>NC_092335.1:667091000-667709000 GCF_046630445.1 Rutidosis leptorrhynchoides
ATGTGGAAAACCAGGCCACATTATTAGAAATTGCCCAAACCAGGAGAACACGAATGGACAAGGCCGTGGAAGAGTTTTCAATATTAATGCGGTAGAGGCACAGGAAGACCCGGAGCTTGTTACGGGTACGTTTCTTATTGACAATAAATCTGCTTACGTTTTATTTGATTCGGGTGCGGATAGAAGCTATATGAGTAGAGATTTTTGTGCTAAATTAAGTTGTCCATTGATGCCTTTGGATAGTAAATTTTTACTCGAATTAGCAAATGGTAAATTAATTTCAGCAGATAATATATGTCGGAATCGAGAAATTAAACTGGTTAGCGAAACATTTAAGATTGATTTGATACCAGTAGAGTTAGGGAGTTTTGATGTGATAATCGGTATGGACTGGTTGAAAGAAGTGAAAGCAGAGATCGTTTGTTACAAAAATGCAATTCGCATTATACGAGAAAAAGGAAAACCCTTAAAGGTGTACGGAGAAAAGGGCAACACGAAGCTACATCTTATTAGTAATTTGAAGGCACAAAAACTAATAAGAAAAGGTTGCTATGCTGTTCTAGCACACGTCGAGAAAGTACAAACTGAAGAAAAGAGCATCAATGATGTTCCCATTGCAAAAGAATTTCCCGATGTATTTCCGAAAGAATTACCGGGATTACCCCCACATCGATCCGTTGAATTTCAAATAGATCTTGTACCAGGAGCTGCACCAATAGCTCGTGCTCCTTACAGACTCGCACCCAGCGAGATGAAAGAACTGCAAAGCCAATTACAAGAACTTTTAGAGCGTGGTTTCATTCGACCAAGCACATCACCGTGGGGAGCTCCTGTTTTGTTTGTCAAGAAGAAAGATGGTACATTCAGGTTGTGTATCGACTACCGAGAGTTGAACAAACTTACCATCAAGAACCGCTACCCACTACCGAGAATCGACGACTTATTTGATCAACTACAAGGCTCGTCTGTTTATTCAAAGATTGACTTACGTTCCGGGTATCATCAAATGCGGGTGAAAGAAGATGATATTCCAAAGACTGCTTTCAGAACACGTTACGGTCATTACGAGTTTATGGTCATGCCGTTTGGTTTAACTAATGCACCAGCTGTGTTCATGGACCTTATGAACCGAGTGTGTGGACCATACCTTGACAAGTTTGTCATTGTTTTCATTGATGACATACTTATTTACTCAAAGAATGACCAAGAACACGGTGAACATTTGAGAAAGGTGTTAGAAGTATTGAGGAAGGAAGAATTGTACGCTAAGTTTTCAAAGTGTGCATTTTGGTTGGAAGAAGTTCAATTCCTCGGTCACATAGTGAACAAAGAAGGTATTAAGGTGGATCCGGCAAAGATAGAAACTGTTGAAAAGTGGGAAACCCCGAAAACTCCGAAACACATACGCCAGTTTTTAGGACTAGCTGGTTACTACAGAAGGTTCATCCAAGACTTTTCCAGAATAGCAAAACCCTTGACTGCATTAACGCATAAAGGGAAGAAATTTGAATGGAATGATGAACAAGAGAAAGCGTTTCAGTTATTGAAGAAAAAGCTAACTACGGCACCTATATTGTCATTGCCTGAAGGGAATGATGATTTTGTGATTTATTGTGACGCATCAAAGCAAGGTCTCGGTTGTGTATTAATGCAACGAACGAAGGTGATTGCTTATGCGTCTAGACAATTGAAGATTCACGAACAAAATTATACGACGCATGATTTGGAATTAGGCGCGGTTGTTTTTGCATTAAAGACTTGGAGGCACTACTTATATGGGGTCAAAAGTATTATATATACCGACCACAAAAGTCTTCAACACATATTTAATCAGAAACAACTGAATATGAGGCAGCGTAGGTGGATTGAATTATTGAATGATTACGATTTTGAGATTCGTTACCACCCGGGGAAGGCAAATGTGGTCGCCGATGCCTTGAGCAGGAAGGATAGAGAACCCATTCGAGTAAAATCTATGAATATAATGATTCATAATAACATTACTACTCAAATAAAGGAGGCGCAACAAGGAGTTTTAAAAGAGGGAAATTTAAAGGATGAAATACCCAAAGGATCGGAGAAGTATCTTAATATTCGGGAAGACGGAACCCGGTATAGGGCTGAAAGGATTTGGGTACCAAAATTTGGAGATATGAGAGAAATGGTACTTAGAGAAGCTCATAAAACCAGATACTCAATACATCCTGGAACGGGGAAGATGTACAAGGATCTCAAGAAACATTTTTGGTGGCCGGGTATGAAAGCCGATGTTGCTAAATACGTAGGAGAATGTTTGACGTGTTCTAAGGTCAAAGCTGAGCATCAGAAACCATCAGGTCTACTTCAACAACCCGAAATCCCAGAATGGAAATGGGAAAACATTACCATGGATTTCATCACTAAATTGCCAAGGACTGCAAGTGGTTTTGATACTATTTGGGTAATAGTTGATCGTCTCACCAAATCAGCACACTTCCTGCCAATAAGAGAAGATGACAAGATGGAGAAGTTAGCACGACTGTATTTGAAGGAAGTCGTCTCCAGACATGGAATACCAATCTCTATTATCTCTGATAGGGATGGCAGATTTATTTCAAGATTCTGGCAGACATTACAGCAAGCATTAGGAACTCGTCTAGACATGAGTACTGCCTATCATCCACAAACTGATGGGCAGAGTGAAAGGATGATACAAACGCTTGAAGACATGCTACGAGCATGTGTTATTGATTTCGGAAACAGTTGGGATCGACATCTACCGTTAGCAGAATTTTCCTACAACAACAGCTACCATTCAAGCATTGAGATGGCGCCGTTTGAAGCACTTTATGGTAGAAAGTGCAGGTCTCCGATTTGTTGGAGTGAAGTGGGGGATAGACAAATTACGGGTCCGGAGATTATACAAGAAACTACCGAGAAGATCATCCAAATTCAACAACGGTTGAAAACCGCCCAAAGTCGACAAAAGAGCTACGCTGACATTAAAAGAAAAGATATAGAATTTGAAATTGGAGAGATGGTCATGCTTAAAGTTGCACCTTGGAAAGGCGTTGTTCGATTTGGTAAACGAGGGAAATTAAATCCAAGGTATATTGGACCATTCAAGATTATTGATCGTGTCGGACCAGTAGCTTACCGACTTGAGTTACCTCAACAACTCGCGGCTGTACATAACGCTTTCCACGTCTCGAATTTGAAGAAATGTTTTGCTAAAGAAGATCTCACTATTCCGTTAGATGAAATCCAAATCAATGAAAAACTGCAATTCATCGAAGAACCCGTCGAAATAATGGATCGTGAGGTTAAAAGACTTAAGCAAAACAAGATACCAATTGTTAAGGTTCGATGGAATGCTCGTAGAGGACCCGAGTTCACCTGGGAGCGTGAAGATCAGATGAAGAAGAAATACCCGCATCTATTTCCAGAAGATTCGTCAACACCTTCAACAGCTTAAAATTTCGGGACGAAATTTATTTAACGGGTAGGTACTGTAGTGACCCGAACTTTTCCATGTTTATATATATTAATTGAGATTGATATTTACATGATTAAATGTTTCCAACATGTTAAGCAATCAAACTTGTTAAGACTTGATTAATTGAAATATGTTTCATATAGACAATTGACCACCCAAGTTGACCGGCGATTCACGAACGTTAAAACTTGTAAAAAACGACTTGACGATATATATATGGATATACATATGGTTAACATGAGATTATGATAAGTAAGTATCTCCATAAGTATATTAACAATGAGTTATATACATATAAACAAGACTACTAACTTAAGGATTTCGAAACGAGACATATATGTAACGATTATCGTTATAACGACATTTAAATGTATATATATCATATTAAGATATATTAATATATCATAATATTATGATAATATAATAATTTAACATCTCATTAGATATAATAAACAATGGGTTAACAACATTAATTGAGATCGTTAACTTAAAGGTTTCAAAACAACACTTACATGTAACGACTAACGATGACTTAACGACTCCGTTAAAATGTATATACATGTAGTGTATTTAGATGTATTAAAATACTTTTGGAAGACTTCAAGACATATATCAAAACACTCATACTTAACGAAAATGGTTACAGTTACTTTCCCATTCTTTTCTTTCATCAAGAATTCTAGTCGTATTCTTACCCGTATTATACACAGCTTCAAAACGTACTTACTATGGGTATATACCAATAGGAACTAGCATGGGATTCCACTCTTGATTATGTCATGTATGACTAATCAATTTTAACTTCTACCATGAGCTAGTCAACTAACTAGAACTCCTTTTAACCCCACTCACCACTCACCAATTAACACTCATCATTCACTCCATTTCACTTCCAAATCTCTTTCTAATTCTCTCTCAACACACCCACACTATTATGAACGTATTTTTCCAGTAGTTAATCATCATCTTCATCAAAAATCACTTCAAGAATCAAGCTATAATCATCATAGGAAGAACACTTCAAGAATACTTCAAAAATCCCTTCAAGTTTACTAATTTACTTCCAAGCTTTCTAATCCATTCCAAGTAATCATCTAAGATCAAGAAACCTTTGTTATATACAGTAGGTTATCTTTCTTATTCAAGGTAATATTCATATTCAAACTTTGATTCAATTTCTATAACTATAAACTATCTTAATTCGAGCAAAAATCTTACTTGAACTTGTTTTTGTGTCATGATCCTACTTCAAGAACTTTCAAGCCATCCAAGATCCTTTGAAGCTAGATCATTTCTTGTCACTTCCAGTAGGTTTACCTACTAAACTTGAGGTAGTAATGATGTTCATAACATCATTCGATTCATATATATAAAACTATCTTATTCGAAGGTTTAAACTCGTAATCACTAGAACATAGTTTAGTTAATTCTAAACTTGTTCGCAAACAAAAGTTAATCCTTCTAACTTGACTTTTAAAATCAACTAAACACATGTTCTATATCTATATGATATGCTAACTTAATGATTTAAAACCTGGAAACACGAAAAACACCGTAAAACCGGATTTACGCCGTCGTAGTAACACCGCGGGCTGTTTTGGGTTAGTTAATTAAAAACTATGATAAACTTTGATTTAAAAGTTGTTATTCTGAGAAAATGATTTTTATTATGAACATGAAACTATATCCTAAAATTATGGTTAAACTCAAAGTGGAAGTATGTTTTCTAAAATGGTCATCTAGACGTCGTTCTTTCGACTGAAATGACTACCTTTACAAAAACGACTTGTAACTTATTTTTCCGACTAGAAACCTATACTTTTTTTGTTTAGATTCATAAAATAGAGTTCAATATGAAACCATAGCAATTTGATTCACTCAAAACGGATTTAAAATGAAGAAGTTATGGGTAAAACAAGATTAGATAATTTTTCTCATTTTAGCTACGTGAAAATTGGTAACAAATCTATTCCAACCATAACTTAATCAACTTGTATTATATATTATGTAATCTTGAGATACCATAGACACGTATACAATGTTTCGACCTATCATGTCGACACATCTATATATATTTCGGAACAACCATAGACACTCTATATGTGAATGTTGGAGTTAGCTATACAGGGTTGAGGTTGATTCCAAAATATATATAGTTTGAGTTGTGATCAATACTGAGATACGTATACACTGGGTCGTGGATTGATTCAAGATAATATTTATCGATTTATTTCTGTACATCTAACTGTGGACAACTAGTTGTAGGTTACTAACGAGGACAGCTGACTTAATAAACTTAAAACATCAAAATATATTAAAAGTGTTGTAAATATATTTTGAACATACTTTGATATATATGTATATATTGTTATAGGTTCGTGAATCAACCAGTGGCCAAGTCTTACTTCCCGACGAAGTAAAAATCTGTGAAAGTGAGTTATAGTCCCACTTTTAAAATCTAATATTTTTGGGATGAGAATACATGCAGGTTTTATAAATGATTTACAAAATAGACACAAGTACGTGAAACTACATTCTATGGTTGAATTATCGAAATCGAATATGCCCCTTTTTATTAAGTCTGGTAATCTAAGAATTAGGGAACAGACACCCTAATTGACGCGAATCCTAAAGATAGATCTATTGGGCCTAACAAACCCCATCCAAAGTACCGGATGCTTTAGTACTTCGAAATTTATATCATATCCGAAGGGTGTCCCGGAATGATGGGGATATTCTTATATATGCATCTTGTTATTGTCGGTTACCAGGTGTTCACCATATGAATGATTTTTATCTCTATGTATGGGATGTGTATTGAAATATGAAATCTTGTGGTCTATTGTTACGATTTGATATATATAGGTTAAACCTATAACTCACCAACATTTTTGTTGACGTTTAAAGCATGTTTATTCTCAGGTGAATATTAAGAGCTTCCGCTGTTGCATACTAAAATAAGGACAAGATTTGGAGTCCATGTTTGTATGATATTGTGTAAAAACTGCATTCAAGAAACTGATTTCGATGTAACATATTTGTATTGTAAACCATTATGTAATGATCGTGTGTAAACAGGATATTTTAGATTATCATTATTTGATAATCTACGTAAAGCTTTTTAAACCTTTATTTATGAAATAAAGGTTATGGTTTGTTTTAAAAATGAATGCAGTCTTTGAAAAACGTCTCATATAGAGGTCAAAACCTCGCAACGAAATCAATTAATATGGAACGTTTTTAATCAATAAGAACGGGACATTTCAAAACATATGTATGTGTCATCATTAAACTATGTTTGACTTGGTCATTTGCAAGATAAATTATGGATTAGTGACCTTGCATGTTTTATGTTAAGATGTCGATCATCAGTTATGCATATGTATGTGTCATCATCAAAACATATTCTTTGGTTAATCATTATACTTAACTTTGTCGTTTAGTTCATTAATCAACATTCAACCAATAAAAGTTGTTTACATGGTGTTGGTGTTCCACATGATTCGACATATAGATTAGCCAGGAGGTTCACTGTAAAGTGGGAGATCTACCATTTTATTATTTGGGATTACCAATCGGTAGAGCGATGAGAGAAGAATCGGATTGGCACCCCATAATTAATAAGTTCGAGAAACGTTTGTCGGATTGGAAAGTAAAGAACTGGTGGTTGTTTAACTTTGATTAAATATGTTCTTTGAAGCCTTTCATTTTATTACTTCTCGCTCTTCCGGGCCCCAGCGAGTGTACTAAAACGTCTTGAAGGTTTGCGGCGTAATTTCTTTTGGGGAGGTTTTCGGGGGGTTAGCAAAATGGGTTGTGTCAAATGGGATGATATCCTTTCCTCGTATCTTTTGGGTGGGCTTAATATTGATTCTCTCAAAGCTAAAAACTGGACACTTTTAGGGAAATGGTCGTGGAAGTTCAAATCAGATCCTGACTCCTTGTGGGTTAGGGTGATCAATAAAATTTATGGGCGGGATGGTAGGGTTGGGGATACAAAGTTAGATTATATGGGTCACACTTGGCGTAACATCATTAAAACCGGTTTTGACATTGAAACTAATGGAGGGGGTTTCACCTCCAAGCTTCTTTTAAAAAAAATGTGATGGTTCTCGCTCATTATTTTGGCACGATAAATGGTTGGGTGACACAACTCAAAATTAACGTTTTAATCGATTGTTTCATCTAGCTCCAAATAATTTTGTAACAGTGGCTGAGATGTGGGTCTGGAAAAATAATTCATGGTGCTGGAAGCTAGAATGGGTTCGTCCTCCTGCTGGGCGGGTTGCAGGGGATCTGGATTCGCTTTGTTGTCTTCTTGATTAGGTACTGCTTGACCCGCATGCTTGTGACAAATGAAAATGGACGCGAAATGAGGATAATATTTATAAAGTCAACGAAACGAGACACATAATCGATAATATAAGTCTAGACAACAACATGAATTCTCAACAGACAAAGTTTAACAGATCAGCCCCTATGAAAGTCAATGTATCCGTATGGAGGGTAAAAAGGAAGAGAATCCGATTTTAGTGGAACTTGACAAAAAGGGCATTGATATTGACTCAGTGCTATGTCCTAATTGTACAAATGTAGCCGAGTCAGTGGATCATTGCCTCGTTTCATGCTCAAACGCGGCCTTAATATGGAACAAGGTTCTTGGATGGTTGGAACATAAATTGTAACTCCTTCTCATCTATTGAAGATTTGTTTGATCTCTCACCCTCGGGGTCCAATACACAATGCAAAATCATATGGAAAGGCATAGCATGGTGAAATGTCCCGTTCTTATTGATTAAAAACGTTCCATATTAATTGATTTCGTTGCGAGGTTTTGACCTCTATATGAGACGTTTTTCAAAGACTGCATTCATTTTAAAACAAACCATAACCTTTATTTCATCAATAAAGGTTTAAAAAGCTTTACGTAGATTATCAAATAATGATAATCTAAAATATCCTGTTTACACACGACTATTACATAATGGTTTACAATACAAATATGTTACAACAAAATAAGTTTCTTGAATGCAGTTTTTACACAATATCATACAAGCATGGACTCCAAATCTCGTCCTTATTTAAGTATGCGACAGCGGAAGCTCTTAATAATCACCTGAGAATAAACATGCTTAAAACGTCAATAAAAATGTTGGTGAGTTATAGGTTTAACCTATATATATCAAATCATAATAATAGACCACAAGATTTCATATTTCAATACACATCCCATACATAGAGATAAAAATCAATCATATGGTGAACACTGGTAACCGACATTAACAAGATGCATATATAAGAATATCTCCATCATTCCGGGACACCCTTCGGATATGATATAAATTTCGAAGTACTAAAGCATCCGGTACTTTGGATGGGGTTTGTTAGACCCAATAGATCTATCTTTAGGATTCGCGTCAATTAGGGTGTCTGTTCCCTAATTCTTAGATTACCAGACTTAATAAAAGGGGCATATTCGATTTCGATAATTCAACCATAGAATGTAGTTTCACGTACTTGTGTCTATTTTGTAAATCATTTATAAAACCTGCATGTATTCTCATCCCAAAAATATTAGATTTTAAAAGTGGGACTATAACTCACTTTCACAGATTTTTACTTCGTCGGGAAGTAAGACTTGGCCACTGGTTGATTCACGAACCTATAACAATATATACATATATATCAAAGTATGTTCAAAATATATTTACAACACTTTTAATATATTTTGATGTTTTAAGTTTATTAAGTCAGCTGTCCTCGTTAGTAACCTACAACTAGTTGTCCACAGTTAGATGTACAGAAATAAATCGATAAATATTATCTTGAATCAATCCACGACCCAGTGTATACGTATCTCAGTATTGATCACAACTCAAACTATATATATTTTGGAATCAACCTCAACCCTGTATAGCTAACTCCAACATTCACATATAGAGTGTCTATGGTTGTTCCGAAATATATATAGATGTGTCGACATGATAGGTCGAAACATTGTATACGTGTCTATGGTATCTCAAGATTACATAATATACAATACAAGTTGATTAAGTTATGGTTGGAATAGATTTGTTACCAATTTTCACGTAGCTAAAATGAGAAAAATTATCCAATCTTGTTTTACCCATAACTTCTTCATTTTAAATCCGTTTTTAGTGAATCAAATTGCTATGGTTTCATATTGAACTCTATTTTATGAATCTAAACAGAAAAAGTATAGGTTTATAGTCGGAAAAATAAGTTACAAGTCGTTTTTGTAAAGGTAGTCATTTCAGTCGAAAGAACGACGTCTAGATGACCATTTTAGAAAACATACTTCCACTTTGAGTTTAACCATAATTTTTGGATATAGTTTCATGTTCATAATAAAAATCATTTTCCCAGAATAACAACTTTTAAATCAAAGTTTATCATAGTTTTTAATTAACTAACCCAAAACAGCCCGCGGTGTTACTACGACGGCGTAAATCCGGTTTTACGGTGTTTTTCGTGTTTCCAGGTTTTAAATCATTAAGTTAGCATATCATATAGATATAGAACATGTGTTTAGTTGATTTTAAAAGTCAAGTTAGAAGGATTAACTTTTGTTTGCGAACAAGTTTAGAATTAACTAAACTATGTTCTAGTGATTACAAGTTTAAACCTTCGAATAAGATAGCTTTATATGTATGAATCGAATGATGTTATGAACATCATTACTACCTTAAGTTCCTTGGATAAACCTACTGGAAAAGAGAAAAATGGATCTAGCTTCAACAGATCCTTGGATGGCTCAAAGTTCTTGAAGCAGAATCATGACACGAAAACAAGTTCAAGTAAGATCATCACTTGAAATAAGATTGTTATAGTTATAGAAATTGAACCAAAGTTTCAATATGATTATTACCTTGTATTAGAATGATAACCTACTGTAAGAAACAAAGATTTCTTGAGGTTGGATGATCACCTTACAAGATTGGAAGTGAGCTAGCAAACTTGAAAGTATTCTTGATTTTATGTAACTAGAACTTGTAGAATATATGAAGAACACTTAGAACTTGAAGATAGAACTTGAGAGAGATCAATTAGATGAAGAAAATTGAAGAATGAAAGTGTTTGTAGGTGTTTTTGGTCGTTGATGTATGGATTAGATATAAATGATATGTATTTTTGTTTTCATGTAAATAAGTCATGAATGATTACTCATATTTTTGTAATTTTATGAGATATTTCATGCTAGTTGCCAAATGGTGGTTCCCACATGTGTTAGGTGACTCACATGGGCTGCTAAGAGCTGATCATTGGAGTGTATATACCAATAGTACCTACATCTAAAAGCTGTGTATTGTACGAGTACGAATACGGGGTGCATACGAGTAGAATTGTTGATGAAACTGAACGAGGATGTAATTGTTAGCATTTTTGTTAAGTAGAAGTATTTTGATAAGTGTATTGAAGTCTTTCAAAAGTGTATAAATACATATTAAAACACTACATGTATATACATTTTAACTGAGTCGTTAAGTCATCGTTAGTCGTTACATGTAAGTGTTGTTTTGAAACCTTTAGGTTAACGATCTTGTTAAATGTTGTTAACCCAATGTTTATAATATCAAATGAGATTTTAAATTATTATATTATCATGATATTATCATGTATGAATATCTCTTAATATGATATATATACATTAAATGTCTTTACAACGATAATCGTTACATATATGTCTCGTTTAAAAATCATTAAGTTAGTAGTCTTGTTTTTACATATGTAGTTCATTGTTTATATACTTAATGATATGTTTAATTATCATAGTATCATGTTAACTATATATATATATATATCCATATATATATGTCATCATATAGTTTTTACAAGTTTTAACGTTCGTGAATCACCGGTCAACTTGGGTGGTCAATTGTCTATATGAAACATATTTCAATTAATCAAGTCTTAACAAGTTTGATTGCTTAACATGTTAGAAACATTTAATCATGTAAATATCAATCTCAATTAATATATATAAACATGGAAAAGTTCGGGTCACTACAGTACCTACCCGTTAAATAAATTTCGTCCCGAAATTTTAAGCTGTTGAAGGTGTTGAAGAATCTTCTGGAAATAGATGCGGGTATTTCTTCTTCATCTGATCTTCACGCTCCCAGGTGATCTCGAGTCCTCTACGAGCATTCCATCGAACCTTAACAATTGGTATCTTGTTTTGATTAAGTCTTTTAACCTCACGATCCATTATTTCGATGGGTTCTTCGATGAATTGAAGTTTTTCGTTGATTTGGATTTCATCTAACGGAATAGTGAGATCTTCTTTAGCAAAACATTTCTTCAAATTCGAGACGTGGAAAGTGTTATGTACAGCCACGAGTTGTTGAGGTAACTCAAGTCGGTAAGCTACTGGTCTGACACGATCAATAATCTTGAATGGTCCAATATACCTTGGATTTAATTTCCCTCGTTTATCAAATCGAACAACGCCTTTCCAAGGTGCAACTTTAAGCATGACCATCTCTCCAATTTCAAATTCTATATCTTTTCTTTTAATGTCAGCGTAGCTCTTTTGTCGACTTTGGGCGGTTTTCAACCGTTGTTGAATTTGGATGATCTTCTCGGTAGTTTCTTGTATAATCTCCGGACCCGTAATCTGTCTATCCCCCACTTCACTCCAACAAATCGGAGACCTGCACTTTCTACCATAAAGTGCTTCAAACGGCGCCATCTCAATGCTTGAATGGTAGCTGTTGTTGTAGGAAAATTCTGCTAACGGTAGATGTCGATCCCAACTGTTTCCGAAATCAATAACACATGCTCGTAGCATGTCTTCAAGCATTTGTATCATCCTTTCGCTCTGCCCATCAGTTTGTGGATGATAGGCAGTACTCATGTCTAGACGAGTTCCTAATGCTTGCTGTAATATCTGCCAGAATCTTGAAATAAATCTGCCATCCCTATCAGAGATAATAGAGATTGGTATTCCATGTCTGGAGACGACTTCCTTCAAATACAGTCGTGCTAACTTCTCCATCTTGTCATCTTCTCTTATTGGTAGGAAGTGTGCTGATTTGGTGAGATGATCAACTATTACCCAAATAGTATCAAAACCACTTGCAGTCCTTGGCAATTTAGTGATGAAATCCATGGTAATGTTTTCCCATTTCCATTCCGAGATTTCGGGTTGTTGAAGTAGACCTGATGGTTTCTGATGCTCAGCTTTGACCTTAGAACACGTCAAACATTCTCCTACGTATTTAGCAACATCGGCTTTCATACCCGGCCACCAAAAATATTTCTTGAGATCCTTGTACATCTTCCCCGTTCCAGGATGTATTGAGTATCTGGTTTTATGAGCTTCTCTAAGTACTATTTCTCTCATATCTCCAAATTTTGGTACCCAAATCCTTTCAGCCCTATACCGGGTTCCGTCTTCCCGAATATTAAGATGCTTCTCCGATCCTTTGGGTATTTCATCCTTTAAATTTCCCTCTTTTAAAACTCCTTGTTGCGCCTCCTTTATTTGAGTAGTAAGGTTATTATGAATCATTATATTCATAGATTTTACTCGAATGGGTTCTCTGTCCTTCCTGCTCAAGGCATCGGCTACCACATTTGCCTTCCCCGGGTGGTAACGAATCTCAAAGTCGTAATCATTCAATAATTCAATCCACCTACGCTGCCTCATATTCAGTTGTTTCTGATTAAATATGTGTTGAAGACTTTTGTGGTCGGTATATATAATACTTTTGACCCCATATAAGTATTGCCTCCAAGTCTTTAATGCAAAAACAACCGCGCCTAATTCCAAATCATGCATCGTATAATTTTGCTCGTGAATCTTCAATTGTCTAGACGCATAAGCAATCACCTTCGTCCATTGCATTAATACACAACCGAGACCTTACTTTGATGCGTCACAATAAATCACAAAATCATCATTCCCTTCAGGCAATGACAATATAGGTGTCGTAGTTAGCTTTTTCTTCAATAATAGAAACGCCTTCTCTTGTTCATCCTTCCATTCAAATTTCTTCCCTTTATGCGTTAATGCAGTCAAGGGTTTTGCTATTTTGGAGAAATCTTGGATGAATCTTCTGTAGTAACCAGCCAATCCTAAAAATTGACGTATATGCTTCGGAGTTTTTGGGGTTTCCCACTTTTCAACAGTTTCTATCTTTGCCGGATCCACCTTAATACCTTCTTTGTTCATTATGTGACCGAGGAATTGAACTTCTTCCAACCAAAATGCACACTTTGAAAACTTAGCGTACAATTCTTCCTTCCTCAATACTTCTAACACCTTTCTCAAATGTTCACCGTGTTCTTGGTCATTCTTTGAGTAAATAAGTATGTCATCAATGAAAACAATGACAAACTTGTCAAGGTATGGTCCACACACTCGGTTCATAAGGTCCATGAACACAGCTGGTGCATTAGTTAAACCAAACGGCATGACCATAAACTCGTAATGACCGTAACGTGTTCTGAAAGCAGTCTTTGGAATATCATCTTCTTTCACCCGCATTTGATGATACCCGGAACGTAAGTCAATCTTTGAATAAACAGACGAGCCTTGTAGTTGATCAAATAAGTCGTCGATTCTCGGTAGTGGGTAGCGGTTCTTGATGGTAAGTTTGTTCAACTCTCGGTAGTCGATACACAACCTGAATGTTCCATCTTTCTTCTTGACAAACAAAACAGAAGCTCCCCACGGTGATGTGCTTGGTCGAATGAAACCACGCTCTAAAAGTTCTTGTAATTGGCTTTGCAGTTCTTTCATCTCGCTGGGTGCGAGTCTGTAAGGAGCACGAGCTATTGGTGCAGCTCCTGGTACAAGATCTATTTGAAATTCAACGGATCGATGTGGGGGTAATCCCGGTAATTCTTTCGGAAATACATCGGGAAATTCTTTTGCAATGGGAACATCATTGATGCTCTTTTCTTCAGTTTGTACTTTCTCGACGTGTGCTAGAACAGCATAGCAACCTTTTTTTATTAGTTTTTGTGCCTTCAAATTACTAATAAGATGTAGCTTCGTGTTGCCCTTTTCTCCGAACACCATTAAGGGTTTTCCTTTTTCTCGTATAATGCGAATTGCATTTTTGTAACAAACGATCTCTGCTTTCACTTCTTTCAACCAGTCCATACCGACTATCACATCAAAACTCCCTAACTCTACTGGTATCAAATCAATCTTAAATGTTTCGCTAACCAGTTTAATTTCTCGATTCCGACATATATTATCTGCTGAAATTAATTTACCATTTGCTAATTCGAGTAAAAAATTTACTATCCAAAGGCGTCAATGGACAACTTAATTTAGCATAAAAATCTCTACTCATATAGCTTCTATCCGCACCCGAATCAAATAAAACGTAAGCAGATTTATTGTCAATAAGAAACGTACCCGTAACAAGCTCCGGGTCTTCCTGTGCCTCTGCCGCATTAATATTGAAAACTCTTCCGCGGCCTTGTCCATTCGTGTTCTCCTGGTTCGGGAAATTTCTAATAATGTGGCCCAGTTTTCCACATTTATAACAAACTACATTGGCATAACTTGCTCCGACACTACTTGCTCCGCCATTACTCGTTCCGACACCATTTGTTACTTTCGTTCTATTAACCCCTGGTCCGTAGACTTCACACTTCGCCGCGCTATGACCATTTCTTTTACACTTGTTGCAAAATTTGGTGCAGAACCCCGAGTGATACTTTTCACACCTTTGGCATAGCTGCTTCTGATTGTTGTTGTTGTTGCGGTTATTATTGTTGTTGGGATGATTGTTGTAGTTGCTGTTGTTGTTGTTGTTGTTGTTGGGCCGTTTGTTGTAGTTGCGATTGTTGCGATAATTGTTGCGATTATTGTTGTAATTGCTGTTGTTGTTATATTGGTGATTCTTATCACCGTTTTCCTCCCACTTTCTTTTGACTTGCTTCACATTGGCCTCTTCAGCAGTCTGTTCTTTAATTCTTTCTTCAATCTGGTTCACTAGTTTGTGAGCCATTCTACATGCCTGTTGTATGGAGGCGGGCTCGTGTGAACTTATATATTCTTGGATTCTTTCCGGTAATCCTTTCACAAACGCGTCGATCTTCTCTTCCTCATCTTCGAACGCTCCCGGACACAATAGGCACAATTCTGTGAATCGTCTTTCGTACGTGGTAATATCAAATCCTTGGGTTCGTAACCCTCTAAGTTCTGTCTTGAGCTTATTGACCTCGGTTCTGGGACGGTACTTCTCGTTCATCAAGTGCTTGAATGCTGACCACGGTAGTGCGTACGCATCGTCTTGTCCCACTTGCTCTAGATAGGTATTACACCATGTTAACGCAGAACCTGTGAAGGTATGCGTAGCGTACTTCACTTTGTCCTCTTCAGTACACTTACTTATGGCAAACACCGATTCGACCTTCTCGGTCCACCGTTTCAATCCGATCGGTCCTTCGGTTCCATCAAATTCCAAAGGTTTGCAGGCAGTGAATTCTTTGTAGGTGCATCCTACACGATTTCCTGTACTGCTAGATCCAAGATTATTGTTGGTATGTAGCGCAGCATGTACTGCGGCTATGTTTGAAGCTAGAAAAGTACGGAATTCCTCTTCATTCATATTCACGGTGTGTCGAGTAGTCGGTGCCATTTCCTTCAAAATAGTCAAATGGAACAAGTTAATCATACAGAATATTAAGAGTAGTTAATAGTATTTCGTAGCATAATATGAACTCATTTATAAAAGCTTTTTCTTCATATTAGCATTTTATAAGTTTAAATTCGGGTAGTACCTACCCGTTAAGTTCATACTTAGTAGCTAATATACAATTCAACTACTACAATTCTATATGAAAAACTGATTATAATAATATTTCGCGTTCAAACTTTTACACAATATTTTACAAACTTACAATACCGCTTATTTTACATATAGCATGAAATATAGCACACAATAAATTTGATACAAGATGGTTGTGAAGATAATTCTAGCTAGTACACAAGTTGTTCAGCAAAGGCAATAAAGACACGTAATTCATACGTCCAGAAACAAATCATGCATTCTGGTTTTACTAGGATTACTTCCCATCCTTGGTCTTGTGGAACATAACCGTTATGGCCGTTGATAAGACAGCGTGTTGTAACGTCGTCAAAGGGACGAGGGTTACGTAATGTCCAACAGTCCCGTAACAATCTAAAAACCTCATTTCTTACCCCAATTACCGACTCCGTCACTTGTGGGAACGTTTTGTTTAATAGTTGTAGCCCGATGTTCTTGTTCTCACTTTGGTGAGAAGCGAACATTACTAATCCGTAAGCATAACATGCTTCTTTATGTTGCATGTTAGCTGCTTTTTCTAAATCACGAAGTCCAATATTCGGATATATTGAGTCAAAATAATTTCTTAACCCATTGCGTAAAATAGCATTTGGGTTCCCCGCAATATATGCGTCAAAGTAAACACACCTTAACTTATGGATTTCCCAATGTGATATCCCCCATCTTTCGAACGAAAGCCTTTTATAAACCAAGGCATTCTTGGAACATTCTTCGAATGTCTTACAAACTGATCTCGCCTTAAATAGTTGTGCCGAGGAATTCTGACCGACTCTAGATAAGATTTCATCAATCATGTCTCCGGGTAGGTCTCTTAAAATATTGGGTTGTCTATCCATTTTGTGTTTTTAAACTGTAAAATAGACAAGAGTTAGATTCATAAAAAAATACTTATTAATACAAGCAATTTTTACATATATCATAAAGCATAAGCACACTATATTACATATATTACACCACACGAATACAACTATCTTATTCCGACTCGCTCGTTTCTTCTTCTTCGGTTTTGGTTCATTTTGCCAAGTTTCTAGGGATATATGATGTTCCCCTAATACTAGGCGACGTTTTCCACAACGGTTTAGAAAAACCTGGTGGTTTAGAGGTTCCCGGGTCATTGTTACAACTTAAGGACTTCGGGGGTTGACGATACATATAAAGTTCATCGGGGTTGGAATTAGATTTCTCTATTTTTATGCCCTTTCCCTTATTATTTTCTTTTGCCTTTTTAAATTCAGTTGGGGTAATTTCTATAACATCATCGGAATTCTCGTCGGAATCCGATTCATCGGAGAATTGGTAATCCTCTCAATATTTTGCTTCCTTGGCGGAAACACCATTGACCATAATTAACCTTGGTCGGTTGGTTGAGAATTTTCTTTTACTTAACCGTTTTATTATTTTCCCCACCGGTTCTATTTCTTTATCCGGTTCCGATTCTTCTTCCGGTTCCGATTCTTCTTCCGGTTCCGACTCTTCTTCCGGTTCCTCTTCGGGAACTTGTGAATCAGTCCACGAATCATTTCAATTTACATTTGACTCTTTATTATTATTAGGTGAGTCAATGGGACTTGTTCTAGAGGTAGACATCTATCACATAATATCAAACGCATTAAGAGATTAATATATCACATAATATTCACATGTTAAAAATATATAGTTTCCAACAAAATTTGTTAAGCAATCATTTTTCAAGTAAACACGGTCGAATTCTAGACTCACTAATGCTTCCTAACAAACTCGATAAGACACACTAATGCAAAATTCTGGTTCTCTAAGACCAACACTCGGATACCAACTGAAATGTCCCGTTCTTATTGATTAAAAACGTTCCATATTAATTGATTTCGTTGCGAGGTTTTGACCTCTATATGAGACGTTTTTCAAAGACTGCATTCATTTTAAAACAAACCATAACCTTTATTTCATCAATAAAGGTTTAAAAAGCTTTACGTAGATTATCAAATAATGATAATCTAAAATATCCTGTTTACACACGACCATTACATAATGGTTTACAATACAAATATGTTACAACAAAATAAGTTTCTTGAATGCAGTTTTTACACAATATCATACAAGCATGGACTCCAAATCTTGTCCTTATTTAAGTATGCAACAGCGGAAGCTCTTAGTATTCACCTGAGAATAAACATGCTTTAAACGTCAACAAAAATGTTGGTGAGTTATAGGTTTAACCTATATATATCAAATCGTAACAATAGACCACAAGATTTCATATTTCAATACACATCCCATACATAGAGATAAAAATCATTCATATGGTGAACACCTGGTAACCGACATTAACAAGATGCATATATAAGAATATCCCCATCATTCCGGGACACCCTTCGGATATGATATAAATTTCGAAGTACTAAAGCATCCGGTACTTTGGATGGGGTTTGTTAGGCCCAATAGATCTATCTTTAGGATTCGCGTCAATTAGGGTGTCTGTTCCCTAATTCTTAGATTACCAGACTTAATAAAAAGGGGCATATTCGATTTCGATAATTCAACCATAGAATGTAGTTTCACGTACTTGTGTCTATTTTGTAAATCATTTATAAAACCTGCATGTATTCTCATCCCAAAAATATTAGATTTTAAAAGTGGGACTATAACTCACTTTCACAGATTTTTACTTCGTCGGGAAGTAAGACTTGGCCACTGGTTGATTCACGAACCTATAACAATATATACATATATATCAAAGTATGTTCAAAATATATTTACAACACTTTTAATATATTTTGATGTTTTAAGTTTATTAAGTCAGCTGTCCTCGTTAGTAACCTACAACTAGTTGTCCACAGTTAGATGTACAGAAATAAATCGATAAATATTATCTTGAATCAATCCACGACCCAGTGTATACGTATCTCAGTATTGATCACAACTCAAACTATATATATTTTGGAATCAACCTCAACCCTGTATAGCTAACTCCAACATTCACATATAGAGTGTCTATGGTTGTTCCGAAATATATATAGATGTGTCGACATGATAGGTCGAAACATTGTATACGTGTCTATGGTATCTCAAGATTACATAATATACAATACAAGTTGATTAAGTTATGATTGGAATAGATTTGTTACCAATTTTCACGTAGCTAAAATGAGAAAAATTATCCAATCTTGTTTTACCCATAACTTCTTCATTTTAAATCCGTTTTTAGTGAATCAAATTGCTATGGTTTCATATTGAACTCTATTTTATGAATCTAAATAGAAAAAGTATAGGTTTATAGTGGGAAAAATAAGTTACAAGTCATTTTTGTAAAGGTAGTCATTTCAGTCGAAAGAACGACGTCTAGATGACCATTTTAGAAAACATACTTCCACTTTGAGTTTAACCATAATTTTTTGGATATAGTTTCATGTTCATAATAAAAATCATTTTCCCAGAATAACAACTTTTAAATCAAAGTTTATCATAGTTTTTAATTAACTAACCCAAAACAGCCCGCGGTGTTACTACGACGGCGTAAATCCGATTTTACGGTGTTTTTCGTGTTTCCAGGTTTTAAATCATTAAGTTAGCATATCATATAGATATAGAACATGTGTTTAGTTGATTTTAAAAGTCAAGTTAGAAGGATTAACTTTTGTTTGCGAACAAGTTTAGAATTAACTAAACTATGTTCTAGTGATTACAAGTTTAAACCTTCGAATAAGATAGCTTTATATGTATGAATCTAATGATGTTATGAACATCATTACTACCTTAAGTTCCTTGGATAAACCTACTGGAAAAGAGAAAAATGGATCTAGCTTCAACGGATCCTTGGATGGCTCGAAGTTCTTGAAGCAGAATCATGACACGAAAACAAGTTCAAGTAAGATCATCACTTGAAATAAGATTGTTATAGTTATAGAAATTGAACCAAAGTTTCAATATGATTATTACCTTGTATTAGAATGATAACCTACTGTAAGAAACAAAGATTTCTTGAGGTTGGATGATCACCTTACAAGATTGGAAGTGAGCTAGCAAACTTGAAAGTATTCTTGATTTTATGTAACTAGAACTTGTAGAATATATGAAGAACACTTAGAACTTGAAGATAGAACTTGAGAGAGATCAATTAGATGAAGAAAATTGAAGAATGAAAGTGTTTGTAGGTGTTTTTGGTCGTTGATGTATGGATTAGATATAAAGGATATGTAATTTTGTTTTCATGTAAATAAGTCATGAATGATTACTCATATTTTTGTAATTTTATGAGATATTTCATGCTAGTTGCCAAATGGTGGTTCCCACATGTGTTAGGTGACTCACATGGGCTGCTAAGAGCTGATCATTGGAGTGTATATACCAATAGTACCTACATCTAAAAGCTGTGTATTGTACGAGTACGAATACGGGGTGCATACGAGTAGAATTGTTGATGAAACTGAAAGAGGATGTAATTGTAAGCATTTTTGTTAAGTAGAAGTATTTTGATAAGTGTATTGAAGTCTTTCAAAAGTGTATAAATACATATTAAAACACTACATGTATATACATTTTAACTGAGTCGTTAAGTCATCGTTAGTCGTTACATGTAAGTGTTGTTTTGAAACCTTTAGGTTAACGATCTTGTTAAATGTTGTTAACCCAATGTTTATAATATCAAATGAGATTTTAAATTATTATATTATCATGATATTATCATGTATGAATATCTCTTAATATGATATATATACATTAAATGTCTTTACAACGATAATCGTTACATATATGTCTCGTTTAAAAATCATTAAGTTAGTAGTCTTGTTTTTACATATGTAGTTCATTGTTAATATACTTAATGATATGTTTATTTATCATAGTATCATGTTAACTATATATATATATCCATATATATGTCATCATATAGTTTTTACAAGTTTTAACGTTCGTGAATCACCGGTCAACTTGGGTGGTCAATTGTCTATATGAAACATATTTCAATTAATCAAGTCTTAACAAGTTTGATTGCTTAACATTTTAGAAACATTTAATCATGTAAATATTAATCTCAATTAATATATATAAACATGGAAAAGTTCGGGTCACTACACATGGATCACTGCTTACTACACATGGAAGAATAGAGACGCAAAAGTATTTGGCAAAAAGATTTTGAGCATTGATGCGGCTCTTCAGGAAATTCAAATTCGTGGGCTCGAATGGATAAAAGTTAGGTCCAATAAACTGTTCTTTGAGTGGGCTCATTGGGTAAACGACCCAATGTCAGTGTTAAACCCTGAACCACCTTTGAAGACCATCTACATGTATTTTGTAGTGTTTTCTTGTGTATGTTTCTTAATGGTATTGTTCGTGTACGCCGTTGTCACCCTCTGTTGATATGGGGTGCTTTGGCTCTTGAGGATCGTACATAAACTACATATATATTGCTTGTGTTTAATAAAATTATTGACTTTTGTAAAAAAAAAAAAAAAATTTGCATGAACAATTTAATACTAACCACATTAAATTAAATTTATTTATAATTCTTAAACTAAATATCACAAACCGAGAAAGCACACAATGGCCATTGGTTTGAAGTTGGCACGAAGTTGAAGCCTAAAACATATGTATGTTTCACAAATTAAAGCACAAAAACAAATCTTGATAAAAATTTTTAATGGAAAATCTTGTCTTGATATATTATTAAAAATCAGGTACTTTTATGGTTAAAATGGCGATGGATTACTTATTAATTTCAAATTTAAATTAATTAATTGTAGTTTTTTTTTTTAATTTATCTTTATTTATCTAAAATTTAAATTTAAACTGAAAAATACTACTGTACTCCGTAGTACTCCGTAATATATACTTCGTATTTGTTTGGTTAACCACAATCCAAATTCCCCAAAACAGAAAATGCGTAAAAAGAATGTTACACTACTTTTTTGTATGTACTCTTGACCAAAGGTAACTTGGTAAAAAGAATGTCACACAAGTCCCAAATCTCTTATACTCTAACTCTACCATTTCCAATCTGATTTCAAGCTTCAATTTCAGTAAAAACCTTACACAAAATTTTATACGAATTTCTATCATTTCACCAATAATCCGATTCCTAAATGGCTCCAAAGAAATCAAACCATGAATTTTCACCCAAAAAAATCAAAATACAAAAAGATCCCAAAATAAAAATAAAAAAGAAAAAAATATCATCAAACTCAAACACAGCAGCTGCAACGGCATCAGTAAGTGGTAGTGAAAACAGAGGTGTTGATTCTGAATGGTGGATTTCTTTTTGGGATAAAAATGCTTCCGCTCCTGGTATTATTTCTACCTTTTTTTTATTTTTTTAATTAAATTGTGTATGATTTATCAATGTAGAGCTGATAATATAAGTCTGTGACTGAAATTAGATCATAATTAGTCTTAGAAATTTAATTTCTATGCTAAATGAACTTTTGATGCATTCAATTACCTAACTTTTAAGCGTTAGGGTTTGTCTGCCTATTTTATGAAAATTGGGGGTTGATATATGGTATTTTCTATCTCTATTCGATATTTACGTAAGCGATAATGTGATTAAGACTTAAATGTTGTATAAATGAATTTATTTCGTGTGCATTGTAATTTGATTGTGTATTGGACTTATGGCCAAAAGTTACTTTAACAATTTATGCTTACCAAGTAGTTTCATATTTGTAGAATTAAACCAAAGTTGGTTATTTTTTCTATGCAATTGGACATCTATGAATACTTAATCGGCCTTTAACTCTAGTTTAACTTAAATATGTGATTTTAGGTGTGCCTGAAGATGAAGAAGAAGAAGGATTTAAGTACTTTTTCCGAGTCTCAAAGAAGACGTTTGAGTACATATGTTCTACTGTAAGGGAGGATCTCATATCACGCCCTCCTTCGGGACTTATTAACATCGAGGGACGACTTCTTAGTGTCGAGAAACAAGTTGCAATCGCTTTAAGAAGATTAGCATCTGGCGAATCACAAGTTTTAGTAGGATCTTCATTCGGAGTTGGGCAATCAACGGTATCTCAAGTCACTTGGAGGTTTATAGAAGCAATGGAGGAGCGTGGTAGACACCATCTCAAATGGCCCGATAATGATAACTTACAAAAAATCAAAACAAATTTCGAATCTTTATTTAAGTTACCTAATTGTTGTGGAGCCATTGATGCAACTCACATTGTTATGACCCTACCCGCAGTGCAAACTTCAGACGATTGGTGTGATCAAGTTAAAAATTATAGTATGTTAGTGCAAGGTATTGTTGATGATAAATCTAGGTTTCTTGATATTGTTACGGGTTGGCCCGGTGGGTTGACTATCCCAAAACTTCTTAAATTTTCGGGCTTTTACAAACTTTGTGAAGCGGGTGAGCGTTTAAATGGAAACCCGAAAACGTTTTCCGGTGAATCGGAGATTAGAGAATATATAGTGGGCGGAGTTAACTATCCGCTTCTTCCATGGTTGATAACACCGTACCATGAAGGTGATGAGGTGGCGGGTTTTAATAAGGTTCATGAAGGTGCAAGATCGGTTGTTGTGAAAGCCTTCTCGCAAGTAAAAGGAAGATGGAGGATTCTTAATAAGGTTATGTGGCGACCAGATAAAAAGAAGCTTCCGAGCATCATTGTGGTATGTTGTTTGCTTCATAATATAATAATTGATTGCGGTGATGATATAAAATCGGATGATTCTTTGTTAAGCCATCACGATTCGGGGTATGTTGAACAACGGTGTAACCATGTTGATCCTATAGGGAGAAAGATGAGGGAAAACTTGGTTTCATACTTGGAGCACACCAAGTGAAAAGAATGATTGTGCATTGTATGTGGTACAAAGTAAGGTAGTAGTTTTGTTCTTGATTTGTTTATGTAATTCATGATATATTTAAGTTGCTTATCTGAGAGTTTGTTGATTTAGTGGTGACGAAATGGGCGGGTCGGGTGAGTTGTGTACAGAATTGGATTAGGGCACCAGTCAGCTCCTGTAAACTAAGGTGTTGTTTGTTTTTTCCATTGCAGACCTTATTATGTCTTATGTCTGCGGGCGGGCAGACGTTTTTGTTAAAGACGGTTTGTTTTTCTGAAGACATAAGACAAAATAAGGTCTTAAAATGTCTTCAATTTCACAGCTCTAAACTACTGCTTCTAAAATTATAAGACATCCTCTTCTCTTCAACATTGACAACTACAGATACCATTACCATTTTGTTACCTATCTTTTCTCTTCTCTTCTATTCCTTCACCACCAACCTTACCATCTTCTAACTCTAGTGGCGGCACCCTCCGGCGGCATCACCAATATCGGCGACACTACTAGAAACGGCGGCACCACCACCAGCAGCGGCACTACTAGCAACGACGACACACGGTTGCACTCCAAAATTTTAATTTTGTTTTTGGCTTTGATTTCTTGTTTGAGATAACATCTCTATATGTGGGTATAATTGTTCGAACTATATTTACAATGTGGTTACAACACAATTTCTTATTTGGGATAATATGTGGTAGGTGAGTGTAGTTTGTTTTGGTTTGAGATCTATTTTGACTAATCAATAACTTTGATGATGAATGAATGTTGTTTGAGTTTGAGATTTTTGTTACAAGCGAGTTTCTTCATGTTGTTGTTTAGCGACTATTTGATGAATGTTGCAAATAATGAGAAAATATGATACCTGTATTTTATATTTCATTTATGTTTATCGATTGTATCTAAAATCTACTACTTTTGCAAGTTGAATTTTTAATAGTTTAGTTATATTGTATGCTATTGTAATTGTAATACCCAAAGTTCAAAACTTACGATAAAAATTCTAAATGTTATGATATTTTAATTTTTGTGATATAATTAAGTTACTGTATTAAGTTATGATTCTTATTATAAATATTTTCTTATATTACTTTTTAGTTCAACAATTTTTATGTTCTTAGATAAAAACCTGAAATTATAATAATTCGGGATTTTATATTGTATTTAGCAGACATAAAAACAAACAGTCTTCAATGTTCAGCTTACAGACCTTTAGGTCACATCTTCTCTACAGACATGGTTTGCAGATCTTCAGACAAAAACATCTTTAAAAAAAAACAGCACCTAAATGGGTAAGGTCATAATTGTCATTGTAGCCCGACGTAACTAAAGCTATGCTGAAAAGTTATGAGTTAGCTAACCCATTGACTTCTGGATATGTATGATTTGTCTTATTAGCCTGTGCATCTGCTTGACTCGGCATCAATAGTTCGACCGAGTGTTTTAGTGACATTTGCTTCATATTGGTTTGTATATAATGTTTGGTTTCTGTATAAAGATTTTCTCAAAAAGTAGTAGCTTACAATTTAATATAGCGATCTTAACTTTTATTGCTTCCCACAATACAAAAGTTATAGATAATCCACTTTCAGGGGGTAAAAGATATAAAAAATCCACTTTTCAAGCGTTATTCCAGGTTTGTTTCGTCTTGGTCTTTTATCCGTCACCGTTTTGGTGGTGGGTTTGGCTTTGGTGGTTATGTCCTTTCCTTCTCGACAATTCGCGACTTTATTCCAACTTCTTGACCTCATCGGAGCCAATGGTAGTTTTCCAGCTCCTCCTCGCCGGAGGCTTAGACGTTTCACTACCTTGTTGGTGGTGGTTGCTTACTTGCTTCCTGCCGATGCATCTCCTTGTGTCGTTTATGGTGGTCTCACAACTCTATTGGTGGTGGTTGCCTTTTGTTTGACGAGGGTGGGGTGGTTTTAGATGGGGTATTGATTGTCGGTTTGATGCACGTAGCCGTGGTTTTATCGTCATGCTCCTTCTTTTCTAGTTTCGTCTCTTGGGTTGAACCAAATGACGAAATTCCTGTTGGATATATGATTTTTGAGCTGGGTGATGTGGCTTGTCTTTTACGGTAGGGTTCTTTTGACGGCTCGTTGAGTTTTGTGGCAACCCGGTGTTTATTTTTTATTATGATGGGTTATGCGGTCTTTGGTGTTCTCCCAAAGGCTAGCGGGTTCGTCGACAATGGTTTGATCCTACTGGTATTTTGGGTTCTTGTTTGTGTAGCCTTGTTCATTGTTTAGTTTGCCTTGTTAGTGGTTAGTATTAATTTGGTTAGCTTGTTTGTTTGTTTTCCCGTATGTTGCGGGTGGTGATCAGGTTTAGACTTTGATCTCAATTGATTTGTAATTTGTTGATCTTCGCATCCGTTTATTTATATAAGTGTTTTTGAGAAATAATCCTTTTAAATTTTCTGGAAATGTATTGTATTTTAGAATTGATTAATGGTTAAGTTTAAATTATTGCTTCTCGCTATGCAATAACTTTTTATAACAAATATGCTATATCGCGTGTCGATTTGTTAACGAGTACGTGGCTTATCACTTATCTGTTATCACCTTTCCTTGTCATTGCTTTGACGTCCATCGTCAAAAACCTTAAAATGGATATATATTTGAAAAACAGCAGTTTGCACCTTATCTTCTGAAAAATTAACAATCTACCCACCTTCATTGCATATATTACAACACTAGTCCTTTGTTTTCTTAACCCTAAAATTATTTTAACGATAGGAGAAAGATTGTCTACATCTCACCTCTCCCATACACCGCTCATGTGGCATTGAGTTTTGTTGTTGTTGTAAGAAGTCAAAAATATTGATTGTAATGTTTACGCATATTATCATAGTTTTTGTATTCACATCGTCAGATTTATTAGGGATCTTTAAATTCTACTCGGATACACTAGTCTTATACATGTGTGTTATAAGACCACTCACAACGTGCCTTGTCTTAACCTTGTCCTCGACTCCTCGCTCCGCCTTTGAGGGCACTGATGGCATTGGTGTGTGGGATATGCCCTCGGTGTGCCCTCACAAGGATCTCCCTGGTTTTTGTCTTCGAATAGCACACCGTTGCACGAAACGTGTGAGGTCATTTTAATGAGATACCGATGCACACCAACATCTACTTCACTATTAACCCTTTTTTTCCTTTTTTAAACAATTTTCAAATATAATATAAAAACCCACATTTCATCTCATTTTACCAACACAAACTCCATATGATTCTCTACTCTTTTATATATTTTGTTGTACAATTATTTCAATCACTCTCAACAAAATGCATAAAAAACAACCCAAACCAAACCTCCAATTAAAACTTCTTTAAGTCAATATTTTCTCCAAAGTTTAATTGAAAATCATTTATAAACATCACCATCCGGCTCATTCGAACTCACACCAAACTATGAGTTTCACGTCTTATTCACCATCACTACCTGGGTTCACTCCGCAACAATTCTTTAACATTTCATACCAACAACATGTTAACACTCCATTCCAGCCTCATTTCCAACAAAAAGACTTTTCTCAATGGTTTTTCAACAAAATACCATCCGATTTTGAGGAAATCAAACTCAAAGAGGTTGAAGAAACACAACCCGGTGAACCTGTGGAAGAAATGCAAGTTTATGAAAAATATGAAAATGGGAACTAATCAAACAAGTCAATATTTTTGGGCCATGATCCGACATAGATACAATTCACAAATGTCTGAAAAACGTCGAGCGAATCAAATAACGGGTAGATAGAGTAATATGGCAATATGGCGAAAGATGTCAAGATTTTCATTGGTCTACGCTCAAAAGTTTAAAAGTTTGGCCCAAGTGGAGGCTAATGACGTGGATATTAACTATATACTACTATTAAAAATGTTTTCATCTTTTATTTTTATATGCTTTAATGGAGTCTAATCGTCGACATGTTATAAAGCGAGAACATCTGATGTAGTCTCTTTAAAAATGGTTCCGTTTCTTATGTACAATTTGTTTAAAGTTTATTTTATAAGATTTTAATGGACTACATACGTTTTTTTACTTTTCATTTAATAGTTTGTATCGAAAGTGGATGCGCGGATTATAATTATAAAGATATGGAGCGAAATCATTTCTCGCAGCAACATGCAGGCTATTGTTTTGCTCGTTTTGTCACATGGATGAAAGGCATTCAAGGATTAAATTGGTAGAACTTCATATACGAGGATGTGTGGCGCGTTATGAAGGATTGTCTCAAATTTTAGCTTTTGAGGGATAATGAGTAGCAAAAGAAAGACACCGATCGAGGAACCGATCAACATGGTGGATAACAACCTGAACCAAACAATTAGTACGTATCCGCGTCAGTTTGAGCATCTATACTACGAGGATCCCATTACCCGTCCACCAGATTGTGCAAGCGTCAAAAGTCAAAAGAGTTCGGACTCATCGGATACGGCTTCCCGTTTTGTCGTCGTCGAAAGCAGGACAATCGGTTGTTGATTCCGCATATTCTACAAAGCGGGCTATGGACAAGATAAATAAAGAAACCGATACACGAACGATGTTGAAAATTTTAAAATTTCTCATCAACCGGCTGCAAATGACTTGACTCTTGAACAATACGAGTTATTGATGAAAGTTAGGTTGAAGATTCACAAAGAAATATCAAAATGTGTTTGACGATTCCGACGAAGAATACTTCTATCTTTAAGTTGTACAGTAGTTTTTTATTTATGTCATCTTTTTATTTATGTCGTTTTAATTTTATGAATGTAACGTATTAGTTATTAATTTTAACGAATGTAATATCCTAGTGTTTAATTGATAAATGTAACGTCTTTAGTTAGGTACTTATTATTAATAATAATAATAATAATAATAATAATAATAATAATAATAATAATAATAATAACAATAATAATAATAACAACAACAATAATAATAATAATTATTATTATTATTATTAATATAATAATAATAATAATAATAATAATAATAATAATAATAATAATAATAATAATAATAATAATAATACAAGTTTTATTAATATTAATTAAAATTTTGAATATTTATAGAACTTTAAACTTGTTTTATCAATCTACACTATTATCTTTTTTTTTCTCCCATTAAATACGCATCTATTGTCGACTGATATCAATGGTGAATTTAGCAATAAAACTCAAAGGATCGTCCCGATTTTTTTTACAAATTATTACAATTCATATATTTATAAGTTGTTTGCCTCTAAAAAAATCACGTACAAATATTGATGATACACATATCTGAATTGTATCAAATAAGTCTTATTCGCACAAAGCTATAACCACATTCGTCAAATAAAACGTCAAAAAAATCAAAAGTACATGATGCTACTGGCCGGAAGTGTAACAACAGCTATAATAACGTCGGATGTCGGACGAAAGGGTGACGTAGAAGCCACTTTGATGCCATCTGGATAAAAAATATGACACGCGAAAGGTTGACACATACAACGACTAAGCAGAAGACCGGATAGAACATTAACACATTTAGAAGCTATCCGGATGGAAAACGCCGGATGTAATCCCAATGTACAACCCATATAGGAGACCAACCGGATAGAAACTGCCGTGAAGAAACACTTGACTATTCTAAAGACTGTGATCACACGTAAGCTCTTCCATTTGGTCAAGTGTGTAGGATACTCTGTATCCTGCACATGGACACCAAAAATAACTAGGCATCAACACACGAATGGAACGGCCATGTCACGTCAGCCCGAATCTTCATAAAAGTTTGTTACGATAGTTTGTTGCAATCATGAAAGGGGCATGTGTCACGTCATTATTCCCTCTAACAAACTATTGGCGCTTATAAATACACCTTTGGATCAGTCATTACACACACAATCGAATACACAATTAATACGTCGTGAAAAGTAACACGAATCAAACACCAGAATAATCAAATCACAATAACAGTGATTTGTACTTCAATCGAATCACCCAAAAACAATACAGAAATTGCAATCTTCTTAATAAGAAGAAGATTGTTAAGATTCAATCAAACTAGAAACCAAAATTACAAGATCATAACTGATGATCACACAGCTAGTCGAGATAAAGCAAAAACACAGAAAACAATAGAACGAATGAATGAATCGATCATCTGCAACCCTAAAAACAATGCTATATATATAAATTAAGAATGACAAGTTTAGTCCCTCTTGAATGGTCAGCTACAATCCTTGAGCACCAAGTAATTCCATATGTTCCATTCCAGTCCTCAAGTTTCTTTAGATTTATCACCAGCCATCCAAGATCATCCAACTTGATAGTTATCTACAAATACATAAAATAAACAAAGTAAAAAGGAAAAATAACAAGAATAAGATTGTTAACATAAAATAATTCATCATCCCCCTTCAATCTTATTCTGGAATAAATCAACTAATCCCAACAGATGACAGAAATATCTATGTTTTTTGACACTCAAACCTTTTGTAAAAATATCAGCCAGCTGATTTTCAGAATTAATCTTAAAGGTTTTAATGATACCAAAACTTATTTTTTCTCTGATAAAGTGAATATCAACCTCTAGATGCTTGGTCCTCTCATGAAACACAGGGTTATTAGCCATTTGAATATCAGAATTATTATCACAGAATAAAGGAATAGGAGTAGAAAACTTAACTTTGAGATCTTTAAGAACTTTCATAATCCACATAACCTCAGTTGTAGCATCACTTATAGACCTATATACAGATTCAGCAGAAGACCTTGCTACAACATTTTGTTTTTTACTTTTCAAAGCAATTAAGGAATCACCCATAAAAACACAGTAACTATTAACAGATTTAAACTGAAACATAGATTTTGCCCAGTCTTCATCAGCAAACACTTTTAAATCAAAATTTTTTGATTTGAAAAAAGTAACTCCCTTTTCTGGAGATAGTTTCAAATATCTCAAAACATGAAGAGCTAGCTTGAAATGTGATTGTAAAGGTTTATGCATAAACTGACTTAAGCAATGCACATCAAAAGAAATATCAGGTCTTGTCATGGTTAAGTAAATCAGTTTACCAATAAGTTTTTGATACTGAGTAATATTTTCAATAGCTCTATCATTGTCTTTAGCTTCAGTATTACAAGAAAAATTTTGCTCAATAGGAACAGAAACAGGTTTACTTCCTAAAAGCCCAAATTCATTTAATAATTCAACACAATATTTTCTTTGACTTAAACACAAACCATTATCAACATCCAAAACTTCAATTCCTAAAAAATATTTCAACTTACCTAAATCTTTAACCATAAAGTTATTACTCAGATAAGTTTTAAAATTTTTTATTTCATTTATATTATTACCAGTAACAAGAATATCATCAACATAAACAAGCAAAGCAAGAAAAATATCACCATCACTTTTAGTATAAAGAGAGTAGTCATTAACACTTTTCACAAAACCATTTTCTAATAACACTTTAGTTAACTTTTCATTCCATTTTCTAGGAGCTTGTTTAAGACCATATAAAGATTTAACAAGTTTGCAAACTTTATTACCACAATTAGAAAAATATCCTTCAAGAGGTTTCATATAAGCATCTTCAACAATTTTTCCATATAAAAAAGCATTATTAACATCAAGTTGATAGATAGACCAATCATTATTAATAGCAAGAGTAATAAGATATCTCACACTAACCATCTTAACAACATGAGAGAAAGTCTCATCATAATCAAGACCCTCTCTTTGACTAAAGCCCTTAGCAACTAATCTAGCCTTATACCTATCAGTTTCACCACTAGCTTTAAGTTTTATTTTATAAACTCATTTTGACCCAATAGTCTTTCTTTCTTCAGGAAGATCAACCATAACCCATGTATTGTTTCTCATTAAAGCATCAATTTCAGAATTCATTGCATCCACCCAATTTTTATCAAGACATGCTTCAGAATATGTGACTACCCGTCCAAATTTCTTTGGACGAATACATCATTCATTGATTCATAGTGAGGTTTTGACCTCTATATGATACCTTTTGTAAACATTGCATTTTTTAAAAAGGCACACCATAAATGAATATCTAATTCCAAGGTCTTTGACATCTGATGATTTCTACATATATACAATCACCGTAATTAATAGTTTACAATACTATATACGTTGACAATGCAGTCAAAATAAGATACATGGTGATGATTTTGTTGAATGCAAAGTTTTCTCGAATAAAGCATGTATGACTCCATGCATATAGCTTGCATAACGTATAAGCAAACAGCAGAAGACTTCTAGAAACCTGAGAATAAGCATGCTTAAAAGTGTCAACACAAAGGTTGGTGAGTTCATAGTTTTAATGTTGCGCATAATCTGTATATAAAGGTGAATCACAAGTTTTCAGTTATTTCATCCAGAAACGTTTATCAAAATATTCTACGAAATTGAGCACCCTGGTAACTAAACTTAACGTATATATAATTTATACCCTTTGTATAATCATCTTAATAATACACGCAAACCAACGTGTACGCTTATCAAATAGCATACGTCCGTTAAAAGGCTAGTGCTCTAGCTCAGACGGGGATATCAAGCCCTATGGATCCATATATAACTACTCGCGCCCACCAGTTCTTATAACCGGCAGTTACTAGTTACCAAAGCTAAGAGATTTTTGGTTCAAACTCGGTGTAGAATATAGTATGTACTTGTATCCATTGCGTTTAAAATTAAGTGCATGTATTCTCAGCCCAAAAATATATATTGCAAAAGTAATTAAAAAGGGAGCAAATGAAACTCACCTTAGTAGCACATAAGGTCATTAACCGAAATGTGACCGAAATTCGGAATGCAAAATAACCGTAGATCTCAACCTAGAGAACATATGTTGGTCAATACATGTGTAATAAGCTAGGTCGGGTCATAGTGTATCACAATCCTAATGCTCGAGACCGACATGCAAAAGTTAACAAAAGTCATCTCAAAAGTCAACCTGACCCAATATGATCTTTAAATCTATACATGTTTATTAACATATTATAAGTCTTGATAATTGAACGAATTTATAGTTTATCAAACTCAAAATATTATTTATTTCAGGAGCTATATTATATTTGAATTATCATGGCAATCAAATATGTTTTATTATTTCATATAGTTTTCCAATACTTGTAAAATCAGATTATAGTGTTTATAAAGCTTTAAAACATGATAAGACAGTCAACTTTGATAATTGTTCAACAAAACGAGACGTGCCTTATATAGAAATTCATTTACTCGATTAGCAATATTTGAAAATCCAATTTATCAATCTCATAAAAAAGTTGTTTAAATATCAATTGCAGATTCAAAAGCAATTCCGATTAATGTTAATCATAATTCAGTTGACCATAACTTTTAATCCGTTCCTTGAAAACACACGATTTCTAAATGAAAGTTATTAATTTTTCGACAGCTTTCCAAAAACATGCATATCATATACCTTTTATCAATAACACATGTATTTAATTCGTGATTCAGCATAAACTATCTAACGAAAAAATTAAAGCATACAAGCATGCATAAACATATATACTCGAGCATTAGACATGGATACACTATTAATATATAAAAGATAAAAAATATAAATGCTTACGTATCAACATTGTGTTTCAATATTGCAGAAAAGTACGTCGACGCAACGGAGATGATAAAAACTAGGTTTGACCTTTGACTCATGGTCAAAACCCCCAAGTAATACCCATAACCTCCATAGCTATAATTCATAATTTCTTTAGCTTTAACCCGTTCGAAAAGCTTGTTTTGAAAATAACATGCTCATGACTCTGTCGTAGTATTTTATGTGTAACACTACTAATAATAATACCCCTAACCATAAGATTAATAATAATATTAATCTTAATAATAATAATAATAATAATAATAATAATAATAATAATAATAATAATAATAATAATAATAATAATAATAATAATAATAATAATAATAATAATAATAATTATAATAATAATAATAATAATAATATGAATAACAGAGGGAGTAATATAGATGTAAGTGTGTGTCGAGCCAGTGAAACGAATTCAATTTATAGACATCTCCTGAAATCACACTCCATGCGATCGCATGGAGTTTATATGTTAATCTCATGTGATCGCATGAGATCAAATTACAGCTCATAATCGTTTGTTTTTATTCTTGTCGACATATTATTTAATTATATATAATATATTTAATTTATATAATTAATTATATATTATATTATATTCACGTGTATAGTTGACTTGTAATTTTTGGTCCGTTGACTCGTACGTTTTCACTCGACTTATGTCCCGGTTCCGATTTCTCGAATGCATTTTTGTACGCTTAGAAAACTAGTACTTTTCGTTACGCGACGTGTACCTTTATCAAAAATTAAACTTAATCATTGATAAACTATGTCACTCGAAGTGTAGCTTTAATCAATTAAGTGTTTTGGTTATTTGCTTCTATAAATCATCGTCTCGTAGTATCTACATATACATATATACATTTTTATTTTGAAATAGCATTTTACTGTAGCAAAGTTTTTTTACTGTAGCAAATAGTGATTTTCGAAAACACTGTAGCTTTTCGGGTACTGTAGCAATTCGAAAATACTGTAGCAAATTAGTGTTTTACTGGTTCATCTTAAACGCTTTAGTTAACTTATCTAAATATCAATCGAATCAATAATCGAATGTTACTATCGTTTACTAAATATCTTGAAATCATATATATATATATATATATATATATATATATATATATATATATATATATATATATATATATATATATATATATATATATATATATTGGTCGTGAATCGTTAAGAACAGTCAAAGAATAATTGATTATATGAATATAGTTCCAAAACTTTCGTGACTCAACATTACAGACTTTGCTTATCGTGCCAAAAACATTAAATCATTTAAAGATAAAGTTTACATTTGGTCAAAAATTTCTGGGTTGTCACAGTACCTACCCGTTAAAGAAATTTCGTCCTAAAATTTGATTGGGATAGTCATGGCTGACAATAAGTATGTTTTCATGACGCATACGAGCTGAAAATTAGAGTTTTATCATCATTGAGTAATATGGATAAAACAAATTGTTTATGTGAAGTGTACGAGTGAAGTTATCACAAAAGAGTGAAATGAGAAAAAGTAAGTTTCGTCATATCTTTTGACGTAGATGGGTTGATTTCCGGAGTTCAAGAGATTTGGAGAAAATCTTCGTAATAAGATTTGATTCTTCGGTAATTAAGGAAATTATGATCCTCTTCGATTTAATGCGATGATCTGTCTTGATTTTCCTGTCTGATTTTATACTATAAATCTACCCCCTTCGTTTCCTTATTTTCCACAGCTCATACCTTTTATTCTTTCTCCCTCAATTCTTATTTTAAAGCATTCGTCAATATGCTCCATACAGTTCTTATTCTTGATATACTTCTAACCTTCATATCTGTCATTCTTCTTTTCCATCTGCCACCAGAAGAATCTATTCACTTCTACTATACTCTTGGTTTTATAGTGTTTTTAGTCCTCCCTTGTCTTTATATTGCTAAATTCATCGATATATATGGTTTATAATTTCTGGGTGGTTGTTGGGTTTTATATCTTCCCTCATATTTGGATGTCTCTGCTTCTATCTTTCCATAATCATTGACATCTATGGTTAATGCTCTCTTTCATTTGCTGCGATTTATACTCCCAATTATATTTCAGAGCTTCATGCTTTTGTCTTCTCTTGCCGACTTCAAGTTAAGCGAATAATGGTTCAAAATTCCTAGATATTAATTTTGGAATGAACATAGTTAATGTTCTAAGAAAGAAATTGTAATAGCACGGTCTTGATGTGTCAAATTACCAGAATACCTCGGAAAAGGTTGAATCATCAAGAAAAATATTTTCTTGATATGTTTAGAGTTTAAGTAGAATACAAGAGTCGTGTAACATGGCACATTATGACGTTATGATCTGTGAATCATCACGTTCCATTTAGAAACTCAGCATGACTTACTGTAATATAATTACATTGATCAAGTGTTATTATATTATACTAACTCATGCTTCAGTTCCCAACACTGCTTCAATAACATTCATAATTTAAGTTCAAAATTTTCAGATTTTAGAAACTAAAACAGTTTCCTTTCTGATGTAACACTGATATTGTGAAGAGATAAATGATTTCAGATAAGAAAAATTATGAAAATATCTTCAGAAATATCGAGGATATTTATAATGAAAGATACGATGATATCTTAGAATTTCTAATATCGAAAGATGATAAAGAAGATTTGTCCATAAAGGTTTAGAGTCAGGAGCAAGGCATTCGTTAATGACTTCAGTAGAGACTGAATCATTTGGATTCTTTGAAGGCAGGTTTAGTCTTTGTGATATGTCCACAGCCTCCTTCATGATTTGCTCAATCCGTTTTTCACTTCTCACTTTTTTGAGCTTTGCCAACACACTATTCTTTATCATCAAACTTTTTGCCATTAAGACCATTTACAGTTTTGCTGCTTCATCAGCATCCAAAGTTATCATAATCGAATCGTCGGTTATCAATCCGAGGTGTTTTCAAGAGTTTGAAGGGTTCGCATGAAGATTATAATTGTGAAGATACATATGATGTTCTAAAATTTTGAATGATACAAATATTTTTCTGAGTTTTATGAATAGAAGTGACGTTCTAGCACAGTTTTGAAGTCAAAGTATGGCATTTGAAAGATGTAAGAATCTAAGAGTGATGTTTTCTGTTAAATCTTGGCTTGGATTCCGATTTTTCAAAATCAGAATATGTAATCAAATTTGGATGCGAATGGTTGTTTTGATTTCTATGAAAGAATGTATATCGTTGTGAAAGTAGTGATTATAGTTGATGATTTGCTGAATCAGAATCGAAGAATGTAACATATTAATTGTGAATTTATATATCTCTGGGGTATTACCTACCCGTTAAAAGTTTCACAAGTAATATTTTGTATAAAAGAATTTTCATTACAGTCTTTATGAAAATATATGTATGTATATTTTCTTCAGATGTAATATAGATTTAATGAGTTAATATCATATTAAGCTTATTTGATTTTTGGCTGGAATTAGAAATGAATAATCTCTAAACCATCAGATATTACATAATTTTCGCTGAGTATTTCACTAATATAATCAATACTTCGTTATTCAGTTTTATTGATATTTCCTCAGTGAATTATGCTGGTGCTTATGGAACTCTTGCTAACTTCGCAAGGTACGAATGATGTTTTCTGAAAAGTTTCAAGTACATCGAAAATGAAAGTGTAAAATCAAACATGTATTTGAATAATACATGTGATTTGGAATCTATTAAGTCGAAGCAGAGATTATAGTTAACGATTGTTAAGTCATTAATGAAGGATGTACATCATAGCATATTAATAACATGAACTAACCGAGTAGTTAAGATTCATACGTAATAGCTTAGTACAAAAAGATTTATTTTGATCTCAAAATTCATATATATATATATATATATATATATATATATATATATATATATATATATATATATATATATAAAATATGCATATAATTTCTTCAGAGGAAATGAGTTAATACTTCATAACTTGTTGATACGATATGCGCGTTGTTGATTAGTGATGATGTTTGCGGTGATTATGGATCTGGCGGAGCTTGTGATGTTGTAGATGCTGCTGATGCTGACGATGCTGACGGTACTGTTGATGCTGCTGGTAAAACAGATCTAGCTTGTAAATCGTGCACCATTCTGATCAGGGTTTTATTTCACCATTTCTATTCGCTCACTCATCTGGTTTACAATTAGAACTAGAATAAGTAATCTCTAAAACTTTTAGAAACTACATATTCTCTGCAGATAATTTCTTCGATGAAGTTATGAATCAATACTTCATCGTTTGTTGTTGTTGGTATTCCTTGGTATCTATGGTGCGCATGACGTTGATGTTCGAGGTACAGATTGTGATGTTGAGGTGTGGGATGTGGATGTTGTTGTTGGTGGTGGTGATAATGATACTGTTGGTGTTGATAATGGTGGTACTGTTGATGCCGGTGATGATGCTGGTGCTTGTAACCTTTGCACCATATTCTCTAAAGCCACTACCCGAGCGCGAAGCTTGTTGACTTCTTCTACTACACCGGGATGATTGTTGGTTCGAACGAGCGGATGAATAAGATCTAGAATTTGAGATAGTATATAATCATGATGAGATACTCTGGAAATGAGAGAGAAAATGGTATTACAAACAGGTTCGCCGGTAAGTGCTTCAGGTTCTTCGCCAAGAGGGGAATGTGGTGGATGGAAGGGATCACCTTCTTCTTGTCTCCAATGATTAAGTAGATTACGAACTCATCCCCAATTCATCAAAAATAGGTGATGGATAATTGATTGATCCATTCCGGTTACGCTGCTTTCGGAGTTCAGGTCGAAATCCATTTCGGAATAGCTGTCGGAATCCGAAGAATTTGAACTAGATGCGGAATCTATCTTGTATAATCAGGGAAATGATTTTTGATGTGAAATAGATTATAGGACTTAGATTGGTATTTTTCAATACATAATTTACATATGTATATATAATACCAAAATCCCATAAATTACGTAGGAGTTTACGGAAGATGTCAGGCAAAGTTTACAGTAACAGATACGCTAAGATATAAATTTTATCGATACACTATCTATGCAGTAAATGCAGTAAGACGTGTCTAGACTTAGGAATGATAAGCAGGTAATTTTCGACAAGAAATGATAAGTAAAACTAGGTAAAAACAGATACGGTCATAGTCCAGACTCACTAATGCATCCTAACAATTACCAGTTAAACACACTAATGCAAATTCTGGTTCCCTATGACCTCAAGCTCTGATACCAACTGTGACAACCCATCCAAATCCCTTTGGACGAATACATCATTCATTGATTCATAGTGAGGTTTTGACCTCTATATGATACGTTTTATAAACATTGCATTTTTTAAAAAGGTACACCATAAATGAATACCTAATTCCAAGGTCTTTGACATCTGATGATTTCTACATATATACAATCATCGTAATTAATAGTTTACAATACTATATCCGTTGACAATGCAGTCAAAATAAGATACATGGTGATGATTTTGTTGAATGCAAAGTTTTCTCGAATAAAGCATGTACGACTCCATGCACATAGCTTGCATAACGTATAAGCAAACAGCGAAAGACTTCTAGAAACCTAAGAATAAACATGGTTAAAAGTGTTAACACAAAGGTTGGTGAGTTCATAGTTTTAATGTTGCGCATAATCTGTATATAAAGGTGAATCACAAGTTTTCAGTTGTTTCATCCAGAAACGTTTATCAAAATATTCTACGAAATTGAGCACCCTGGTAGCTAAACTTAACGTATATATAATTTATACCCTTTGTATAATCATCTTAATAATACACGCAAACCAACGTATACGCTTCTCAAATAGCATACGTCCGTTAAAAGGCTAGTGCTCTAGCTCAGACGGGGATATCAAGCCCTATGGATCCATATATAACTACTCGCGCCCACCAGTTCTTATAACTGGCAGTTACTAGTTACCAAAGCTAAGGGATTTTTGGTTCAAACTCGGTGTAGAATTTAGTATGTACTTGTATCCATTGCGTTTAAAATAAAGTGCATGTATTCTCAGCCCAAAAATACATATTGCAAAAGCAATTAAAAAGGGAGCAAATGAAACTCACCTTAGCAGCACATAAGGTCATTCACCAAAATGTGACCGAAATTCGGAATGCAAAATAACCGTAGATCTCAACCTAGAGAACATATGTTGGTCAATACATGTCTAATAAGCTAGGTCGGGTCATAGTGTATCACAATCCTAATGCTTGAGACCGACATGCAAAAGTTAACAAAAGTCATCTCAAAAGTCAACCTGACCCAATATGATCTTTAAATCTATACATGTTTATTAACATATTATAAGTCTTGATAATTGAACGAATTTATAGTTTATCAAACTCAAAATATTATTTATTTCAGGAGCTATATTATATTTGAATTATCATGGCAATCAAACATGTTTTATTATTTCATATAGTTTTCCAATACTTGTAAAATCAGATTATAGTGTTTATAAAGCTTTAAAACATGATAAGACAGTCAACTTTGATAATTGTTCAGCAAAACGAGACGTGCCTTATATAGAAATTCATTTACTCGATTAGCAATATTTGAAAATCCAATTTATCAATCTCATAAACAAGTTGTTTAAATATCAATTGCAGATTCAAAAGCAATTCCGATTAATGTTAATCATAATTCAATTGACTATAACTTTTAATCCGTTCCTTGAAAACACACGATTTCTAAATGAAAGTTATTGATTTTTCGACAGCTTTCCAAAAACATGCATATCATATACCTTTTATCAATAACACATGTATTTAATTCGTGATTCAGCATAAACTATCTAACGACAAAATTAAAGCATACAAGCATGCACAAATATATATACTCGAGCATTAGACATGGATACACTATTAATATATAAAAGATAAAAAATATAAATGCTTACATATCAATATTGTGATTCAATATTGCAGAAAAGTACGTAGACGCAACGGAGATGATAAACACTAGGTTTGACCTTTGACTCATGGTCAAAACCCCCAAGTAATACCCATAACCTCCATAGCTATAATTCATAATTTCTTTAGCTTTAACCCGTTCGAAAAGCTTGTTTTGAAAATAACATGCTCATGACTCCGTCGTAGTATTTTATGTGTAATACTACTAATAATAATACTCCTAACCATAAGATTAATAATAATATTAATCTTAATAATAATAATAATAATAATAATAATAATAATAATAATAATAATAATAATAATAATAATAATAATTATAATAATAATCATAATAATAATATGAATAACAGAGGGAGTAATATAGATGTAAGTGTGTGTCGAGCCAGTGAAACGAATTCAATTTATAGACATCCCCTGAAATCACACTCCATGCGATCGCATGGAGTTTATATGTTAATCTCATGCCATCGCATGAGATCGAATTACAGCTCATAATCATTTGTTTTTATTCTTGTCGATATATTATTTAATTATATATAATATATTTAATTTATATAATTAATTATATATTATATTATATTCACGTGTACAGTTGACTTGTAATTTTTGGTCTGTTGACTCGTATGTTGTCACTCGACTTCTGTCCCGGTTCCGGTTTCTCGAATGCATTTTCGTACGCTTAGAAAACTAGTACTTTTCATTACGCGACACGTACCTTTATCAAAAATTAAACTTAATCATTGATAAACTATGTCACTCGAAGTGTAGCTTTAATCAATTAAGTGTTTTGGTTATTTGCTTCTATAAATCATCATCTAATAGTATATACATATACATATATACATTTTTATTTTGAAATAGCATTTTACTGTAGCAAAGTTACTGTAGCAAAGTTTTTTACTGTAGCAAATAGTGATTTTTGAAAACACTTTAGCTTTTCGGGTACTGTAGCAATTCGAAAATACTGTAGCAAATTAGTATCTTACTGGTTCATCTTAAACGCTTTAGTTAACTTATCTAAATATCAATCAAATCAATAATCGAATGTTACTATTGTTTACTAAATATCTTGAAATCATATATATATATATATATATATATATATATGCACATTAAGTTTTATATATATATATATATATATATATATATATATATATATATATATATATATATATATATATATATATATATATATATATATATATTGATCGTGAATCGTTGAGAACAGTCAAAGAATAATTGATTATATGAATATAGTTCCAAAACTTTTGTGACTCAACATTACAGACTTTGCTTATTGTGCCGAAAACATTAAATCATTTAAAGATAAAGTTTACATTTGGTCAAAAAATTTCGGGTTGTTACAGAATAACAAGTTGGTTCAATACTTTTATTCAAATTAGAAACAAAACTCAAATTTTCACTGCTAAGATTAGCATAACACATGACCTTATTAATATCATATTTAGCATTTGCATTTGACACATAATCATTAAACTTAGTAGGAATCCTAGTAGGTCTACTAGATCTTCTTAACTCAGAAGTCTCCCCTAAATTAGTTTGATTATCAACATTTATATTGGTTTGATTTTGAACATTGCCCTCAGGAGAGATAGTGTCATCACTAGCAATATCATCAAGTGTTGCATCAAGAACATTATCCTCTGTTTCACAAATAGTGTCACTAGAAGAATCACACTCTGTGCCATCACTAATTACAGATTCTCTCCCTTCATCATTGGGACTTTGGGTATTGGTGTTTTGACTCTCAACAAACACATGATCAAAGAAATTTAAATGATTAATATCATTTGCAGACACAATAGTATAATCTTTTTGTTTAAAAGGAAAAATAGTTTCATATAACTTAACATCTCTAGAATAAAACACACTCTTTGACTCAAGACTCAAAAGTTTATAACCTTTTTTCTCAGAAGAATAACCAATAAAAACACAATTTTCAGCTCTAGAGCTAAACTTATCATGATTATTTAAAACAGTAGAAAAACAAAGACAACCAAAAAACCTTAAATGAGATAGATTAGGTTTATGTTGATATACTAACTCAAAAGGAGACCTCCTAGAAAGAACAGAAGATGGTAATCTGTTAATCAAATAACAAGCAGTAAGCACACATTCAGTCCACATATAAAGAGGTCTCCCCCTTGAAACATAAGGCTTCTAGCTACATGTCACGACCCTACTTTTTCCGTTATCTTTTTCCATTTATATTTAACTTCTGTTAATTGGTATTCTTGCCACGTCATTTCTATGACTTATATTATTATTTCAATAATAATATTTTCCTTATTATATGTTATTTGATTATATGTGTTCATATTTAGATTTGTACGTTTCTACGTATTTTGAATTTCTATCAGGTAAATCGTTTCGGTTTTCAAACCAACGATTAAACTTTCGTGATTTTCAAATCCAAATTATTTATCTATGATATTTCTATATCATATGAAGTTATAAAATATTTCTATATTTTATTTTCCGCGTATGCGTGTTCTTTCCAAAAATTTAATCGTGTAACAGTGTTTTCGCCAATCGGGATTCGTTCGGGCTTTCGAGCCACAAGCTATTGTTCCATACTTCAAAGTGGGCTAAAGGGAACCCATTTCACTCCCATATTCTTTCGGCCCATCCCCATATGCCCATGGTTTTGAAAATGTAAAATATCACATATCTTTTATTTTCTACATTTTTACACTACTTCACTTGAAAATACCTAAACCTAATTTATTTCTCCTTTATCGCTCACCTATGGATGACTTTTCCAGCCTCCCTAGCCTCTTCCATCACCAAAAGATGGCCAACCCTTGATCACACACAATTGATCATCATTCTCAAGGTTGATTACATATTCGGGTGCTTCATCTCGCGATCTTTAATCTACATCTTTTTAATTTTTGATTTGGGTATGAACACAAACCCTGTATTTTCAATTTTCATTTATTTTTACTGATTTTACATGCATGCTAATGTTATACTACTTGTGTATTGTTGTATTGATGATTTGATGCGTAGAAATACTCGTTTATGTATGTTTTCGGTTTGATCAATTGTGGACAGCGGATTTTTTATTAAAATCAGTAAACTTAACATGTGTTTTTGATTAAATAAAGTATATAGATGAGTTCCTCTCATCAAGTCAATAATGTTAGGCTTTGGATTCATGTTGTTTTGAGTTTCGGATCAAAAGTTATGCCCGATTTAGGGTTTTGATGAAATTAAAATGTAAAAGCTTGTATGATCAGTTGGGGTCCGACTTTGCGACCATTTTTGGAGTCTTTATGGTGTACCATTGGGTTAGGATTAATGATTGGATGAACATTCATGTTCGGTCATCGAAATCCGAGCCACGGATCACCCGGAATGGCTAAAACAAGTTTTTAATCGGATTAATGAAAATGTTTGGTTCATGGCTGTAGGTCACGACTTATGAACTGACCTTAGGGTGTTCTTGAGTTCACTAATGTGTCGGGTTGGTTGGTTAGACGAGGATATATATAAAATTCGTCGAAAATCGACACCCGAGGCTCAAGTTATGACCCGACGAACTTTTAATTAAACTTATGGTTATAAATTTGAACCTTAGGTTATAAATAATGATTTGCATTATAATTAAATTACTTATGATATAAAAGTAATTATTTTTAATTAAGACTTATGATATATATTATTATATCATTTAATGATTATTATGATTTAATTATTCATATAATTAAACTTATGATTAATAATACTTTTATTATTAATGAAAATACTTATGATAAGTATTAAACTTATACTATGGGATTATTATATCAAGACTTATAATAAAGATTAATAATTTATTTATTTATTATAAGACTTAGTTATTATTTAATTATAATTTAATTATTAAATACTTATGGTTTATAAATTATATTAAAATACTTATGATATGATTAATAATTTATTATTAATTAATAAAACTTATGATATGATTAAAAATTCATTATTAATTAATAATACTTATGTTATGATTAATATTTAATTAACTAATTAAATACTTATGTTATATCAATATTATCATTTAAACTTATGTTAACTCTATAATTTAATTTAATTTAATTAAACTTATGATATGACATGATTATACAAGTATGACTTTAAATAACATTATATTATTAATATAAGTTACACTTTAAATTATTAATATAATTAATTAATATAAGTTACACTTTAAATTTCGATGTCGACTAAGTTTGACCAAGGTTGACTTTTGAGTTGACTTTTGGTTGACTTTGACTTTCAATTGACTTTTGTTGACTTTTCTAATTAAGGAAACTTTTCTAAGATAAAAAACTTACTAAAAATAGAAACTTTCCAAATATAGAAACATTCCAAAAATAGAAACTTTCCAAAAATGAAAACCTGTTAAAAATAGAAACTTTCTAAAAATAGAAAGCATGTGTTTATACGCTGTCCTGATCATACCGAATCATACCGAGTGATTTTCTATGCTTATTTGCAACAAGTACTATAGCTATCATACTAAGACTTGACCTAAGTTAGTTATTTATATCGACCTGCTCTATTTATAGGTTGGCGTTGTGATCATTCTTGATCACTTTACCTTTTGCTGTTCGCATTTCTGTGTCATTGCTTCATTTGCTTTAAGGTGAGTTATAGTCCCATTTTTCTATTTTAAATCTTTTGGGATGAGAATACATGCAATTTATTTTACATATTGGATACAAGTGGAAATTGGTTTAAATTATTTGCTGTGAGTCGAACGAAAATATTCCCTAATCTGGTAATTTTGAAAGGACCCGTTGATAATGCTAAAAACAAACATATATTTCATAGCATTATTCCTCAAGAAAGACAAGCTTTTAGTTGCAATTGTCCTATTTACAAGTGATATTCGTTTAAATAATAAAAGGTGAAGACAAAAGATAGATTCGACGAATTGAAGACGCAAACGACCAAAAAGCTCAAAAGTACAAAATACAATCAATAAGGTTCCAATTATTGATAAGAAACGTCTCAAAATTACAAGAGTACAAGATTCAAAACGCAAAGTACAAGATATTAAATTATTCGCAAGGATGTTCGAAAATCCGGAACCGGGACCAGAGTCAACTCTCAACGCTCGACACAACGGACTAAAAATTACAAGTCAACTATGCATATGAATATAATATAATATATAATTAATTCTTAAAATTAATATATATATTATATTATATTTAAATAAACGTCGGCAGAAGAAAACAACCAAATGTGGCTCTCCCCAGCTGGCCATGCGATCGCATGGCCTGGAAGGCATAAATCCATGCGATCGCATGGTGCACAGTTCCAGCCCACATGCCTATAAAAATCGAGCTTTGGTGCACCACAAAAACATATCTTTTTCTATCTCAATATATCTATACGTAATATTTATATTTTAATTTTAATTTTAATTTTAATTTTAAATCCTAATAATAAGGGTATGTTAGTAAATGTTGTAAGGGTGTAAGTCGAAATTCTGTCCGTGTAACGCTACGCTATTTTTAATCATTGTAAGTTATGTTCAACCTTTTTAATTTAATGTCTCGTAGCTAAGTTATTATTATGCTTATTTAAAACGAAGTAATCATGATGTTGGGCTAATTACTAAAATTGGGTAATTGGGCTTTGTACCATAATTGGGGTTTGGACAAAAGAACGACACTTGTGAAAATTAGACTATGGGCTATTAATGGGCTTTATATTTGTTTAACTAAACGATAGTTTGTTAATTTTAATATAAAGATTTACAATTGGACGTCCCTATAAATAACCATATACACTCGATCGGACACGATGAGCGGGGTATTTATATGTACGAATAATCGTTCATTTAACCGGACACGGGAATGGATTAATAACCACTAGAATTATTAAAACAGGGGTGAAATTATGTACAAGGACACTTGGCATAATTGATAACAAAGTATTAAAACCTTGGGTTACACGCAGTCGACATCCTGGTGTAATTATTAAACAAAGTATTAAAACTTTGTTACAGTTTAAGTCCCCAATTAGTTGGAATATTTAACTTCGGGTATAAGGATAATTTGACGAGGACAATCGCACTTTATATTTATGACTGATGGACTGTTATGGACAAAAACCAGATGGACATATTAAATAATTCAGGACAAAGGACAATTAACCCATGGGCATAAAACTAAAATCAACACGTCAAACATCATGATTACGAAAGTTTAAATAAGCATAATTCTTTTATTTCATATTTAATTTCCTTTATTTTATATTTAATTGCACTTCTAATTATCGCACTTTTATTTATTGTTATTGTATTTAATTGCACTTTTAATTATCGTACTTTTTAATTATCGCAAGTTTATTTTATCGCAATTTCATTATCGTTATTTACTTTACGCTTTAAATTAAGTCTTGTATTTATTTTTAATATTTTACATTTGGTTTTAACTGCGACTAAAGTTTTAAAATCGACAAACCGGTCATTAAACGGTAAAAACTCCCCTTTATAATAATAATATTACTTATATATATTTGTATTTTTATAAAATAAAACTAATATAGCGTTAAGCTTTGTTTAAAGATTCCCTGTGGAACGAACCGGACTTACTAAAAACTACACTACTGTACGATTAGGTACACTACCTATAAGTATTGTAGCAAGGTTTAAGTATATCCATTCTATAAATAAATAAATATCTTGTGTAAAATTGTATCATATTTAATAGTTTTTCCTTGTAAAATTTAATAATATTTTATACCCCTCTGCTTTGACATCAAGTATTTTTGGCGCCGCTGCCAGGGACTCGAAATCTAGCTTAAAAGCAGGAAGCGCAACGCTAAATAAAAAAAAAGATTTTTTTTAGTTTACTTTTATAAAAAAAATACGCTTTTGTAAAAATACATTTTAAATATTCAAAAATATAAAAAGAAAAAGAAAATATAAATATTTTTAAGAGTTTGGTAAATATTTAAGTTTTATAAAGTTTCTTTATTTCTATTTTTTAGTTTGTAAAAATATAAGTTTTATTTAATTTATAAATATATTTTATAAATATATTTTACAGCAAAAACAGAAAAAAAAAATATATTAAAACTCGAGTCCGGTACTGTAGCAGCCCACTCTGTGGCCCGAAACTCTAGCCCATGCGATCGCATGGCCGGGTAGCTTAGGACTCATGCGATCGCATGAGCCCGTCTGACACGCCACAGTTGACTGCAGCCTGCATTAATTACGGATTATAATTATTATTATTATATTTAAACCCTAATTAGGGTTATATATTATATAATTTAATTTAGTTTTATTTATTTAATTTGTATTTTTAGTTTAATTAGTTTATTTAAATTGTAAAATTAATAGTTTTATTAAATAAATAATATAAAAATAATATTTTTATAAAAATTGTAATTTTTACAACTTTTAGTATATTTTTATATTTTTTCCCTTTTTAATTGTTTTAGCATAATATTTGTATTTTTCGCTCGTATTTAGTTATTAATTCATAGTTTTTGCCATAGTTAATTTTTTTTATTTAGATTTTTAGGCTTTGCCGTAAAATCCCTTAAGTGCTTTTTCTTTAGACTAAGATTAAAGTGTTTTAGAATTTTGCGACGTCTTTTTAAGTTTTAGTACCTTTTTAAGTCATTTCCATTTAGGATATAGTTTTACTTGTAAGCTTTAATATTTTTAGACACCTTTTACCTATGTATCAATTATCATTCCAATTAGTAATTTCAATTTGCGATTATAATTTTAAGTTAGTGGTAGTAATAAGGTTGGGTTAGTCGAGTGTTTTAAAGTTTTATAAGTCACTCTTTTTCTTTCTTATTTTTCGACGCCTTTTATTTTTCAACCCTTTTCTTTTTCGACGCACTCTTTTTCTTTCTTATTTTTCGCCATTCTAGTTTTTAGGACATAGATTTTTATTCTACTTCTTATCTAAATTTCTTAAAATTACGAAAATTTATTTTAAGTGGTTAAATTGATAGACATCAAAATTTTCTGGTTCGTAGTAATAGTTGGATTTGTACGTGGACCGGGTTATTGGAGCCAAACAGTCCTCAATTATATTGAGACCAAACGAATCCTGCCCCTCTGCTGCATCTTTTGGCTATTCGAAACGTGGGCAAAATCAGAAAAGTCTATTAATTGGATAACTTATATAATTTTTCTTTCCTTTTAAAAAACTAATAGGATATTCAGTGAATGCACCGAGCAAGACGTTCACCACCTTTTGTACGTTCACCTCCTGTAACTAGATCAAGACATTTAGCAAATATTACCGCCGTTGATTTTTCTTTAGAATCGTCATCCAGTCGACCAAGTACTCCAAGTCAAATTTCCGATAATCCATTTTTTGAACCCAACCTCACAATTGAGAATCCGGAGAATATTCAGGGACAATTCATAGATCCTGAACCATTAAATTTTCCTCCGGAACCACCAATCATTCAAACAGAAATTGTTGAGGAATGAACCATTAAATCAGAATCCTCTAGTGATTCAGATTCAACAAATTCAATTATGGAAGTAACAGAACCTTTAAGTATGGAAGACCGAATGAGAGCTAAACGCACTGGCCAAGGTCACGCAATTACTCATCCAGACATTAATGCGTCAGATTATGAAATCAAAGGACAAATTTTACATATGGTGACTAATCAATGCCAATTTAGTGGTGCGCCGAAGGAAGATCCAAACGAACATCTTCGTACCTTTAATAGGATCTGCACACTATTTAAAATAAGAGAAGTGGAGGATGAACAGATATATCTCATGTTATTTCCCTGGACTTTAAAGGGAGAAGCCAAAGATTGGTTGGAATCGTTACCTGAAGGGGCGATTGATACCTGGGACGTTTTAGTTGAAAAATTTCTTAAACAATTCTTTCCTGCATCTAAAGCCGTAAGACTTCAAGGAGAAATTGTTACGTTCACACAGAAACCAAATGAAACTCTATATGAGGCATGGACAAGATTTGGAAAGTTATTAAGAGGATGTCCGCAACATGGTTTAGACACCTGTCAAATAGTACAAATATTCTACCAAGGATGCGACATCACTACAAGGAAAGACATCGATATAGCAGCTGGTGGTTCTATTATGAAGAAAACAGAAACTGATGCTTACAAAATTATTGATAACACTGCTTCCCACTCACATGAGTGGCACCAAGAAAAAGATATCGTTAGATCATCTAAAGCAGCTAGAGCCGATTCTATCTATGACTTAGATTCCATTTCCGCAAAGATAGATGCTGTCGAGAGACGAATGGAAAAGATGACTAAAGATATCCACTCAATACGAATTAGTTGTGAGCAGTGCGGAGGACCACATTTGACAAAAAATTGTCTCAGTATTGAATTAACAATGGAACAAAGAGAGAATATTTCATACATAAACCAAAGGCCTGGAAATAATTATCAGAATAATTATCAACCGCCAAGACCGATTTACAATCAAAATTAGAATTATAACCGAAATATTCCATACAACAACCAACAAGGTCCTAGTAATCAACAAGTATCCAATAATACTTACAATCAGCAAAGACCTAATTTTCAAAATAAACCACCACAAACCGATGATAAAAAGCCGAATTTAGAAGATATGATGACAAAGCTAGTTGAAACTCAAACGCAGTTTTTCACATCTCAAAAACAAACTAATGAACAAAATGCTTAAGCATTTAGAAATCAACAAGCTTCTATTCAAAACTTGGAACAAGAAGTAAGTAACCTAGCAAGGTTAATAGGTGAAAGAAAACCGGGAAGTTTACCTAGTGATACAAATGCTAACCCCCGGAATGAAACAGCTAAAGCTATTACCACAAGAAGTGGTACAACACTTAAACCACCTGAAATATCTGTAACTTCTGATGAAGCTATTCCTACTCCACAAGAACCACAACCTGATCAAGATAAGAAAAAAGAATCGGTAGTTGAAAAGGTTAATGAAGATAACATAGTTAAGGCTAAACCTTATGTTAAATGAAAGGACCCGTCCTAATCCATCCGGACAAAGTCCATATTGATTATAAACGATTCACAATAGTTGATTACATCGCGAGGTACTTGACCTCTATATGATACATTTTACAAACATTTCATTCATTTTTGAAAAGATAATCTTTCATTACATCGAAAGTTGACGGCATGCATAACATTTCATAATATATCTAACTATAATTGACTTAATACTAATCTTGATGAACTCGACGACTCGAATGCAACATCTTTTGAAATATGTCATAAATGACTCCAAGTAATGTCTCTAATATGAGCAAATGCACAGCGGAATATTTCTTTCATACCTGAGAATAAACATGCTTTAAAGTGTCAACCAAAAGGTTGGTGAGTTCATTAGTTTATCATAAATAATCATTTCATAACTTTAATAGACCACAAGATTTCATATTTCCATTTCTCATAAACATACGTCCCATACATAGAGACAAAAATATCATTTATATGGATTGAAAACCTGGTAACCGACATTCACAATATACATATAAGAATATCCCCATCATTCCGGGATCCTCCTTCGGACATGATATAAATTTCGAAGTACTAAAGCATCCGGTACTTTGGATGGGGCTTGTTGGGCCCGATAGATCTATCTTTAGAGTTCGCGTCAATTAGGGTGTCTGTTCCCTAATTCTTAGATTACCAGACTTAATAAAAGGGGCATATTCGATTAGATAATCCAACCATAGAATGTAGTTTCGATTACTTGTGTCTATTTCGTAAAGCATTTATAAAAGCAGCGCATGTATTCTCAGTCCCAAAAATATATATTGCAAAAGCATTTAAAAAGGGATTAATGAAACTCACGCATATAAATATTGTAAAACAGTTAATAAAGCATTTGCATGTATTCTCAGCCCAAAAACGTAAAGAGTAAAAAAAAGGGAGCAAATGAAACTCACCATACTGTATTTTGTAGTAAAAATACATATAACAATATTGAATAACTGAACAACGCAGGGTTGACCTTGGATTCACGAACCTATATCATTTGTATATATATCAAAACATATTCTTGTAGTCGAACAAATATATATATATATATATTATTAGTGATTCAACTATTATTTTAATGAGTTATGAGTTCCATTAGTAAGTTAAATATATTTATTTTATATATCTAGAATAATTACGTAATATAATAGTACAGTTAAATTATATGTATTAGCTATGATTTTACATAGTTAATAATTATTTTAATACTAATAATGATACTTGTAATAAATAAAATGATAATAATAATTAATAACTTAAATCATAATCTTATCCATAGTTTTTAAATCCATAATTTCATACACATTACTTAATATTATTTATAGCAAAAATATATTTTCATATTCGAAGTTTTGAATTAATGTTTATAGCAATACTTTCTTAATCATGATCTTTACTTATTTTTAATTATATCCTTCTTAATTCATAACTTAATTATAATATTTTTATTTCATAACACTCTTCCTAGTATTTTAATATCTTCATAAAAAATACAAATAATGCTCAGTGTTAATACTAATCTTATTAACAACGTTAATAACAGTAGTTTTTAAATGAAACGAAAGTTTGATAATTATGATAATGAAAATGATTATTTTGATAAAAATACATAATACTTAATGATAATAATAATAAATATAAAATTCTTTTTATTATTAATGATAGTATTAATAATAATATTACTTAATGATATTACTAGTAAGGATAATAATATTAGTAATAACAATATTAATAACAATCCTAAATGAATTTATAATACATATACTAATAATAACGATAATGATAATATTCTTAATTTGGCTAATAATAATGATACTTATAAATGTTAGGGATGATAACAAAATTATCCTAAAAATAATAACACTAACTAAAAATAGTAATAATAATAATAACAATAATAATAATAATAAGTGAAAAGCTACCTTACAAAGATTTCTCCCAAAAAGATTAAAACTGTCCACGCCCAGGCTCGAACCCCCGACTTCTGACAGACACAACAACACTCAAGACCATCTGCGCTGCTTTTGTTTTTCTGTTATAACTCGAGTTTAAAAAAATTATAACTTAACCCGTCTGTCTCTCCTTCTTCTCTATAACAGCTCGAGAAAAAAAAAAACACCATAATCATAACAGCCTTTTTTAAAGGTTTTAATTAGGATGTGAAATTGAAACTTTATTAATCGGTTAATGTCTTGATTGATAAAAAGAAAGGGAAAAAAATAAAATAAAAATATAAAAAAGGCCGCTGCTGTTACGGTTTAGCAAAAAAAAAATAATAAATTTTGAATCTGAGGCTGTTTTGGCTTATGATTCCTACATGAAATAATTTTCAAATCACTCATAAACACTATTGAAATCATCAATTTAACAAGAAATACAAACACGAACTCTAATTTGATCGAAGAACAAATGTTGACTTTTTTTGTAAAATACTTTGACTCCAAAATTTGCATTCAATACAGAGAATTGGAGATTTAAACTTTGAAGATAGTTTGAGTGAATGATTACTAACACAACAGCAATTCCAGTTTTCGAAATTGATTCGAATTCAGGTATATGATAAAAAAGAAAAAATACAGAGGTATCGAGCTTTTTAATGGCTCTTTCTGTTTTTTTTTTTTTTAAATTGAATTGCATTGTGAGGATAGCGTAATATGTAGATAATAATCCAATATAGATGCAGTAACATGATTGCTTGTATAGTAATTCGATATGGACGCTTAACAAATTTTGGGGACAGGATCGTACTAGCAAGAAACAGAATATTAAAAAGAAAATAAAAAAAAATATATTTATATCCACTTGATCACGATGGCTATCTGATTCCAATTATATCTGATTGATACATACTTTGTTTTATCTGATTTAATATCCACTAATTTTATAAATATAAATTTGTTAGAGATTACATAATGTATATGTTTTTATTAATAAAATTTGCTAATATTAATAGAGATAATAAATATTAATAATGATACCAAAATAATATTAATAATAGATGTATTAATAATATAATTATAATTAAACTTATAGTTACATTTAATCATTTAAACATTAATATTAATTTTAATAACAAAACTAATAATAAAGATAATATTAATATCATAATAATGCTAGTAAAAATAAAATAATGGCTATAACAATAAGGTTAATGATAAAAGTAACGATAATAATATATATATATATTTTTTTTATAAATAAAATGATACTTATAGTAATAATAATAATAGTAATAATTATAATAGTAATTACAATTTTAGTCATTCTTATATTATTATTTATCTTTAACATCTGTATTATGGTAATCTTAACCTTTTATTTATAATTATAACACTAATAATAATAATAATATTAATAATACTAATATTGATATTAATATTAATATTAACAATAATAATGAAAATAATAATGATATTACTATAACATCTGTATTTTCGACTTGTAATTACCCTTAATATAATAATAGTACAATTTATTAGTTATATCATATTTACTTAATTATACAATATATATTATAAAATAACACATATTGAATATTTAATATTTATAAATTTTATAAATATCATAATATATATATAAAATTTTATTTTAATAACAACTTAATTATTATGTATATTACTTTACATTTTTAATTCTAATGATTAAATTTATATTTTATTAACTCAAAATATTATATATATACATTTATATTTTTATTTGTATTTATTTACATACTTATTTACACACAATGGTTCGTGAATCGTCGGACATAGTCAAAGGGTATTTGCATACATAAAAACAGTTCAAAGTTTTTAAGACTTAAACTAACAGACTTTGCTTATCGTATCGAAATCAAGTAAGATTCAAGTTTAAATTTGGTCGAAAATTCCCGGGTCATCACAGTACCTACCCGTTAAAGAAATTTCATCCCGAAATTTGAGTGAGGTCGTCATGGCTAACAATAAATATGTTTTCCTGACGAATATGAGCTGATAAATAGAGTTTTATTATTATTGAATAATACAGATAAAATAATTTGATTATTCGAAGAGCACGAATGAAGCTATCACAAAAGATTGAAATGAGAAAAATAAGATTCGCCTTAGCTTTTGACGTGGTCAGGGTTGAATTTTGAAAGTAAGATACATCTTAACTTTTGATGTAGTCATGATTGAATTTAGAAAACAGGATGCGTCTTATCTTTTGACGTTGTTTTGGTTGAATTCCGGAATTTAAGGGATTTGAAGAAAATCTTCGAAATCTAAAAGATTTGATTCTCCTGCGAATAAGGAAATTTAGATTTCTATAATTAAATGCGGTGATCTGCCTCGATTCCTCTGTCTGATATTTTCACTATAAATTTTACCTTTTCCGTTCCATTAATTTTCACCACTTCAATACTCAATTCCCAAATTCAAAAGATCGTGAAAATGCTTAATCCAGTTCTGATCCTTGTCCTTATCCTGATTATCGCAACAATCATTCTCCTTTTCCAACTTCCACCGGAGGAATCCGTTTATTTCTACTATGCTTTAGGGATTATTGTATTTATAATCCTCTCGTGTCTTTATATTGTTATACGCACTGATATCCACGGTTTGTAATTTCGGTGCTGTTGTTGGGCTTTATTTTTCTCTTATATTTTGGAGCTCTTTGCCTTTTTATTATCCTCCCATCCTCTAGTAAAGAGAGTAACAGTCCAGAATTCGTAAGTATGAAATTTCGAATAAACATCGTGTTCTAAATAAGAACTAATGTATTAGCACGATTTGATTTATCAAATTACCAGAATCACTGAGAATAGAACTATCAAGAATATACTTTCTTGATATGTTCAGAAGTTAAGCATAATGAAAGAGTTATGTAACATGGCACGTGATGACGTTAGGATCTGTGAATCATCACGTCCCATTTGAAACTCAGCATGACTTACTGTAATATAATCACGTTGATCAAGTGTCATTATATTATACTAACCCATGCATCAGTTCCCAATATTACTTTAATAACATTCATATTTTTAGCTCGAAAGTTTACAGAATATAGAAACTAACAGTTTCTATATGATGTAATACTGATAGCACGAAGAGATTAATGATTTCAGATAAGAATAGTTATAAAAAAAATATCTCCAGAAATATGGAGGATATTTATAATGAAAGATACGATAATATCTCGGAATATCTAAGATCAGCGGATGATAGAAACTATTGTCTGCAAGGGTTTAGAGTAAGGAGCAAGATATTCACTAAAGATTTTAGCAGACATTGAATCATTTGGATTCTTTGAAGTCAAACTTATTCTTTGTGATTTGTCCACGACTTTCTTCATAGTTTCGCATAATCTGCTTTTCGGTACTAAATTTTCTCTTGAATGTTTCCAATATAATGATACACAGGAAGCACGAAGAGGTATATAATTTCGGACGAGAATATTTATGAAAATATCCTCAGAAATATCGAAGATATTGATGATGATATTTTGGAATTTATAAGTTCGATGGTTGATGGAGAAAGATTTTCATTTTAACATGAGTACAGAGCAAGATATTCGTTGAAGGTTTCATCGGATCCAGAATTACCTTGATTCTTTGAATATATGGTATGGTCCTTGTATTTATCCTTGGTCTCCTTCGTGGTTAGCTCAATTCGTTTTCCAGTTCCAACTTTTCTGAGCTTTTCCAACATACTATTCTTTATCATCAAATTTTCGATGATTATGGTCGTTTACGGTTGTCTATGGTTTCTGCTGCTTCATTCTGTTTTTTTTTCCAACATTCAGAGTATTGATTTGTGACCGAGTGCTTTTCAGAATTCCAGAAGGAGAGATCATAATTCTAAGAGATAAATGTCATACATATAACTGTTGATGTAGATATGCTGTGAGTTTTCAAAGTACTGATTGCTGATTCCCGGTAATTGGTATGGCAGTTCTCGTCACAAGATGTGGATGAGTATATGATAAGACTTCAATAGATAAATATTGTGATTTGTCGGAGAGATTTAAACCAAAGAGCAACGAGGTTGCTGGTACGTCTGCTGGTAATAAGATGGAATATAAAAGGTTTCCCGATAACAATAAAATAGTACACATATATATCAAAATTATAATAAGGTTGTTTCGAACGAAAAGTCGAAATTGGCTTGCTGGAGCTGTGATAAAATTTTCTACTTTGAAAAGGAATTCTAAAGTTATTTTGGGTAATAAAAATGCTAAAGGAGCTAACACAGATACAGGTTAAACGTTTTACTCAGGTTTTGAGTGTTTTCAAATGCATATCTATATTCATCATTCTTTTCTTCTTAGATGGAGTGCGGTTGGTTCGTCCTCTCGACTGAAGTGTTTTCAAGAATCATGAAAGGCTTGAACGCAGATTGTAATCGTCAAGATACAAATGAGGTTTAAGATGAAATCAAGTGGCAAACTTGAAGAATTGTTTAGTTTCATATATTATAATCAATATTTTAATTCATTTTATTTGTCCAATCTTATTAGTCCACAGTTGACAGTCCAATAATTCATATAAAGTTTAATATATAATATTCGAATTAATTAATACGTATCGTGATCCGTGTACATGTCTCAGACTCGATCACAACTCAAAGTATATATATTATTGTAGAATCAACCGTAACCCTGTATAGAGAACTCGATCATTACTGCATATAGAGTGTCTATGGTTATTCCAAATAATATATATAGATGCGTCGATATGATATGTCAAAACCTTGTATACGTGTCCCGATATTTAAAGTGCATAAAGTAAATAACAGAAATTAAATGACGATAAATAAAATGCGTAAAGTAAATAACAGAAATTAAATGACGATAAATAAAATTGCGAGAATTAAAATTGCGATAATTAAATTGTGATAAATAAATTGCGATAATTAAAATGTAATACGGAATTAGCAGTTAGCTAGGACAGTTAGCTAGGATTTTGTTAGCGTGGATTCTTAACAAAATTTCTCATTGTTAATTTGTTTGTTTCTAACAAATTTTATCTTGTCCAATGTTTTCTTCATTATGCCACTTGTTGGATTCTGATAGATCAAAATCTAAATATGAAATTGAATGAAAATGGTTATTTCGTGGTGAACGGATTTGTATATCGGTGGATGTAAGTAGGATAGTAAATGACTATTGAATCTGATTCGAACAATGTACAGTGTAATTTATTAATGTGAAATGCAAATATTCTTTGGGTATTACCTACCCGTTAAAATATTTTCACCATTAACAGTTTGAACATAAGAATTTTTAATTACAATCTTTATGAAAATATACTTGCACATATATTTTCTTCAGATGTAATTATGGATTTAATGCGTTAATATGATATTAATCTCATTTGATTTACCGTTAGAACAGGAATATATATAGTCTCTAAAACATTAGAGATTACATAATCGCCATGTCGAACGAAGATAAATGATGTAGAACGTCATGTAGAATGATGATTATACTCGAAGTACAGAATGAGATGTTGAGACATGTGATGTTGAGACTTGGGTTGTTGTTGGTACTATTGGTGCCAGTGATGTTGCTGAAGCTGGTAAGTTTTGCACCATTTTTTTCTAAATTGATTACTTGAGTGCGAAGCTTGTTGACTTCTTCTATTATTCCGGGATGATTGTCGGTCAGAACGAACGGATGAATAAGGTTTAGAATTTTAGATAGAATGTAATCGTGGAGAGATAATCTGAAAATGAGTGTGAAAATGGTGTTTCGAATGGGTTCGCCGGTAAGTGCTTCAGGTTCTTTGTCAAGAGTGCAGGTCGGTGGGTGAAAAGGATCGCCTTTTTCTCGTCTCCATCGTTTAAGTAGGCTACGAACCCATCAAATGTATTGGTTGATTCATTCTGGTGACACTGCTTTCGGAGTTTAGATGAAAATTCATGTCAGAATAGCTGTCGGAATAACTATCGGAATAGCTATCGGAATCTGAGGGACTCGAACTGGTTGAGGGATTCATCTCGTACGATCAGATGAAGGATTTTCGATAAGAAATAGATTATAGGATGTATATTAGTATCCTGCAATACATAATTTACATATGCATATAAAATACTAAAATCTCATAAATTACGGAGGAATCTACGGAATCTGTCAGGCAAATGTAACAACAACAGATACGCTAAGATATGAATTAGCAGATACGCTAAGATATGAATTTTGTCTATACACTATTCATGCAATCATTGCAGTATGATGTGTCTAGACTATGAATGATAAGCAAGTGATTCCCTAAGATTTATAAGCAGGTAATTTTCGACACGAAATGATAAGCAAAACTTTTGACATGCAGACACGGTCGAAGTCCAGACTCACTAATGCATCCTATCGACTATCAGTTAGACACACTAATGCAAGACCTGGTTCACTAAGACCAACGCACTGATACCAACTGAAAGGACCCGTCCTAATCCATCCGGACAAAGTCCATATTGATTATAAACGATTCATAATAGTTGATTACATCGCGAGGTACTTGACCTCTATATGATACATTTTACAAACAGTGCATTCGTTTTTGAAAAGATAATCTTTCATTACATCGAAAGTTGACGGCATGCATAACATTTCATAATATATCTAACTATAATTGACTTAATACTAATCTTGATGAACTCGACAACTCGAATGCAACGTCTTTTGAAATATGTCATGAATGACTCCAAGTAATGTCTCTAATATGAGCAAATGCACAGCGGAAGATTTCTTTTATACCTGAGAATAAACATGCTTTAAAGTGTCAACCAAAAGGTTGGTGAGTTCATTAGTTTATCATAAATAATCATTTCATAACTTTAATAGACCATAAGATTTCATATTTCCATTTCTCATAAACATACGTCCCATACATAGAGACAAAAATATCATTTATATGGATTGAACACCTGGTAACTGACATTCACAATATACATATAAGAATATCCCCATCATTCCGGGATCCTCCTTCGGACATGATATAAATTTCGAAGTACTAAAGCATCCGGTACTTTGGATGGGGCTTGTTGGGCCCGATAGATCTATCTTTAGAGTTCGCGTCAATTAGGGTGTCTGTTCCTTAATTCTTAGATTACCAGACTTAATAAAAGGGGCATATTCGATTAGATAATCCAACCATAGAATGTAGTTTCGATTACTTGTGTCTATTTCGTAAAGCATTTATAAAAGCAGCGCATGTATTCTCAGTCCCAAAAATATATATTGCAAAAGCATTTAAAAAGGGATTAATGAAACTCACACATATAAATATTGTAAAACAGTTAATAAAGCATTTGCATGTATTCTCAGCCCAAAAACGTAAAGAGTAAAAAAAAGGGAGCAAATGAAACTCACCATACTGTATTTTGTAGTAAAAATACATATAACAATATTGAACAACTGAACAACGCAGGGTTGACCTTGGATTCACGAACCTATATCATTTGTATATATATCAAAACATATTCTTGTAGTCGAACAAATATATATATATATATATATATATATATATATATATATATATATATATATATATATTATTAGTGATTCAACTATTATTTTAATGAGTTATGAGTTCCATTAGTAAGTTAAATATATTTATTTTATATATCTAGAATAATTACGTAATATAATAGTACAGTTAAATTATATGTATTAGCTATGATTTTACATAGTTAATAATTATTTTAATACTAATAATGATACTTGTAATAAATAAAATGATAATAATAATTAATAACTTAAATCATAATCTTATCCATAGTTTTTAAATCCATAATTTCATACACATTACTTAATATTATTTATAGCAAAAATATATTTTCATATTCGAAGTTTTGAATTAATGTTTATAGCAATACTTTCTTAATCATGATCTTTACTTATTTTTAATTATATCTTTCTTAATTCATAACTTAATTATAATATTTTTATTTCATAACACTCTTCCTAGTATTTTAATATCTTCATAAAAAATACAAATAATGCTCAGTGTTAATACTAATCTTATTAACAACGTTAATAACAGTAGTTTTTAAATGAAATGAAAGTTTGATAATTATGATAATGAAAATGATTATTTTGATAAAAATACATAATACTTAATGATAATAATAATAAATATAAAATTCTTTTTATTATTAATGATAGTATTAATAATAATATTACTTAATGATATTACTAGTAAGGATAATAAAATTAGTAATAACAATATTAATAACAATCCTAAATGAATTTATAATACATATACTAATAATAACGATAATGATAATATTCTTAATTTGGCTAATAATAATGATACTTATAAATGTTAGGGATGATAACAAAATTATCCTAATAATAATAACACTAACTAAAAATAGTAATAATAATAATAACAATAATAATAATAAGTGAAAAGCTACCTTAAAAAGATTTCTCCCAAAAAGATTAAAACTGTCCACGCTCAGGCTCGAACCCCCGACCTCTGACAGACACAACAACACTCAAGACCATATGCGCTGCTTTTGTTTTTCTGTTATAACTCGAGTTTAAAAAAATTATAACTTAACCCGTCTGTCTCTCCTTCTTCTCTATAACAGCTCGAGAAAAAAAAAACACCATAATCATAACAGCCTTTTTTAAAGGTTTGAATTAGGATGTGAAATTGAAACTTTATTAATCGGTTGATGTCTTGATTGATAAAAAGAAAGGGAAAAAAAATAAATAAAAAAAAAGAGGCCGCTGTTGTTACGGTTTAGCAAAAAAAAAAAAAAAAAAAAATTTGAATCTGAGGCTGTTTTGGCTTATGATTCCTACATGAAATAATTTGCAAATCACTCATAAACACTATTGAAATCATCAATTTAACAAGAAATACAAACACGAACTCTAATTTGATCGAAGAACAAATGTTGACTTTTTTTGTAAAATACTTTGACTCCAAAATTTGCATTCAATACAGAGAATTGGAGATTTAAACTTTGAAGATAGTTTGAGTGAATGATTACTAACACAACAGCAATTCCAGTTTTCGAAATTGATTTGAATTCAGGTATATGATAAAAAAGAAAAAATACAGAGGTATCGAGCTTTTTAATGGCTCTTTCTGTTTTTTTTTTAAATTGAATTGCATTGTGAGGATAGCGTAATATGTAGATAATAATCCAATATAGATGCAGTAACATGATTGCTTGTATAGTAATTCGATATGGACGCTTAACAAATTTTGGGGACAGGATCGTACTAGCAAGAAACAGAATATCAAAAAGAAAATAAAAAATATATATATTTATATCCACTTGATCACGATGGCTATCTGATTCCAATTATATCTGATTGATACATACTTTGTTTTATCTGATTTAATATCCACTAATTTTATAAATATAAATTTGTTAGAGATTACATAATGTATATGTTTTTACTAATAAAATTTGCTAATATTAATAGAGATAATAAATATTAATAATGATACCAAAATAATATTAATAATAGATGTATTAATAATATAATTATAATTAAACTTATAGTTACATTTAATCATTTAAACATTAATATTAATTTTAATAACAAAACTAATAATAAAGATAATATTAATATCATAATAATGCTAGTAAAAATAAAATAATGGCTATAACAATAAGGTTAATGATAAAAGTAACGATAATAATATATATATATATATATATATATATATATATATTTTATAAATAAAATGATACTTATAGTAATAATAATAATAGTAATAATTATAATAGTAATTCCAATTTTAGTCATTCTTATATTATTATTTATCTTTAACATCTGTATTATGGTAATCTTAACCTTTTATTTATAATTATAACACTAATAATAATAATAATATTAATAATACTAATATTGAAATTAATATTAATATTAACAATAATAATGAAAATAATAATGATATTACTATAACATCTGTATTTTCGACTTGTAATTACCCTTAATATAATAATAGTACAATTTATTAGTTATATCATATTTACTTAATTATACAATATATATTATAAAATAACACATATTGAATATTTAATATTTATAAATTTTATAAATATCACAATATATATATATATATATATATATATATATATATATATATATATATATATAAAATTTTATTTTAATAACAACTTAATTATTATGTATATTACTTTACATTTTTAATTCCAATGATTAAATTTATATTTTATTAACTCAAAATATTATATATATATATACATTTATATTTTTATTTGTATTTATTTACATACTTATTTACACACAATGGTCCGTGAATCGTCGGACATAGTCAAAGGGTAATTGCATACATAAAAACAGTTCAAAGTTTTTGAGACTTAAACTAACAGACTTTGCTTATCGTATCGAAATTAAGTAAGATTCAAGTTTAAATTTGGTCGGAAATTCCCGGGTCATCACATTAAACCATACCAACCACCACTTCCTTACCCGAGTAAAATGAAAAAAAGAAAAACTTGAAGCCGAGCAATCCAAATTCTTGGATATGTTTAAACAGATAAATGTAAATCTTCCTTTCATTGATGTGATTTCAGGAATGCCTAGATATGCTAAATTTCTGAAAGATCTAATCACGAATAGAAAGAAAATGGAAGAACTCTCCGCTGTTACTATGAATGCTAATTGTTCAGCAGTGCTCTTGAATAAGATACCAGAAAAACTATCTGATCCAGGAAGTTTCACAATTCCATGTTTTCTGGGTAGTCTTAGTTCAATAGAAGCATTGGCAGACTTAGGTGCTTGTATAAATTTAATGCCGTATTCACTATACGCTAAACTAGACCTTGGAGAATTGAAACCAACCAGAATAAGTATACAACTAGCCGATAGACCAATAAAATATCCTAGAGGGATAATGGAGAACATGCTAGTTAAAGTTGGTACTTTAGTATTTCCAGTAGATTTTGTTGTTCTGGACATGGAAGAAGATTCTCAAGTTCCTCTCATATTAGGAAGACTATTCTTAAACACGGCTAAAGCAATGATAGACGTGTTTGGTAAGAAACTGACCCTAAGTATAGAGGACGAGAGTGTTACTTTTTCAGTTGATAGAGCAATGCAACAACCACAATCTGCAGATGATACATGCTATTATATTCAAACTATAGACTCACATGCAGAATTGTTAGAAGAATTTCCAGAATTACAAGGAACAGGAGAATGTTCTTTAGGAGAAAGTACTGAACCAATTGATGAAGCTAAAATGTTAGCTACACTAATAGCTAATGGATATGAACCAACAACAGAAGAAATTCAAATGCTAAAAGAAGAAGACAGATATCGATATAAATCATCGATATAAGAACCTCCGAAATTAGAGTTAAAGCCACTTCCAAACCATTTGGAATACGCTTATTTACATGGTGAATCTGAATTACCTGTAATAATATCGTCTTCTCTTACTGAAAATGAGAAATCTCAACTCATTTCTGTGTTGAAAGCTCATAAACCAGCCATTGCATGGAAGATTCATGACATTAAAGGAATAAGTCCTTCGTATTGCACACATAAAATCCTTATGGAAGAAGGTCATAAAATGTATGTGCAACGCCAACGAAGATTAAATCCTAATATGCAAGATGTTGTTAAAAAAGAAATTATTAAACTGCTTGATGCAGGTTTAATTTATCCAATTTCTGATAGTCCATGGGTAAGCCCAGTTCAATGCGTGCCTAAGAAGGGTGGCATAACTGTCATCACAAATGAGAAAAATGAGCTTATTCCTACTAGGACTGTAACAGGATGGTGTGTGTGTATTGATTATAGAAAATTAAATGACGCCACCAGAAAAGATCACTTTCCCTTACCTTTTATTGATCAAATGTTGGAAAGATTAGCCGGAAATAGTTACTATTGTTTTCTTGATGGATTTTCCGGATATTTTCAAATTCCAATAGCACCCGAAGATCAAGAGAAAACCACGTTCACGTGCCCTTATGGTACTTTTGCTTACAAACGCATGCCATTTGGACTTTGCAACGCCCCTGCAACCTTTCAAAAGTGCATGATGGCGATTTTTCACGACATGATAGAATAATGCATGGAAGTTTTCATGGATGACTTTTCAGTCTTCGATGATACATTTGAATCATGTCTAGTTAATCTGGAACGAATGCTTATTAGATGTGAACAATCAAATCTAGTACTTAATTGGGAGAAATGCCATTTCATGGTTAAAGAAGGCATCGTTCTTGGACATAAAATTTCAAAAGAAGGAATTGAAGTGGATAGAGCTAAAGTAGATGTAATTGCTAAACTTCCAGATCCCACCAATGTTAGAGGAGTTAGGAGTTTTCTAGGGCATGCCGGTTTTTACCGACGTTTCATAAAAGATTTTTCTAAAATTGACACTCCTATGAATAAACTTCTAGAAAAGGATGCTCCATTCATCTTTTCAGATGAATGCATCAAATCTTTTAATATTCTTAAAGAGAAACTTACTAATGCGCCGATCATGATAACACCAAATTGGAATCTACCGTTTGAACTTATGTGTGATGCAAGTGATTTTGCAATGGGAGCCGTTTTAGGACAAAGGATTGAAAAACGATTTCAACCTATATATTATGCTAGTAAGACGTTACAAGGAGCACAAACGAATTACACAACTACTGATAAAGAACTCCTTGCTATTGTCTTTGCTTTTGACAAATTTCGTTCATATCTCGTTCTAGCAAAAACGGTGGTCTATACCGACCATTCTGCTCTTAGATACCTATTTTCGAAACAAGATGCCAAACCAAGATTATTCCGTTGGATCTTACTCTTACAAGAGTTCAATATTGAAATCCGAGATAAAAGAGGAGCAGAAAATCTCGCCGCTGATCATCTTTCTCGTCTTGAAAATCCCGAATTAGAAGTTCTAAATGAATCGGCCATACAAGACAACTTTCCTGATGAATATCTATTGAAAATAGATTATAATGAAATTCCATGGTTTGCAGACTATGCAAACTACTTAGTATGTGGATTCCTTGAAAAAGGATTATCGTACCAAAAACGAAAGAAATTCTTTAGTAATATAAAACACTATTTCTGGGAAGATCCACATCTGTTTAAAAGTTGTCCAGATGGAATAATACGCCGATGTGTATTCGGAGATGAAGCTAGTAAAATTTTAAACCATTATCACACAGGACCAACAGGAGGGCATTATGGGCCTCAACTAACAGCAAGAAAAGTTTATGATGCTGGATTCTATTGGCCTACAATTTACAAAGACGCACACCTTCTTTGCAAATCCTGTGATGCTTGTCAAAGAGCCGGAAAAATAAGTCAACGTGATGAAATGCCACAAAATGTCATTCAAGTATGTGAAGTATTTGACATTTGGGGTATTGACTTTATGGGTCCATTTCCAAAATCTCATAATAATCTATATATTCTCGTAGCCATTGATTATGTATCTAAATGGGCGGAAGCACAAGCTCTCCCAACTAACGATGCACGAGTTGTAGTAAACTTTTTAAAACGTCTTTTTGCAAGGTTTGGAACACCGAAAGCTTTAATAAGTGATCGGGGAACTCATTTTTGTAATAATCAACTTGAGAAAGTTCTTAAAAGATATGGAGTCACTCATAAAATCTCCACTGCATATCATCCACAAACAAGTGAACAAGTTGAAAATACCAACCGAGCTTTAAAACGTATTCTAGAGAAAATCGTAGGATCAAATCCGAAGGAATGGTCCATTAAATTGGAGGATGCACTCTGGGCTTTTAGAACAGCCTACAAAACTCCAATTGGAACCACACCTTTTAGACTTGTTTATGGAAAAGCATGTCATCTTCCAGTAGAAATTGAACACAAAGCATTTTGGGCTTTGAAGACATGTAATCTTGATTTACATGAAGCTGGACGTCTACGGTTAAATCAATTAAATGAATTAGAAGAATTAAGACATGAAGCATACGAAAATTCGTTAATCTATAAGGAAAGAATGAAGAAATGGCATGATAAAAGAATCAGAAGTTCAAAAGAATTCAAAGAAGGAGACATAGTTCTTCTTTTCAATTCACGATTCAAGCTATTTTCTGGAAAATTGAAATCAAGATGGTCTGGACCATTCATAGTCAAAAGAGTTTTCCCATACGGAACGATAGAATTAATAAATTCAAATGGGATTGAATTTAAAGTTAATGGTCACAGAGTTAAACATTACATAGATAGTCCAATGGAAGTTGACAATGAAGTTAATCACAATTTCGATACCACAGCTAACTAAGTGTGGGGAGAATCAAGTCTTTAAAGGATATTATGTATTTATGTTAGAGTTAGATTGTCTGTTTTCGTGTAGTTCTCGAAAATGGAACCCGAATGGTCTTTCCCTAGTAGACCCTAAAGAACTAGTCTTCTCCCCCCATTCTGAATTTTTATTTTTTTAGGTTTTTACGAAATGAAGACTTCCTGTGAACTAAACCATGGTCTAATGCTACACGCTTTGATCACTAAACGTAATAATGACACACTTCCGAGTGAAATAGTATCAGTAATCAGAGAAAGATTGGACGGAGTAAGAAAAGAATCCAGATGCGAAGATAATAAGCTACAATTTGGTAAAGGAAAATCAAAATCCGCAGCGAAAAGAAAAGCACGACACCTAGAAAGATGTCACAAATGCGGAAAATGGTCACATGGAGGTAAATGTTCAAATAATCAAACATATTCAAATACCGAATTTGTTCATATGTTTAGAAGAAAAAACACTGAATGCTTCGAGGTTACGCCTATGTAGCCATGGAAAATCAATTAAACTGACTATCTTATGAATGAGATAGATCATATCACTAAGAATACTATCTCACGGGTAAGTCTGTACAGTTTTTATTTTTATTTTTATTTTTAACCTTTTGATAATAAACGCTAATTTATTCGCTATAAAGTATTAAATTGATATACAATAAAATTAGGTTTGGCGACCGAAATTATTGATATCATACAAAAATTTATTACATCACTGCGAAATTTAACGTTTATTCTTAAGGTATAAATATCTTTAATCAATCAACCCAAAATATTTCAAAAATTCGTCATGAGTTAAATTAGGTCATGGAACCGAAATTACTTTACCGAAAAGAGGGGCGTATATTTTTGATAATATTTGATTGATTAAAGTGGGATAAAAGCCAAAAAGATTTTTAATTTTATTTTTACCATGTTTTTAAAATTAATATATAAATATTAAATTAATATTTTGAACTTTGTAAAATCAATATTTTTAAGTTTGTAAATATTTGAAAAATTAATCTTTTTAATATAAGTTTGTATGTATAAAAACAAAAATATAATATAAGTTTGGTGTAAATTTATAATATGAATTTTTAATTAAGTTTAATATGAATTTTTAATTTTATGCATTTTAAATTTAAGTTTGGTGTGAATTTAAAAACAAAAATTTACTTTATTTCGCTAAGTTAAAAATATGATTTTTAAAATTCGTCGTGAGTTGAAGACTAGGTCGTTGAACCGAAATTGCTTTACCCGAGGGAGGGACGAGAACTTTTATTATCATTATTTTTAATCTTATTGAATTAAAGTATGCCAAAAACATTAAAAACCCCAAAAATCTTTACTTTTAAAACCGCGCTTTGAATTGACAAATTTTAAAATTTTGTCGAGGGACGGACTAGGACATCGATCCGAAACACCCTCGCTCCTAAAGGAAAACAAAATTTTAAAATTTAATTAATTATAAGTTTTATAAAGTATAAGGTTTTATAAAAAAAAAAAAAAAAAAAGGTCAAAACACTGTAGCCGGGTACCCATGCGATCGCATGGGAATCACCTTATACCTCCATGTGATCGCATGGAGGCAAAAATCTGGCCTGATACATACAGACAGCGAGTCTGTCTTCCTCACCACAACACACACACAAACACGAAACTCTCTCAAATCTTCACCAAATATCATCATTTTTCCACCGTAATTCGTCATTTTTCTTGCTCTAATCATGCCTAGATTCTCATTCTTCAGCAAAATGGTAAAAATTACACCCCTAAACTCTATAAATTTCTAGTTTTTGTGATAATTACCAATATTTTACCTAATGCAATTTTGTTAATTTCTAGTGTAATTAGTGTTAAATTGTTAGTATTTTATGCATGTATAACCTAGATTGATGCTATTTAACATGATTTGAAGCCAAAAACTTCAAAATTTTTAGAAATCTAGGGTTTGTGTTCTTGAGCAATTTGGGGCTTTTTGATATAAACAGGTTATGGCTAATTTTTGTCATGAATTATTGCTAAATTGAGTAGTGTAACATGTTTAGATAGTTAAATGATCCAAACATTGATCCTAAACATGATTTTTAGAGATTAAAGTGGACTTTTTAAGTCCAAAATTCATGAACTTGATTAATTTGATATATTTGCCATTTGAGACTTGTTTAATTATTAGTAATGACTATTTTAACATGTTATTTGAGTTAAATGCTTATGAACTTTGTATACATTTTCAAATGTGCTTATTTGAAAAGTGTAGAATTGTGAAAAATTGTGAAAATGTGTATAAGTTTAATTTTGATTTAACATGTTATAGTGATTGTTTTAAGTTGTTATTTTGCTAACACTAATGCATATTTGGATGCACAAATTTTGTGTTTAATGTGTTTTGCAGAAAGCCGATACGGGAGGTTCAGGAGCATCATCATTTAGACGACCAGCACCAGAACCAGAACCAGAAATGCAACACGAACAAGAACCACAACAAGAACCACAACAACAGCCTGATCAGCACATACCTTATTATGATCCGGTATAGTTTGTTGATGAATTCATAGTATTCCCAATGAGGCCGCCAGTAGAATTTCCAACGATTCCTGAGCACACTCTGCATCCTAATCTGAGATTTGATAGGAGATGGAGAGATTACGAGACATATCAAAGGAACAAATTCAAATTGGTAACAAAAAATGTAGAGGTGCCAAGGGTAATCAATTGGACCCCTTTGGAAACGGTCCATCTAGCTGACCGTGTTAGACAGCTTTTAGTTCAAAGGTATGGCAGTTCTTCTTTTACAGATTGGGAACGTCTTTTCACCATTCGTAGACCTGTATATAAGGAATGGTGTGTTGAGTTGATGAGTACTGTATCACTTGATACAAATATAGTTAGAATAGATGATAGAAGATTTCTTAGATTTATCCCTGGCGGTAGGATGTACAGAATGTCCATGCTGGACATGGCCAGGGCTTTACAGATATATACTCCTGGTGAGTTGCTACTACCCGATTGTACAAACTTGATTCATTATGGTGAAAGGGTAGATAGCAACTTTGACGCTGACGCCATTTGGAGGTGTATGTCACATTTTGATGTTTTTACACGAGCAGGAGGACACTCCTATACACATATTGACAGAGCCGAGCTTCGTATTATTCATAGATTTTTGGCTAACTCGATTACACATAGAGGTCATAATAAAGAAAAAATTACCTTACATGATTTATTCTACCTAAAGTGTATTCGGGATCCTAGAAGCTTTGTCAATATCCCTTACTGTGTTGCTTTTTATTTATCTAAAATGGTAGAGGGAATGCAGGACGGGAGTATAATAGGAGGAGGTATTTTTGTTACTCTCATTGGAGAGTATTTAGGTGTTGATAGGAACCAAGGGGGTCCATTACAGCTTTGTAGAGAACAGGTTGAGCCCTTAGGATTGAAAGTTTATGTGGGTGCTAGGGTATTGAAAAGTAGACGTAACCAGGCAGTACCCTATGAGGGATCTCATCTTCAGGTAGAGAGAGGCTCAGACGAGGAAAGGGAGGAGGCGGAAGACATTAGGGATGTCTTTCGAGATGCTATTCTTGACGTCCGCGTTCGTATAGATGAGGAAGCAATGACGAACACGGCCAGACATAGTATGTATGAGCAGTGGAACTCCGAGCGAGTATACGAGGATTATAGGTGACGCCAACATGATAGCTGGTTAGTTCATCAGCACCAAATCATGAGCCAGCTATCATATCAGGTACCAAATAACTATGTACCTACTCGACCTGCTCATTTTCCACCACACAGCCCTGATATCCGACCACCCTTTAACCGGTATGACTATAACCAAGCCTATCAGAACACCTATAACCAACAATGGAACCCACCTGACGAGATGAACTGGAACCCATATCCAGACTGATTTAGTTCCATTTGGTTATTTATATGATTTTTATGTTTTTATCTTTTTACTTATTCATGTTTAAACTTATGTTATTGAATATACTTATGTAATCTTTATCATTTTTATTATTATTGTGTACTAATATTTCACATTTAGGATTTGAAAGTGGGATATTAAGTCCCATTTCAAATTGCCATGCATGTTTATATTTGTATGTATGTATATTGTAAATTGTACAAAACAGGGTAAAACAGCGCATTTTCAAAGACTGGCATTAAGTTCAGCAAAAACTACTAATTTTGACGACAAGATGACAAATAAATGTTATGTAACAACAGACGGAATGAACAAATGATATGCACCATTTATCATTCAGCAAATAAACGCCAATATGTTTGAAAACTTTGGTAAAATTTAATCATTTTTACGCTAATCACCCTCAATAATTTAAATTGTTACTGATTTCTTGCAAATGAGGGCATTGCAAGATCTTAAGTATGGGAAGGGGTTAAATTCTTTCGGATTTTAAAATTTTTACTTTATACACTTGGTTACCATTAGAAATACTAGTAAAGTAGTAGTTGTATTAGAATCTAGTGCTCTCTGATAATAAAGAACAGCCCTAGTCTTATATACTGACTACCCAATTCTAGTAAAATTTTTCAAAATTTTCAATTAAATGAACTCAAAATCATGTTTATACATATTTATGAACGATAAAACTAGGTGTTAACACCGAAATTATTGTTACCTCGGAAAGGACATAAATTGAGAAACAAACCAAAATGTTAAAATTCATTTAAAATGGAATTGAGGACAATAAAAAGGAAAATAAAAGCCAAGTGTGGGAAAAATTACCAAGTTATCTTAAACATATGTCACATATTTCTGTAACAAATAATTGAAGATACTTTTGCTTTAGACTAAACTAAACTGTTTTACCCGATGAAAGAAAAGAAAAGATGGATCTACACGATGAATCAATTCCATCATTAAAAGGAAGTAAAGTCTTTCGAAAAAGACACGCTCTTCTTGATTTAGGTCATGAAGTTATCGTCCAGACCAGCTGTAGGTTGACGAAAAACCTAGAAAAGTCATCTCTAAAATCAGCAGGAAATCCACGGACCTCAGCATCAAACAGGGTCGCCAAGTGATCAGATTTATCCTAACCATGAGAAGGATTTATCTCGTACAATGGGGGGCACCGTGCAAATTAGCTTGATAAGACTAATGAATCAGATCCCCAGAAAGGATAATCTCCTTAAAGATCAAAAATCAGCTTTTAAGACTGATATTACTCAATCCTAGAGATTGACCTTAAAGATTGAGAATTACAAACTCATGGAATTCAATGATATCTAAAATCGAGCTTGAACGAGAAAATATTTTGATCAAATTAAAACCGATTTGTTTTCTGAAAACCCTATTTTCCATGCGTTCATTACCTTTGAACGTAAAATTCTAGGAATTCACCTGGAATTCATTAGGTCACCTGAACCAAATCGGGTGTCAACCGTAAGAACGGTGGTTGCATAGCATGGTCGAAGACAGGACCTTGTGCCAGACCAACAAATTAAAAGGGTGAGCTTTACAATTGCTCCTACCAAGAATAGTAATTGCGTCCGACACGTTATAGACCATAATTAAAAGCATGTCAGGGGACATTGCCTTAACAGTTGCTTGTTCAACGCTTTCCTTTACAACCGGACGGTAGTTTACCGAAAGGTAATATACGGAGCAAGTATACTGGACGTGTTGCTTTCCTAATACAAGGTTAGTAAGTGGGTGACACAAAACCATAAGTTTTGAGCCAAAATTTTCAAATCTAAAACCCACCAAACCCAAAAAAAAAAAAGAATTTGCAAACACCGGTGAAAGGTTATTCTGGAAAACTTATCTAGGGTAAAAGCTAGATTTAATTTTCAAAAGATCAAATGTTTTCATAAAGATCCAATTTCCTTAATGGATCTAAATTTTTATAGTCATGTGGGACTGTAAACCATATCGTTACTACCATTGTTTATACCGCCGTAAAGAAAGCACTGATGTACAAAGTGTGAAGAATAAAGAAGTGATTCTTGTATTTCAAGACTATATTGCTTGAGGACAACCAACGCTCAAGTGTGGGAATATTTGATAATGCTAAAAACGAACATATATTTCATAGCATTATTCCTCAAGAAAGACAAGCTTTTAGTTGCAATTGTCCTATTTTACAAGTGATATTCATTTAAATAATAAAAGGTGAAGACAAAAGACAGATTCGACGAATTGAAGATGCAAACGACCAAAAAGCTCAAAAGTACAAAATACAATCAATAAGGTTCCAATTATTGATAAGAAACGTCTCAAAATTACAAGAGTACAAGATTCAAAACGCAAAGTACAAGATATTAAATTATTCGCAAGGACGTTCAAAAATCTGGAACCGGGACCAGAGTCAACTCTCAACGCTCGACGCAACGGACTAAAAATTACAAGTCAACTATGCATATGAATATAATATAATATATAATTAATTCTTAAAATTAATATATATATTATATTATATTTAAATAAACGTCGGTAGAAGAAAACAACCAAATGTGGCTCTCCCCAGCTGGCCATGCGATCGCATGGCCTGGAAGGCATAAATCCATGCGATCGCATGGTGCACAGTTCCAACCCATATGCCTATAAAAATCGAGCTTTGGTGTACCACAAAAACACATCTTTTTCTATCTCAATATATCTATACGTAATATTTATATTTATATTTTAATTTTAATTTAAATTTTAAGGGTATGTTAGCAAATATTGTAAGGGTGTAAGTCGAAATTCTGTCCGTGTAACGCTACGCTATTTTTAATCATTGTAAGTTATGTTCAACCTTTTTAATTTAATGTCTCGTAGCTAAGTTATTATTATGCTTATTTAAAACGAAGTAATCATGATGTTGGGCTAATTACTAAAATTGGGTAATTGGGCTTTGTACCATAAGTGGGGTTTGGATAAAAGAACGACACTTGTGGAAATTAGACTATGGGCTATTAATGGGCTTTATTATTGTTTAACTAAATGATAGTTTGTTAATTTTAATATAAAGATTTACAATTGGGCGTCCCTATAAATAACCATATACACTCGATCGGACACGATGGGCGGGGTATTTATATGTACGAATAATTGTTCATTTAACCGGACACGGGAATGGATTAATAACCACTAGCTAGAATTATTAAAACAGGGGTGAAATTATGTACAAGGACACTTGGCATAATTGATAACAAAGTATTAAAACCTTGGGTTACACGCAGTCGACATCCTGGTGTAATTATTAAACAAAGTATTAAAACCTTGTTACAGTTTAAGTCCCTAATTAGTTGGAATATTTAACTTCGGGTATAAGGATAATTTGACGAGGACACTCGCACTTTATATTTATGACTGATGGACTGTTATGGACAAAAACCAGATGGACATATTAAATAATCCAGGACAAAGGACAATTAACCCATGGGCGTAAAACTAAAATCAACACGTCAAACATCATGATTACGGAAGTTTAAATAAGCATAATTCTTTTATTTCATATTTAATTTCCTTTATTTTATATTTAATTGCACTTCTAATTATCGCACTTTTATTTATTGTTATTGTATTTAATTGCACTTTTAATTATCGCACTTTTTAATTATCGCAAGTTTATTTTATCGCAATTTCATTATCGTTATTTACTTTACGCTTTAAATTAAGTCTTGTATTTATTTTTAATATTTTACATTTGGTTTTAACTGCGACTAAAGTTTTAAAATCGACAAACCGGTCATTAAACGGTAAAAACTCCCCTTTATAATAATAATATTACTTATATATATATTTGTATTTTTATAAAATAAAACTAATATAGCGTTAAGCTTTGTTTAAAGATTCCCTGTGGAACGAACCTGACTTACTAAAAACTACACTACTGTACGATTAGGTACACTGCCTATAAGTGTTGTAGCAAGGTTTAAGTATATCCATTCTATAAATAAATAAATATCTTGTGTAAAATTGTATCATATTTAATAGTTTTTCCTTGTAAAATTTAATAATATTTTATACCCCTCTGCTTTGACATCACCCGTTCATATACATTATAAACGATTAACAACAGTTGATTACATCGCGAGGTATTTGACCTCTATATGATACATTTTACAAAGATTGCATTCGTTTTTAAAAGACAAACTTTCTTTACATCGAAAGTTGACAGCATGCATACCATTTCATAATACATCCAACTATAATTGACTTAATAATAATCTTGATGAACTCAACGACTCGAATGCAACATCTTTCGAAATATGCCATGAATGACTCCAAGTAATATCCTTAAAATGAGCTAATGCACAGTGGAAGATTTCTTTAATACCTGAGAATAAACATACTTTAAAGTGTCAACCAAAAGGTTGGTGAGTTCATTAGTTTTAAATAATCATTTCCAATAGTATAATAGAGCACAAGGTACTCATATTTAGAAAACAATCTGTGTAGCTCTACTCCTGCTGTAAAATCATTCATATGAAGAACACTGGAACCTTTCAAAACAAACTCACCAACGGTAGCTAATGCGTGCGTGCAATGCAAAATCATCTCACCGTGGTAGTTAATACAATACAATTTCACCTACGGTAGCTAATGCGTGCGTGCAATGCAAAATCATCTCACCGAGGGAAATACAATACAATATAATACAATACAATACAACGGTAGCTAATGCGTCGTGCAATGCAAAATCATCTCACCGAGGGTAGCTAAAATGGTAGCTAATGCGTGCGTGCAATGCAAAATCATCACACCGTTACTAACTATTAAATCGAACCATTTCGGTAGCTAATGTAGAGACCCGTCCTAATCCATCCAGACGAAGTCCATATCGATTATAAACGATTCACAACAGTTGATTACATCGCGAGGTACTTGACCTCTATATAATACATTTTACAAACATTGCATTCGTTTTTGAAAAGACAATCTTTCATTACATCGAAAGTTGACGGCAGGCATACCATTTCATAATATATCTAACTATAATTGACTTAATAATAATCTTGATGAACTCAATGACTCGAATGCAACGTCTTTTGAAATATGTCATGAATGACTCCAAGTAATATCTCTAAAATGAACAAATGCACAGCGGAAGATTTCTTTCGTACCTGAGAATAAACATGCTTTCAAGTGTCAACTAAAAGGTTGGTGAGTTCATTAGTTTAACATAAATAATCATTTCCATCATTTTAATAGACCACAAGATTTTCATTTCTCATAAATATACGTCCCATGCATAGAGACAAAAATCATTCATATGGATTGAACACCTGGTAACCGACATTAACAAGATGCATATAAGAATATCCCCTATCATTCCGGACATCCATCGGACATGATAAAACAATATCGAAGTACTAAAGCATCCGCTACAATGGATGGGGTTCGTTAGGCCCAATAGATCTATCTTTAGGATTCGCGTCAATTAGTAGACTGGTTTACTAATTCTTAGGTTACCAAGCAAAAGGGGCATATTCGGCTTTGATCATTTAATCATATAATGTAGTTTTGATTACTTGTGTCTATTTTGTAAAACAGTTATAAAAGCGCATGTATTCTCAGTCCTAAAAATATAGATTGCAAAAGCATTTAAAAAGGGAGTAATGAAACTCACCTAATGTATTTTGTAGTAAAAATACATATGACTATATTGAACAATAGAACAATGCAGGGTTGGCCTCGGATTCACGAACCTATATCATTTGTATATTCATTAATATATATATAATCGTAATCGAATAAATATATTTATTATTATTAGTGATATAATGTTTATATATATATATATATATATATATATATATATATATATATATATATATATTTCATTATTAAATGTATTCATTTTGTATATAGAAATATTAGTATAATTAGGTTATGTATATTACATATGTTTATATATATATATATATATATATATATATATATATATATATATATATATATATATATATATATATATATATATATATATATATATATATATATATATATATATATATATATATATATATATATATATATATCATTTGCTTGTGAAACTCGTAATTTTTATAATGCTTAAATGATATTTGTCATGTAAAATTATTAATTTTGGTAATACTTAATATTACTAATAATGATAGTAATGATATTAAAATTTCAAATATGTTAATAATACTAGTAGAAATGATACTAATACTAATATGAATAAAAATAATAATAAATTTTATTATTTTCATGATAACTCTAATAATAATAATTGTTATCATTATAATAATAATAAATGATAATTTTTATCTTAATACTTATATTTGTAATAATAATAATTATAGTTATAACACTAATGATAATTATAATGATGATAATCTTAATATTTGTAATATTAATAATAATAATAATAATAATAATAATAATAATAATAATAATAATAATAATAATAATAATAATAATAATAATAATAATAATAATAATAATAACAACACTTATAATGATACTAGTAGTAAAACCGACGATAATACTAATATGGTTGTGACAATAATAATTTTTAACAACAACAATGCTAATAACGTTAATACTAATGTTATTAATAATAATATTGATTGATAATAATAATTTTGTTAAAGATGATAAAAATGATAATTGGTTAATATCATTAATTACAAAAGAGGTAAAAATAATATAACACATTGCATGTATCAGATTCGATATAAATGCTAATATTAATAATGAAAGTAACATTATCAATAATACTATAGCAAGTATATTGTAACCTGTATTTAGTATTATACATTATGTAATAACTATGTATTATATAGATTGGATATTTAATATTTATATATATATTACAATATACACTTAAAAATGATTATTTATAGAACCCATGTATATATATATATTGCATATATTAGTCTGCTATTGTTAATATACATTTATTCGTTATTAAGTTTGTTGAGATAATAAACTAGTATCTTTTAAATACCGTGCTCAAAGTTTTTAATATAAATTTGAAATATTATGTATATATTTATTACTTAACAAGTTTATATTTTTAAATCATAAGCTATTTGCATTTAAAATTTCAAAATCTAAACCGCATAACATTTTTATAATATATTTCAGATTATACTATATATTCATATATATATATATATATATATATATATATATATATATATATATATATATATATACATATCTATTTACATATAATTGTTCGTGAATCGTCGGGGATGGTCGAAGGGTAATTGAATATATGAACAGTTCAAACTTTTTGAGACTCAACTTTACAGACTTTGCTTATCGTATCAAAATCAAATAAGATTCAAGTTTAAATTTGGTTGGAAATTCCCGGGTCATCACAGCTAATGCGTGCGTGCAATGCAAAATCATCACACCGATGGTCGATAATACAATCTTTATAGAAATCGAACCTCTGAATCCAAATAATTCTATCATAGAATGCAGTGTTTAGTACTTGTGTCTATTTCGTCAAACATTTATAAAAGCAGTTCATGTATTCTATGACGACCCGGAAATTTCGACTTAAAACCAAATTCTCGTTATGATTTAATGTTTTCGACATGATAAGCAATGAATTTTGACAAGTTTTAAAACTTTTGAAAATGAGTTTTTATATAACAGTTGACCACCCTGTTTGTCCGACGATTCACGAACGTTGTAACTTGTGATAATTATATAATTGTGTGTGTGTGTATATATATATATATATATATATATATATATATATATATATACAGAAATATGCGAATAATATTTATATACGAAATGATAAAAATTTACTATTGAATGATGCAGTTTCGAATTAAAAAGTTTACGTATATAATCGTTTTATTTTTATGATGTATTTTTTTAGTTTTTAAAAAAGACATGAAGTTAAATCAAAGATGTACAAGTTGTAAAGCACAACGTACAACAACGTAACTTAAATAGTTGAATCGAAATTAATTCATTTACTATTCAAATGAATAGTAAATTAAACGAAATTAATTAATTTACTATTCACATGAAAGCGATATGATAGAAATTATTAATTATAAGTTACATAAAATATCCCTAAAATATTTAATAAATACGACTTTTAAAAATATTAAAATTCGTTAATTCGTTTGAATTAAATGAATTCAATAATTCACGGTGGCACAGAATGATCAGCAGACTAGTACGTACACTCTACATCGAACGTATATAGTAATTTTATAAATAAATGAACCTTTTTACAACTAACTTTATAAAGCTTAAGACCAAAATAGATATATGTATTCAATTATAAAAAGTGGAATTCTTTCTATTGATACTTTTACCCGTCAATTATTAGCAACAGAGTACGAAATACCGGTCCGTGAAAACTGTCGGTAGAAATGATAAAACATGGGCGGCTTTTAAATCCCATGTTTGATTCTCTTTAATTATTATATTATTATATTTACTCTATAAATCGATCGAATTCTGGCCTGATTGAATTCATTCATTCTCTCTCAATTACTTCATATGTAATTATATTTATATTTATATTTATATTATTATTATTATTATTATTATTATTATTTTTATTATATTATTAGTATTACCGATATTATTATTAATATTATTAGTATTATTATAGATAAAATATTACGATGAGGTCATGAGCGAGTTATTTTCAAAATTGTTTTTCGAGCGGGATAGAGCTAAGAAAATTATGGGTTATAGCTAAGGAGGTTATGGGTATTGCTTGGGGGTTTTGATTGTGAATCAAAGGCCAACCTTTCATTTGTCATCTCCGTTGCGTCTGCATATTTTTCCTACAATATTGAACCACGATATTGATATGTGAGTTTATAGATCTCCTTTTTATTGCTTTTGCAATTTATATTTTTGGGCTGAGAATACATGCACTTTATTTTAAACGCAATGGACACAAGTACATACTAAATTCTACACCGAGTTTGAACCAAAAATCCTTTAGCTTTGGTAACTAGTAACTGCCGGTTATTCTTAGTTCAAAAATATATTTCAAAAGCATTTAATAAAACAGTTATCAAAACAGCGCATGTATTCTCAGTCCCAAAAATGTAAAGAGTAAAAGAGAATCAAATGAACTCACAATACTGTATTTCGTAGTAAAAATACATATGACGATATTGAACAATACAGGGTTGGCCTTGGATTCACGAACCTATATCATTCATATATGTATCAAAACTTATTCTTGTACTCGGAAAAATATATATATATTATTATTAGCGATGTAATTGTTTTATTTATTAATTTATAAGTTTCCATTATTTATTTATATATTTTCATTTTGTACATAATAATATTAATATAATTAAATTGCGTATATTAAATATATTTCATATGAAAATCATTTATTTATGAAATTATTAGTTATTATAATACTAAGGTTAGTAATAATAATGATATTATATAATAATAATGATAAAAGTGATAATAATAATAATAATAATATAGTTAGTAGAATCAATGATATTAATAATGATAATATTTATGATAACAATACTGATAATAATAATTATAGTAATTTTACTGCTAATAATAGTTAGGATAATAATTTTTATGATATAATAATGATACTCATAATATTCATAATAATACTTATAATAATCTAATAACATTAATAATAATGATAATACTAATAATTATAGAATGATAGTAATACTAATATTTATGAAAATAATAATAATAATAATAATCATAATTGTAATGATAATAATAATACTTAAATGGTAAAATTTATAATAATATTAACAATACTTATAAAAATACTAATGATAATAATGTTTCTAATACTTATAAATATAGATATGATATTAGTAATAATAATATTTATAATACGTAAAAATAATAATACTAATAATAATAATAATAATTCTAATACTTAAGGATAATAATAAAAATAACAAAAATAACAATAATCATAGTAACAATACTAATAATAATAATAATAATAATAATAATAACAATAATAATAATAATAATAATAATAATAATAATAATAATAATAATAATAATAATAATAATAATAATAATAATAATATAATAATAATATAATAATAATAATAATAATAATAATAATAATAATAATAATAATAATAATAATAATAATAATAATAATAATAATAATAATAATAACTACCTCAAGATATAGGCTCTTAAAAAAAACGCCTACTGCTAGCCTCGAACTCGAGACCTCTCAATAACCCAAATCATTCCCTAAACCATCCTGCTGTAACCATTTTTATGAATAAATCCTTGGACTAAATTTTATAACCCTTATTATTTAGGTTCGAATTCTTTCATCTCTTTCACACAAAAAAATCGAACGGCCATATTCAAATAACTCAATGAAATCAAAAATCTAGATTCTTCAATATAATCAGAAACAATCAAGATTAGAGGTTTGTATTAACTTAAAATGAAAGAAACATAAATATTAGAAAAAAAACTGCTGTTGCAGTTCGTAAAAAAATAACTTAATATTGGATTTCGATATTAAAATCGTTATAGCTAAAATTCTCAACATGAAATAAGTTTTAAAACCTTCCTAGAATGTTTCTCAATCCTCAATTTCACTTGAATCATATCAAGAAACTCGAATTCGTTTAAAGAAAAATTGTTTGACTTTTGACAATGAAACTTTGACTCGTAAATTCGTCTTTAATTTCGCGAATTAAGATTTCAAATTTTGTAGATAGTTTGAATGGCTGAATGCTAACAACACTACATTTTTAGATTTAAAAAAAATGATTCATAATCAAGTTTTTGATAAAATTACGCGTACAGGGGAATAAAAGAAAAAAAATATCGAGCAGTTTCATCATTTAATTCACTCAATAATAAATAATTGTAATTAATAGTAGAGAGCTGAATGTGTTGATTAACGTCACAAGCTAATTGATTCGTATATATCGATTTGATGAGGGTAGACAGCTTGTCACGAGCAGAATAGAAGTTCAGAAGAAAAAAAATCTGATGGAGACACAGATAACTTATCAAACGCGTATAAATATCAGTTCTTATATATTATATTTAATATTTAATATAAATAAATAATAAATATCCTAATTATAAATATGTTGTTAGTATTAAAATAAAAATAATAATAATAATAATATTTATGTTAAGAATAAACTAACAAGATTATATTTTTAATGATGAAAATAATTTTAGTAATCATAATAGATGATAATTTTCATAATAATACTTTTATATTAATAATATTAATAATAATATAACAAATCAAATTTTATATCTACATATTCTATTAAAATAATAATATTTATAATACTGATATTAATATTAATTTTAATATTAATTAGAATAATGAAAGTAATAATAATATTACTATAACAACTAAATTTTAAATTGTAATAAGATTTCATATTTTAACCTTACATGTTATAAATTATTTAATACTTATGTTATATAATAACATATTTGAATATGTAATATTTTATAATTTATATATAAAACAATGTACATATATTATTAATTATATTAAAAAATCATTCATATGCATAAATATATATATATATATATATATATATATATATATATATATATATATATATATATATATATATATATATATATATATATATATATATATATATATATATATGTATATATGTTCATTCTAATAGCAACTTAGCTATTATATATATTATTTTACATTTTTAACTTTAATGTTTATATTGAATTTTATTATTTCCAATTATTATTATATATATACTTACATTTATATTTACATATTTATTTACACACAATTGATCATGAATCGTCGGACATGGTCAAAGGTCAAATGTATACATGAACACAGTTCAAAGGTTTTGAGACTTTTAACATTACAGACTTCGCTTATCGTGTCGAACTTATATAAAGATTAAGTTTAAATTTGGTTGAAAATTTCCGGGTTGTCACAGTACCTACCCGTTAAATAAATTTTGTCCCGAAATTTGATAGTGGTCATCATGGCTAACAATAAGAATGTTTTCATGACGCATATGAGTTGATAAAATAGAATTTTATTACCATAGAGTAATATGGATAAAATGATTCGATTATTCGAATCGTAAGAGTGAAGCTATCTCAAAAGACTGAAATGAGATAATAAAGATTTGTCTTAACCAGCTGACGTAGTCAAGGCTGATTTTCGGAAATTCCGGGGATTTAGGGGAAATATTTGTAATAAGATTTGATTCTTCGATAATTAAGGAAATTAGGATTCTCTTTGATTAAATGCAATAATCTGTTTCGATTTCTCTGTCGGATATTTCACTATAAATCCACCCTCTTCATTTCCCTTATATTTTGGAGTTCCATCCTTTTGTTTCTCTTCCCGACTTTAAGTTAAGCGAATAATGGTACAGAATTTGTAAGTATGAGGTTGCGAGTGAACATGATTAACGTTCTAAGAGAGAATTTGTAATAGCATAACAGCACGATCCTGATTGGTTAAATTACCAGAATTCAAGAGAAAAGATAGAACTATCAGAAAGATATGTTCTTGATATGTTTAGAGGTTAGATAGAATGTAAGAGTCGTGTAACATGGCACATGATGACGTTATGATATGTGAATCATCACATTCCATTAGAAACTCAGCATGACTTACTGTAATATAATCACGTTGATCAAGTGTCATTATATTATACTAACTCATGCATCAGTTTCTAACACTACTTCAAAAACATTCATAATTTAAACTCGAAGGTTTCAGAATTTAGAAGCTAAAATAGTTTCTTTTATGATGTATTGCGGATAATGCGAAGAGATAAATAATGTCGGACAAGAGTATTTATGAAGATGTCTTCAGAAATATCGAAGATATTTATGATGATATTTTTGGAATTTCTAAGATCGAAGGTTGATGAAGAAAGATTTTCCACAAGATTTAACATGACTTCGGAGCAAGATATTTGCTGAAGATTTCATTGGATCCAGAATTAACTGGATTCTTTGAATATAGAGTTTGGTCCTTGTATTTTTCCTCGGTCTCCTTCAGGGTTAGCTCAATCCGTTTTTCAGTACTAAATTTTCTATCGAGCGTTCCAAACCTTCCATTCTTTATTATCAAACTTTTGGCCGTTTAGACCATCTACAATTTTGTTGTTTCCTCTGCATTTAATGCTACCATATCTGAATCATCGATTATCAATCCGAGGTGGTTTCAAGAAAATTGTGTTTTTAGATGATTAACCGCTGATGGTAATATGGTGGAATATAAAAGGTTCCCCGGTAACAATAAAAGAGCACGCATATATATCAAGGTTATAATAAGGTTGTTTCGAACGAAAAGTCGAAATTGACTTGCTGGAGCTGTGATAAAATTGACTACTTTGGAAAGGAATTGCAAAGTTATTTTCGGTAATAACAATGCCAAAGGAGTTAGCACAGCTACGTGTTAAACGTTTACTTAGGTTCTGAGTGTTTTTCAGGTGCATAGCTATATGCATCAATCTTTCCTTCCGTAGATGAAGTGCGGTTGGTTCATCCTCTCGATTGAGGTGTTTTCAAGAATCATGAAAGGTTTGAACGCAGATTGCAATCGTCAAGATAAAAACGAGGTTTAAGATGGAATCAAGTGGCAAACTTGAAGAAATGTTTAGTTTCATATGTTATAATCAATATTTTAATTCATTTTAATTGTCCAATGTTGGTAGTCCACAGTTAATAGTCCACAGTTAGTAGTTCCATAATTCATATGTAGTTTAATATATAATACTTGAATTAATTAATACGTATCGTGCCCCATTGTATACATGTCTCAGACTCGATCACAACTCAAAGTATATATATTATTTTAGAATCAACCTCAACCCTGTATAGCTAACTCGATCATTACCGCATATAGAGTGTCTATGTTTATTCCAAATAATATATATAGATGACGTCGATATGATATGTCAAAACATTGTATACGTATCCCGATTTATACGACGATATTTAAAGTGCGTAAAATAAATAACAGAAATTAAATGACGATAAATAAAATTACGAGAATTAAATTGTGATAAAATAAATTGCGATAATTAAAATGTAATAAGGAATTAACAGTTAGCTAGGAACAGTTAGCTAGGATTTTGTTAGCGTGGATTCTTAATAAAATTTCTCATAGTTAATTTGTTTGTTTCTAACAAATTTTATTTTTGTCCAATGTTTTCTTCATTATGCCACTTGTTGGATTCTGATAAGTCAAAAATCCAAATATGAAATTGAATGAAAATGGTTATTCTGTGATGAACGAATTTGTATATCTGTGGATGTAAATAGGATAGTAAATGACTGTTGAATCAGATTCGAAAAATGTACAGTGTAACTTATTAATGTGAAATTTAAATATTCCTCGGGTATTACCTACCCGTTAAAATATTTTCACCATTAACAGTTTGTACAAAAGAATTTTTAATTACCATCTTTATGAAAACATATATACATATATATTTTCTTCAGATGTAATCATGGATTTAATGAGTTAATATGATATTAATCTCATTTGCTTTTCGGTTTGAGCTAAAATAAATAATATCTAAGACTTTAGAGATTACATAATCGCCGCCTAATATTTCTTCAATGAAGTTATATATCAATACTTCATCGTTGATTTTTATTAGTACTCCTTGGTATCTATGATGCGTACGACGTTGATGCTCGTGGGACAGATTGTGAAGTTGAGGTTTGCGGTGCGGATGTGGTTGTTGGTGGTATTAATGTTGATGTTGGTGATGTTGTCAATGTTGCTTGTGATGCTTGCAAATTGTGCATCACATTCTCCAAAGTCACTACTCGAGCGCGAAGCTCGTTGACTTCTTCTATTACTCCGGGATGATTGTCGGTTCGGACGAGCGGATGAATAAGATCTAGAATCTGAGATAGTATATAATCGTGATGAGATACTCTAGAAATGAGAGCAAAAATGGTGTCTCGAACAGGTTCGCTGGTAAGTGCTTCAGGTTCATCACCAAGAGGGCAATGTGGTGTATGGAAGGGATTACCTTCTTCTTGTCTCCAATGATTAAGTAGGCTACGAACCCATCCCCAATTCATCCAGAATAGATGATGGCTAATTAGTTGATTCATTCCGGTGACGCTGCTTTCGGAGCTCGAGAGCAAATCCAAATCGGAATAGCTGTCGGAATCCGAGGAAATTGAACTAATTGCGAGTCCCATTTCGTACGATTGAGTAAAGGGTTTTTCGGTATGAAATAATTTTCGGATATTGGATGATATTCTAACTACATAGAATATATATATATATATATATATATATATATATATATATATATATATATATATATATAGAATAAAAGACTTCGTAGATTACGGAGGAATTTACGGAATATACTAGGCAAAGTTTACAGTAATAGATACGCTAAGATATGAATTAGCAGATACTCTAAGATATGAATTTTGTCTATACACTATTCATGCAATCAATGCAGTAAGATGTGTATAGACTAAGAGTGATAAGCAAGTGATTCCCTAAGAATGATAAGCAGGTAATTTCGACACGAAATGATAAGCAAAACTTTTGACATGCAGACAAGGTCGAAGTCCAGACCCACTAATGCATCTAAATAACTATCAGTTAGACACACTAATGCAAGACCTGGTTCGCTAAGACCACTGCTCTGATACCAACTGAAAGGACCCGTTCATATACATTATAAATGATTCACAATAGTTGATTACATCGCGAGGTATTTGACCTCTATATGATACATTTTACAAACATTGCATTCGTTTTTAAAAGACAAACTTTCTTTACATCAAAAGTTGACGGCATGCATACCATTTCATAATACATCCAACTATAATTGACTTAATAATAATCTTGATGAACTCAACGACTCGAATACAACGTCTTTTGAAATATGCCATGAATGACTCCAAGTAATATCCTTAAAATGAGCTAATGCACAGCGGAAGATTTCTTTAATACCTGAGAATAAACATGCTTTAAAGTGTCAACCAAAAGGTTGGTGAGTTCATTAGTTTTAAATAATCATTTCCAATAGTATAACAGAGCACAAGGTACTCATATTTAGAAAACAATCTGTGCAGGTCTACTCCTGCTGTAAAATCATTCATATGAAGAACACCGGAACCTTTCAAAACAAACTCACCAACGGTAGATAATGCGTGCGTGCAATGCAAAATCATCTCACCGTGGTAGTTAATATAATACAATTTCACCTACGGTAGCTAATGCGTGTGTGCAATGCAAAATCATCTCACCAAGGGAAATACAATACAATACAATACAACGGTAGCTAATGCATCGTGCAATGCAAAATTATCTCACCGAGGGTAGCTAAAATGGTAGCTAATGCGTGCGTGCGTGCAATGAAAAATCATCACACCGTTACTAACTACTAAATCGAACCATTTCGGTAGCTAATGCGTGCGTGCAATGCAAAATCATCACACCGATGGTCGATAATACAATCTTTATAGAAATCGAACCTCTGAATCCAAATAATTCTATCATAGAATGCAGTTTTTAGTACTTGTGTTTATTTCATCAAACATTTATAAAAGCAGTTCATGTATTCTCAGTTCAAAAATATATTTCAAAAGCATTTAATAAAACAGTTATCAAAACTGCGCATGTATTCTCAGTCCCAAAAATGTAAAGAGTAAAAGGGAATCAAATGAACTCACAATACTGTATTTCGTAGTAAAAATACATATGACGATATTGAACAATGCAGGGTTGGCCTTGGATTCATGAACCTATATCATTCATATATGTATCAAAACTTATTCTTGTACTAGGATATATATATATATATATATATATATATATATATATATATATATATATATATATATATATATATATATATATATATATATATATATATATATATATATATATATATATATATATATATATATATTAGCGATGTAATTGTTTTATTTATTAATTTATAAGTTTCCATTATTTATTTATATATTTTCATTTTGTACATAATAATATTAATATAATTAAATTGCGTATATTAAATATATTTCATATGAAAATCATTTATTTATGAAATTATTAGTTATAATAATACTAAGGTTAGTAATAATAATGATATTATATAATAATAATGATAAAAGTGATAATAATAATAATATTCTTAGTAGAATCAATGATATTAATAATGATAATATTTATGATAACAATACTGATAATAATAATTATAGTAATTTTACTGCTAATAATAGTTAGGATAATAATTTTTATGATATAATAATGATACTCATAATATTCATAATAACACTTATAATAATCTAATAAGATTAATAATAAAGATAATACTAATAATTATAGAATGATAGTAATACTAATATTTATTAAAATAATAATACTAATAATCATAATTGTAATGATAATAATAATACTTAAATGGTAAAATTTATAATAATATTAACATTAACAATACTTATAAAAATACTAATGATAATAATGTTTCTAACACTTATAAATGTAGATATGATATTAGTAATAATAATATTTATAATACGTAAAAATAATAATACTAATAATAATAATAATTCTAATACTTAATGATAATAATAAAAATAACCAAAATAACAATAATCACAGTAACAATACTAATAATAATAGTAATAATAATAATAATAATAATAATAATAATAATAATAATAATAATAATAATAATAATAATAATAATAATAATAATAATAATAATAATAATAATAATTACTACCTCAAGATATAGGCTCTTAAAAAAAACGCCCACTGCTAGCCTCGAACTCGAGACCTCTCGATAACCCAAATCATTCCCAAAACCATCCTGCTGCAACCATTTTTTTGAATAAATCCTTGGACTAAATTTTATAACCCTTATTATTTAGGTTCGAATTCTTTCATCTCTTTCACACACAAAAAATCGAACGGCCATATTCAAACAACTCAATGAAATCAAAGATCTAGATTTTTCAATATAATCAGAAACAATCAAGATTAGATGTTTGTATTAATTTAAAACGAAATAAAAATAAATATTAGAAAAAAAAAACTGCTGTTGCAGTTCGTAAAAAAAAAAACTTAATATTGGATTTCGATATTAAAATCGTTATAGCTAAAATTCTCAACATGAAATAAGTTTTAAAACCTTCCTAGAATGTTTCTCAATCCTCAATTTCACTTGAATCATATCAAGAAACACGAATTCGTTCAAAGAAAAATTGTTTGACTTTTGACAATGAAACTTTGACTCGTAAATTCGTCTTTAATTTCGCGAATTAAGATTTCAAATTTTGTAGATAGTTTGAATGGCTGAATGCTAACAACACTAAATTTTTAGATTTTGAAAAAAATGATTCATAATCAAGTTTTTGATAAAATTACGCGTACAGGGGAATAAAAGAAAAAAATATCGAGCAGTTTCATCATTTAATTTACTCAATAATAAATAATTGTTAATTAATAATAGAGAGCTGAATGTGTTGATTAACTTTACAAGCTGATTGATTCGTATATATCGATTGGATGAGGGTAGACAGCTTCTCATGAGCAGAATAGAAGTTCAGAAAAAAATCTGATGGAGACACAGATAACTTACCAAACGCGTATAAATATCAGTTCTTATATATTATATATTATATTTAATATTTAATATAAATAAATAATAAATATCCTAATTATAAATATGTTGTTAGTATTAAAATAAAAATAATAATAATATTAATAATAATAATATTTATGTTAAGAATAAACTAACAAGATTATATTTTTAATGATGAAAATAATTTTAGTAATCATAATAGATGATAATTTTCATAATAATACTTTTATATTAATAATATTAATAATAATATAACAAATCAAATTTTATATCTACATATTATATTAAAATAATAATATTCATAATACTGATATTAATATTAATGTTAATATTAAATAGAATAATGAAAGTAATAATAATATTACTATAACAACTAAATTTTAACTTGTAATAAGATTTCATATTTTAACCTTACATGTTATAAATTATTTAATACTTATGTTATATAATAACATATTTGAATATGTAATATTTTTATAATTTATATATAATACAATGTACATATATTATTAATTATATAGAAATCATTCATATATATATATATATATATATATATATATATATATATATATATATATATATATATATATATATATATATATATATATTCATTCTAATAGCAACTTAGCTATTATATATATTATTTTACATTTTTAACTTTAATGTTTATATTAAATTTTATTATTTCCAATTATTATTATATATATACTTACATTTATATTTACATATTTATTTACACACAATTGATCGTGAATCGTCGAGCATGGTCAAAAGTCAAATGTATACATGAACACAGTTCAAAGGTTTTGAGACTTTAACATTACAGGCTTCGCTTATCGTGTCGAACTTATATAAAGATTAAGTTTAAATTTGGTCAAAAAATTTTCGGGTTGTCACAAATTTTAATAACTGGTTTCTAGTGGTGAACGCGAATCCTATGGATAGATCTATAGGCCTGACAGCCCCATTTTGTGCTAGTCGCGCAAGCAGTTACAGACGAAATGTATTAGTACTTCGTATTTTAGAAGATACATCTGTTCAGTGTATATTATTATATTGGTTTTTGTTAAGGGTAAGGAATTGTTAAGTGATTACCAGGTGGCTCACGAGTTAATGGAATAATGTTTTTATATGTTTTTGAGCATATAATTTTGTGGTCCAAAATGAGTCTTTGTGTTTTCGAACATAATTTTTTTTATGGTTTAAAATAAATATTGTTTGCAATATTAAACCTATAATTCACTCAACATTTTTGTTGATAGTTACTCGCATGTTTTATTCTCAGGTTCATGATTGATTGTTTCCGCTGTACTTAGAGAGTCTGCATGCATATTGGCAGATTTTTATTAAACATTAAACTTTGCATTCTATTTAGGTTTTGTTACATTATGGGTGTTTTGGTTGACTTGTTTTGGGTCAACATTGGTTATTTATATATGTTGGGTTTTTCTGAACTACATATTTTGGTGAATTTCCTTTATAGGAAATCATTTTTAAATAAAGAATGCAATGTTGTTTATTAAATTCATATAGAGTTTCAATCAAGCTGTGGGACCAAGTGACGGAGCCGTTAAGGGTACTTGACAGGTCCTTTCAATACATTTAGTAGATGTCTATGTTTCCTTTCAGCCACACCATTCTGTTGAGGGGTATATGCAATAGTAGTTTGATGAGTTATACCATTAGAGTTACAAAAAACATTCATTCTAGTGTTAACAAATTCAGTTCCATTGTCACTTCTAATAACTTTAACATTACCATTAAACTGATTCTTAAAAATAGAATGTAATGTCACAAAATTCTCAAACACTTCATCTTTGGTTTTCAATAAGAAAATCCACACAGCTCTAGTATAATCATCAACTATTGTAAGAAAATATTTGTACCCCTCTTTACTTGTAACTTTATAGGGTCCCCACAAGTCAAGATGTAACAGATCTCCAAGTTTTAAACTTTTATGTTCACTTAAAGGAAAATGTTCTCTTGTTTGTTTGGCTTGATGACAAATATCACAAGGTTCAGTATTATTATGATTAGTAAATTTCAAACTATCACTTAAAATGTTCAAAACTTGACTTGCAGGATGACCTAATCTAGAATGTCAAAGTTTCATAGTGCATGAAGAAGAATTATTACTAATACCTAACACAGATTTCTTAAACAAGTATAAACCATCTTGTTCACCAATCCCCACAACTTTGTTTATCACCAAATCCCGAATAAAGCAATTTGTCCCATTAAAACCAACAAAAAGTTTATCACTCTTAGTTAACTTATTGACAGATAAAAGATTTACACAATATTCAGGAATGTATAAAACATTAAAAAGAGTTATAAAATCATTGATTTTAATATTTCCAACCTTAACAATTTTTGCATGAGTACCATTAGGATGACTAACACTAATATTCATATTGGACACATCAACACTAGCAAAAAGTTCATCATCATTGCATACCATATGTTGGTTTGCACCAGAATCAATAATCCAATTATTTTTATGATTTTCATTTTTTTAAAACATGTTATTACAAAAAAAAAAATTCAAAGTTAGAATTAAATTTACTACTATTATTCCAAAATGTGCCTGACATGTTGGAATTCAGAGAAGTAGTAGCACCATTATCTTTATCATTAATGAGACTCATCAACTTTGAAATCTGTTCAACTGTAAAAGGTGAACTACTAGCAGACTCATTAGATTTTTCAGAAACACGGTTATTATTATTTGCAGTAAACTTAGGTGCTCCTTGATTGAAAGGTTTTCTAATGTATCCAGGAGGATAACCTATAACTTCAAAACACATATCCACAGTATGTCCAATCATGCCACATTTAGTACATTTATAATTGGCATTTAAACCCCTACCCATACCAGTTTTTTTTTATTAGTATTCTTGTTATTATTATTATTAAACCTGTTAAAAGTATTAGGTTGAGTTTTAGCAACAAAAACAGAATTTTGAACTTTAGTTCCAGTTGGATGAGAAGCAAAATTTCTGTGGGACTCTTCCTTTGATATAACAGCAAAAGCTGTTTTAACACTGGGAAGAGGATCTAAGAAGATTACTTCTTATAGGCTGATAAACCTCATCAAGTCCCATAAGAAACTGCATAAGCTTCATGGCATTAGTATGATTTACAAAATCAGCATTAGCAGCACAAACACAAGCAGGTAATTTAATAAGAGCATCATATTGTTTCTACAAAGTATTCAACTTATGGTAATACTCAGATACACTGGAACCTCCTTGTGTCAAAGAATTAATCTGTTTATGTAAATTAAAAGTGACTGAACCATCAATTTTATCACAAGTTTCCTTAAGTTCTTGCCACACAGTAATAAAACTGTTAGAAAAAATTTGTCCAAGATATAATTCATCTGAAATAGATGTCAAAATCTAGGTTAAAACAACTTAATTACATCTGTCCCATTGATTAGCTAAAACATCATCTTTTTCATAATCTGATCTTTTACAAGTTCCATCAATAAAACCCTTTTTATTTTTAGTGTTTAAAGCAAGAAGCATAGCTCTGCTCCAAACAATATAATTTTTAGTTCCTTTCAACTTAATTGACACAAGAGCAGTTCCTGTAGTATCACTAGCATGCAAATATAAAGGATCACCAAAATCTAACTTATTCACTAAAGTAACAGAACTACTAACATCATCATCATCACCAGCCATGTTAATAAACACAGAAATAACAAAACAAACAAGTAATCAAGAAATCAAAAAACAAGTAAAACACAAAAGAAATCATAAAAAGAAAACAAATAGCACATAAACTGCAACAAATCCACGGTTCAGACACCTGTAAGGAAAACAAACAAACCCCCAATCGACTGGCTACTAGTCAGGCAACCCGTAAAGATGATTTACAGTTAAGTTAAATTGGTCTAGATCAATCTACGCTTGATCAGGTATTCATAGATCTCTATGATCTAGATCAAGAGTTGAGCGTAGAGATCTGGTCAGGGTAATATAAAACACGAATAAACACGAGACTCCCCTATTAGAGTGAAAACTCTAATCTGACGAAGAAACGCAGAGAAGCAATGAAGAAGAAGCAGCGGAAGACAATCAATAACCAAATCTTTAGAATCGAACAAGAAGAACAAACCCTAACCACAATTTTCCAAAATCAGGGTTTCAGAAGAACACCACAAATCAGTCAACAATCAGTTGATCGAAACACCAGTAATCAATCAGAGATCGATCCTCTCTGATACCATGAAAAGTAACACGAATCAAACACTAGAATAATCAAATCACAATAACAGTGATTTGTACTTCAATCGAATCACCCAAAAACAATACAGAAATTGCAATCTTCTTAATAAGAAGAAGATTGTTAAGATTCAATCAAACTAGAAACCAAAATTACAAGATCATAACTGATGATCACACCGCTAGTCGAGAGAAAGCAAAAACACAGAAAACAATAGAACGAATGAATGAATCGATCATCTGCAACCCTAAAAACAATGCTATATATATAAATTAAGAATGACAAGTTTAGTCCCTCTTGAATGGTCAGCTACAATCCTTGAGCACCAAGTAATTCCATATGTTCCATTCCAGTCCTCAAGTTTCTTTAGATTTATCACCAGCCATCCAAGATCATCCAACTTGATAGTTATCTACAAATACATAAAATAAACAAAGTAAAAAGGAAAAATAACAAGAATAAGATTGTTAACATAAAATAATTCATCACGTCGTTACTCTACTCAACCACCTACAGACATTCACATCGAATTTCGGTCATCACCGGAGTTCGATTGCTTCAAGTTATTGCTTTATTCGATCTAATCGAATAGATCAATTCGACGGATTGTTTTACTCCCTCGTGAATTCTCAGATTCCGATTCGGATTTGCACGATTGTCGGAGTTAAAACAATCTATCAATCACTTTTTTTTTCTTTCCAAATTTAGCACTCAAACTAAACCCCGGCATGACCGGTAAAACCCCTCTCCCCGCGGCCCCTGCACTAAGCGAAAGGCGATATAGGTGGATATTTCAGGTCATGAATAACATTGAGTGCAATGTTGCAGTCCAGCAGAGTCGAACTCCTGACCTCTCGCTAAGAGAGGCAGACCACTATCAGTTGAGCTACAACTCAATGTTTGAGTCATGTGATTTCACAATGGAATATATTGCTCTCGCTGAATGCCAATTTATTACTCTGTATCGGTTATTTTAGTCTTTATTGCTTATGTTTAGAGGTTGTGATTTAGCTGTTGGAACTCTTGATCTTTTAAGTAGTAATCTCCTCTTCTAGCTCTTGGGTAAAGAGTTTTTGTTACTAAAAATTTTATTGTTCAAAATTTTGTTTACCCATACACGTGTTTGCGAGCAAGATGCAACGGATTTAAGAAGCCGTGATGAAACGGACACTCACAAGTAAATTTTTTTAGCTCATTGTAAAGAAAAGAAAAAAAACAACTAATATTCCTCTGGAAATCTAAAATATCCATCAATTGCTTGTGGATTTGGTAAGATGAGAGTATATATTCGCTTGCTTTTTTGGAGCAATTACTTGTGGTCTTAGTCGGATTGTAATAACTTATAAGTGGCCATCCTAATCACCCTAAATTATGTATTTCCAAATAAGATATAACATTATCTTTATCCATTTTTAAATACAGTGAATAATTATTTGACATTCAGACGTAATGAACCATCATTAAGAGCTTAGTTGGACTTGAAACCCTCACAAGAAGTCTCATATTTTAAACTTCTAGTAGTCATAAAAGAGGTTGAAACAGTCACTAATAAATCCGGTTACGCTGTGTGCATCAGAGTAAAAATACTCGCTCTCCTGAATAATCTGAACAAAATAAACCGTATACATAAAAAAACATTGAGACGTAATCAACTTGAAATAAACAACATGTTTATACGTAGAACTCGATACAATCACACAAAATTAATTGAGCTACTTAAACCACCGAATTATTGGTTGAGTGATAAAAAATATCAGTTGCATCAGAGTCCGTATCCTTAAAAAAATTGGTGCAGGTTCAAATTCTAGGGTTGGAGGGGGAGTTTTCTCCAAGGTTGTGACTGTGGTATCCTTCACTCTGTGCGTGCCAAACAGTTAACCTATAGCATTTCGGGTACGCTTTGCGTGATGAATGCGAGGAGTTTCTTCCTAACGAGTATGGAGGTGGCAAATGAGAAGATTCGATGTCAAAGTTACCGTTCTAAAAAAAAAAAAATGAGCTACTCAATTGTTTTACAGCAAAGTTATAGGGGCTGATTTTAACATTTCTTATTATTACGGGGTATTTTTGTCAAAAATACAGTTTAAGAGCTGATGACCGAGTTTCAGCCCCTTCCTATATATACACACACTACCTGTTTTTCCATTTCACCGGATCACCGACTTACTTCCCACTGCCGACTACCGGAAATTGAAGTTTCGTCGGAGATATATAATACACATATTCAATTAGGTAAATATTGGAACAATGGGAGCTAGTAGCGGCACCGTCGATACTTTGATGTCTGATTTCCTCCGTAAATCCGGTGGCGTTGCCGTTATCGACGGAGGATTTGCGACGGAGCTTGAACGACACGGTGCTGACCTTAATGATCCTCTCTGGAGTGCCACGTGTCTCCTTACTTCTACTAACCTTGTTCGCCAGGTATATATATACGTATTTTTAATGCGTATATGTTTATATTTATATTTATTTATCTGTTACACGGTGCTAAACTACTGTTGGATTTCATATTTTTAAAAAGATTATTTATTAACATTAATTAATATAGATAAATAAATGAGCCTCGTGAATCAAAGAGGTTCTGATGATTCTGTTCTCTATGGCTGTGAATAGTTATAAATTATTATGGATTATATAAGTTTTTTTGTTTAGTTTTGAGCTGATTTATATCTACTTACTAATTAAGTTGCTAATTAGCAACTACATAAGTGTTAAATGTGTATTGGTGTTATACTGTTATTAATTATTAATTTTTTTTTAACTGCAAATTTTCGCATCAAATACTCTTATTTTGAACACCAATAGCTATATCCCGAATTGAAATATATAGCTTATACAATTCAGATTAGTTGATAACTTATGATTTTGTTGAATACTTTTCTAAAATGTTAAAAGCGTGCCGTTTTAGCATAACACTTCTAAGGGAGATTGTATAAGAAATTGCCATAAAAGCACAAAGAAGTATGTAGGTAGGTAGGTAGGTAGGTAATATTTGCCTTAAGTGTATGGATAAGAAGATCTTGTGTATTGTCAGCATTGCTCTAAGCCCACAGATTTAGCCCAGATGCAACTTTCCTCAGGACCATTTCTGGAACTATTTATCATAGTGATCCTATTTGTATGATATGCAGTTTGAAGCAAGTGATCTTTTTCTATTATTCCAGTATTATAAAATACGTTACTATCATTGCATTATAAGTAGACCACCTTAGTGTTCTAAGAAACTTATCGTGAATTTTTTTAATTGTATTCATAAAGGCGGTCCTACTTAATCTGTTATTCTTAATAGTGTATTCATTTGTCTCATCTTGCAGGTACACCTTGATTATCTTGAAGCTGGTGCAGATATAATAATCACAGCATCTTATCAGGTAATTAAGGCGTTCTTGTTGGTATCTATTTTTCTTTGTCTATCTCACTTATTCATTATTCCCAATTTTATGGTATTTGTACAGGCAACAATTCAAGGGTTCGAAGCTAAAGGCTTCTCTAAGGAAGAAGGTGAGGCGATGCTTAAAAAAAGTGTAGATATTGCTCGTGAGGCACGAGATGTATATTATGAAAGATGTCATGAATCTTCTACTGTTTTTACTAGTGATGGTAGAATACTCAAGCACCGGCCCATTTTAGTTGCTGCTTCAGTTGGTAGCTACGGGGCTTATCTGGCTGATGGTTCCGAATATAGGTAATATTAGGTTATAATTTAACTCTACTTCACATGAAATTTTTCTGTCATTCGAATATTTATGATGATCTTAATATGTATTATTTTGAAATTATATTCCTTGTTTTATCATCATCATCATGATCATGATTTTTAAAAGAAGTTCACAACTATTCGTTGGTAAAAATCATCATACAGATTACAGAACAAGTATGTCAATTTAAAGATGATCGACTCCTGTTAGTTTTATTAAGGTGCAATTACATGTGTTTGATTGTGTTTATGCTCAACAATTGTCTATCATCTTATAGTGGGGACTATGGTGACGCAATGAATCTGGAGTTCTTGAAAAGTTTTCATCGAAGAAGAGTTCAAGTTTTAGCTGAATCAGGTGCTGACCTAATCGCATTTGAAACAGTGCCAAACAAGCTTGAAGCACAGGTATAGAAAATTATCTTTGTATTTTTTATACATATTTTTTTTTATGGTGAAATTAGGGAGAATCGGTACGGTTAGGATTTTGTATAGACGCTTCTGAAATAGAGGAATACTAACAACACTCAAACTTTTTAAGTGTTCTTGTATGATATATCTGCACGTGTGTTATTACTATCTATAGTTGAAGATTGTTATTGATACTATATAAGTACTTAAACAGGCTTATGCTGAGCTTCTCGAAGAAGGCATAATAAACATTCCCGCGTGGTTTTCTTTTAACTCTAAAGACGGTGTAAATGTTGTCAGTGGTGATTCCTTGACTGAATGTGCTAAAATTGCCGATTCATGCCCAAAAGTTGTTGCTGTAGGAATCAACTGTACACCTCCTAGATTTATCAGTGGTTTAATTCAGTCCATAAAAAAGGTATTTGTCTAATCTTTCTCTGCTTCAGTTTCTTTAATGATAAGACTAAATACTTATATAACTTATATCTATACACCATAGTGATCTATTCGAACGTATCTTTCAGGTGACAACTAAACCGATACTCATATATCCAAATAGTGGTGAAACTTATGATGCTGAAATAAAGCAGTGGGTGGTAAGTACTTTCTCTTTTCCATTAATAGTCTTTTGAATGTAATGAATTGAAACTTTACTCTAATAGAACTATGAATTATTAGTAATACTAATAATGAATGTATCATATGAATTGTATACATTGATATGTTTTGTTCCAGAAAAACACTGGAGTCGCAGATGTGGACTTTGTTTCGTACGTGAATACATGGTGCGAGATAGGAGCATCGCTCGTAGGTGGTTGTTGCAGAACCACTCCAAATACAATCAGGGCTATCTGTAGAACTCTCCCAAACAGATCTTCCATGCCATAATCACCACAAATAAAGAGCTTCAAAAAATTATGTCCGGATTATATTATAGTAATCGAAGAAAGGTAATGAGGTATTCACTTGTAACTTCAATATGAGCAAGCAGCTTTCTAGTAAGCCACTGTGGCTTTGTTACAAATGTACTTTCCGTTGTAAACGAATGATCTAAAGTCATTAATACTACAACTACTTTATTATGTCACGTTTGGTTATTATATGTTACTCTATAATTATAAACATTCGAGATGTCAGCTGTTAAAAAGAATTATCGGACCGAGATCATAGGTTAATCACACAATGCGGTTCGATTCGGTCATGTTCAAATGTTCAGTATTTCAATGAAGTTAAGCGAACCAGAGTGCTCTTATATGCGCAAGAGGTTGTATATCACTCGATTTCTAAGAAACATTTCCATCCATTTCCATTTGCATCTTAAATCGAAGTTCATAGTGTACACACTCTACAGTTCCTATTGTACAAAATCTAAATATCCATCAGTTTACTGGGTACATGACCGATTAGTATCATTGTTCGTTGACATAAATATGCGGATAGTACCTGTTATTTGTCCGAATTTGCGAATATAGTCCCTGAACTTTTCTTTTTTCACCAGTAGGCCTCATGGTTTTCAATTTTTGCGTTAATAGTCCCCTTCTGACATCGTTAAATTTCTCCGTTAATTAAATCCAGTTATAAAGTTATTTGCCAGGCTAAGGGTACTTTCATCTTTTATGTTTTTCTTCACCAATGGTTCACAAACCCTAATCAAACCTCATAGAATTCTTCAAAGTTCCTTTATTAAATCACCTAAAGCACCAATATCTATAAAATTATACCCAAGATAACTAAGATTCACATGACATTTTTTCTATTTTTGTCTGAACTGAAGTTTTAAGGAGTACTATAATTTTGAAACAAAACGTTCACATCTACCCACCTTTTCCCATCTCATTTTAAACCTCAAACAAAAGATTAAAAGATGATTTACACACATGTGCATAGTATGTGATGGGGTTTGACGAAAAAATTTAACGATCGTCAGATAAAGAGACTATACACGCAAAAATTATAAACCACGGGGACTACACATGCAAAAAAAAGTTTTGATACTATATCCGCAAGTTAGTGTACATCACAAGGACTATCCGTGTAATTATGTCTTGTTCGTTAACTGTTACGAAATCAGTAGACGTGTACTGTATCCATTTTGTGTACCAAATGCAAACTAAACCGAATGGTAATGCATAAGAAGATCCAGTTTAGGTTCAACTTTTTGTCTATACCACATCTGATCCTAGGTTTGGAGGTCCCTAAGAACGGCAATACTACGATACTACGAAAGATGCAAAAGCATCATGAGCTGTAATTTTCACAAGTTCAGAAATTACAACGAACATGCTATTACAAGACAAGAAGCCTATAGCTAATAGCATATTTCAAGAACTCAAAGAGTCTACAAACCACACAAAATTGGTAAAATCAAGCATCAAAACCCGAGTAAACACCATTTTCCCTCAACAATCTCTTCTCTTCTTCAACATAGCTTTTTCCCCTACTAGCTTGCCCCATATCTCTTTTCCTTTTTTCCTTTTGTGCAAAAGAAAGGTTTTTCTCTCTCTGCGTTCGAGCATGTGTCAACTGTTCTCCTTCAAGTAATGCGGCTCTTGTTTTTTGACGTTCTTGGTAACTTTCTTCAGGTTCGTTTGCTCCACGGGTTTCCTTGCCTGTAGACCAAGACCAATCACGGTCCTTGTCGTCTTCTTTTGGTGGTGGGACTTTTAAAACAGATAGTCCGCCTTTATAGCCGTGTTGACTTAATGCTGCAAAGTCAATACCTTTACTCTTCCTCTTTGCAGATTCAACTGCATGAATGCAAGTCAAAGAGTCAAGTCAGACGTGGAAAATCTCTTGTAAATTTATTATTTAAATGAATAATATTTAAGTGTCGGCGGGTTTGAGTTGACAAGGACTTTTCTATATATAATTAATATTTAATGTCAAATGCGATTACAAAAACTACATCATTACAATATTAATCTATTATTTAACAAAAAAAAATATATATATTTGTGTGTGAAATGTACACTTTGGTTTTGACTTTTAGCTTGGTTAACCCATCAGAGATAACATACTTAACCCATTTGAAAGTAAATGGGCCGAAATTACCACCTTTTCTGTAATTTTTAGAGAGTTAAACACCGAAACACAGAATAATTCCATTATAGTGGTATACATGCAATAGTAAATGAAGTTATTATGAAGCTTTAGAGGGACCCGGAAATGGTTAAAAGTATGCTTTACCTTTAGATTTGGAAGATTTACCAGAGCTGATCTTTTTGTCATTCTTTGGAATTTGATCATTATCGGAAGCATCGGAATTAGCACTTGAAGACTCATCAGATGAATCATCATCACTCCATGGCATTGTTCTTTTCATGATTTATTAGCTGTAAGACATACGATACTCATGAACATTTCCATCATTACTAATTTGCTAATTCAAACAGACAAATAATGATTATCATTAAGCTCAAACAACTCGTTCTCAAACACTCATCTTGTCAAACTTGTTCAGGCTTTCTTAGTCACCAATATAAACTTTCAAAATTTTATATGAAAGTGAGGATGAATACAGTAAAAATTTATCTATCAGGCTTTCATACCCATCTATATGCTAAATACGTATTAAATCCCGTTTCCAGATTCATTGGTGATTCACAGTGTACAGGTGAGATACAATCTACAGTTTTTATGTCTGAAGTCTGAACATTATTATCTGAAGACCGAGTTTTAGTAACGTATATTAATATTAATATTATACTTGTATATGACTATGAATTTATGAACCCCATATAGAACCTTTAACTATGTGTGAAACCAATCACATTTGCTAATCCATTGCAGTTTCATGGAATTCGACACACTACTCATTTATAATTTTTCAGGTTCAAACAATCAGATATTGTGAAGCTATCTCAGACTTCTATCAAATGACAATTTGCTCATCACTGCAATCTCTGTAATATCATACTCTATTATCCGACCAGTAACTCAGTAACTACCATATAATACAGTTGTAGATGTCTATAACAATAATCAACGTGTAAACTTACTCATTTAGCATGAAGTAACGTGTATGATTTTAACAAATTTTCAGTGGCGGACCCAATTTTCAATTGAGAGTAGATTAGGGTTTCTTTCACGACTGGTTATTTCAATGGGCCTAGTTCCTACAATCAGTAAAACATAAGGAGGATATAAATATGCTTACAGGGATCAGATAGACGGAAGTAAGGGCTTGTAGTTAAGCCTGTCGTCGGTCACCGGAATTTAGAGGACTAATCGGTCCGATGAAAATTGACAATTGTATCAGGTTGCGTCGACTTTATTTCCTGGTACGGATAATAATAATAAAATCTTCGTGCAAATGAGCTGACTTGACTATATTACAAAATACAAACCATCAAAAAAATAAAGACGGAAAACGACCCGAAAACATAATATAATAAGTTACGGTTTGAATAACAGAAAAAAACTATCTTTCGAGTAACGAAACACAGTTTATAAAATTAATATGGGTTTTGTTAATTATCGAAAAGGATCATATGTTCAATTTTTGCCCAAAAAATTATGAGTTAAAAAAAAAAGCAATGAAAGTAATATTGTCAAGTTCATTTAATGACCGTTAGTTAAATTTAGTTATTGCTCATTTTTACTTAACACGTAGTTCCGGAACCTTATTAAAAAATAAAAAGATAATATAAAAAAAGTAATAATAACAAATCAAAAATAACAAAAATGTAGCATTTATTGAAATTTTAATGTCATAATTACAATTTATTTATCTTTTTTTTTGACGAAAAAATATAAATATATATAAATAGATCATAAAGATCTGACAGAATACATAATTATGCAGATTTGATGATCAGTATTTCGTGACCCTACATACAATCAGAGCTTACAAACATTAAAAGATAAAATTATGAATCGTATTGAAGTCTAACAATCACCAGTTCACCACTACATAAAGATAAAACGGGAGAAGCTAAAAAACAAACAAGCTACAACCTTAACTAGATCCGGACCTATCGATATACAACCCCCAAGCCCGACCAAGCTCAGGAAAGACCTCCCGATCCACCTCCTCACCAACCCGTCACAAAGAGTAGCACCCGATCATCAGCAAACCAGGAGCCTTGTCCACCGGAAAACCCAAGAAAACCAACCCTGAGACCAGCAAACCGAAGAAGAGCCCTGATTAATAGACTGTGACGCCTCGTACAAAATCAACGTGTACGGATCATCAACAACAGGGTCTTTACACGGTTACAACACTATATGCTGTTTTAAAACAAGTTTTGCATTCATGAAAAGGTAACGTTTTTACCAACGTCAGATGTTTTACAAAAGATGACGTCTTTACCAACGTCAAATGTTTTACAAGGATAACGTGCTTCTACGAATAGAAAGCATTAACATAAGTACGTGACACAAAGGTCATTACAAAACCATTGTTCAAATGTAACATAAGTTGTGAATGCAAAGTAAAAGTTCCATGATTGAGACATCTCTAAACAATGCAGTGGAAGTCTAACACAGCGAGTCTGTAACAGCAAGTCTATGACACCAAGACTATAACAGCAAGTCTAACAGCGGAAGCAACAACGTCTAAGCACCTGAGAAATACATGCTTAAAAAGTCAACACGAATGTTGGTGAGCTATAGTTTGTTTGTAATCAGCAATGTAATGTAGACCACGAGATTTCGTATTCAAATCAGTATCTCAAATCCGTATGATAAAGTATATGCTTATCTGTGGGCACCCGGTAACTAATTTAACGAAAAATAAATATCACCCCCTAAAAGTACACTTGGCGAGTGCGTATGTTCTCGAAGTATTAGACACCTGTTAAATGCTAGCGCGACTAGCCCGAGTGGGGATGTCAAACCCTATGGATCCATATCTAAGATTCGCGTCTACCGTTCAAAAACCAATTGTTAAACGTTACCGAGCTAAGGGGAATCTTTGTGCCGTTATGTCACCCACACATATATAAAGTTTAAGTACTCGTGTCTAGTATGTAAAACATAAAAAGCGCATGTATTCTCAGTCCCAAAAATAGTAAAGTAGAAAGGGAGCTATAACTCACAGTGAATGTGCGGTAAAATCGATACTAAAATGTAAGCAAGTAGTAAGTCGGTCCAAACAAGTAAGCTGGTCGATCCAAAAGGTCCTCAACCTAAGTCAATGGTTAATAAGTCAGTAAATTATCCCAAAAGGTTTAAAAGTACGTAAGTAAAGTCCTAAGCATCATCATCGTCATCATCATTCGTAAAAGATAAAGTAAGTTTTCAACAAGAATAGAGATCAAAACAAAAGGCTGACTTCGATCAGCTGCTACGACCTCTATGCAAACTGAAAAGATGCTTGGTCAGTGGCCAAGGCTCCGTATGTGAGTCCTCTTACCGTTTTCCAATTTTCAGATCCTAACTCGATGTCGTTTGACCGTGGCGACGGTTTAAGCGCGAGTAGGTCAGAATTTTCAGCACGTCGTTACAAAGGCGTAGTGATTTTCGGAAGGCTATAAATCCTAAACCGTATATCGGATTTAGGTGAGTCTTAAACGAAAAGTCATCTACTAAAACCGAACTATCTGAAAATCAACTTTCCAGAAGTCTCAGGAGGCTGATCATACCCTGAAAAACAGAAAACAATGCTCCAATGGGTTTCTTGGTGTTTGATGCTCATCACGGTTCTCATCCTTGATGCGTATAAGCCTCAAGTGTGCAACTCTTTGATGTTTTAGCATCACTTTGGCCAAGTTTCAACCATCAACACACTATGTCAAGACTAAGGAGAAATACAACTCACTTAAGAGTTTTAGATGGATGATGAACCAAGGTTACATCATGTTCTTAGTCTCAACACAAATACAAGTTCTAAAATTTAAAGCTACAAACTTTGATTCAAATCAAGCAAGACCTTATGTCACATAACTTAGATCAAACAAAGTAATAAAACCCTAAGCAAGAAAGTTTGGATCCCTTAACAATAATTATGAGATTTCAAAGCTAGAAAGCTTGAATCTTTTATGTCCTTGAAGATCTTTAAAGCAAAAAGCTAGATCTTCAAGTTTCATGAAGATCATAAACACAAGTTTTGATCTTTTAACAAAAATAAAGTGATCTTAAGCTACAAAACTTAGATCCAACAAAGTAATGAAGATTCAAAGCTAGAAAGCTTGAATCTTTTATGTTCTTGAAGATCTTTAAAGCAAAAAACTAGATCTTCAAGTTTCATGAAGATCATAATTACAAGTTTTGATCTTTTAACAAAAACAAAATAATCTTAAGCTATAAAGCTTAGATCCATCAAAGTAATAAAGATCCAAAGCTAGAAAGCTTGAATCTTTCATCTTCTTGAAGGATTCAAATCAAAGTTTGAATCTACAAGATATAACAAGATCAAAAAGCTAAAAAGCTTGATCTCATGATGATGATGATGATGATGATGATGATGATGATGATGTCGTGATTAAGAAGAGAAGAAGAAGAAGAAGAAAATTTATGAACTTACAATTTTAGTGTGAGAAAGACTAGAGAGAAAATTAGAGAGCAAGTGTGTGTAAAATGAGAATGAGATCAAGTGTGAAATGAAAGAATAAGGTTTGTATTTATAGTGGTGGAGGTGGTTGTTGTGTCTCCAAAACCGTAGGCCAAGGGGGGACAAGGGGGACAACTGTTTTGCACTTTGCATGGTGGTGGTCTAAAGGTGTTGCTTGTTGTTGGGATCCCATGCAACATGTGTAGTAATGGCTAACAAAAATGCTAGTATGTTGGCTCATCTTAATGGGTTTTTGTCTTACATCTTAATGGACCATAAATCCATTAAAGTTGGGCTAATTTAATGGTCCATTAATTAGAGTAGGGTGGGCCTAAGTCCACTAAGGTAAAAAATCCATTAAGACTAACTAGTGCACATTAGTAAATTACTAAGCGTAATTAAGCAACCAATAAGCCAAGTAATTGTCATTAGAAAATAACAATTAGTTTTACGTAGTCATAATATTCCCATTACGACAAAAGTTTAACGTGTACAAAGTACATAGCTCGTTCTAAACGTTAAATGACACTAACAGTCATAGAAGCATTCGGAGATCAAGTTAAGTGATTAAGCACTTAATAACACGCTGTAAGGTATTAACGAAAGTAATTCATCATGAATAAAGATCCCAGAGCATAAACTAGCTCAGTACGTACATATACGCAGATTCGTGAAAGTATAGAGCACAAAAATATAAGTCGAAAAAGTCGGGTCGTTACATAGACAAAACCACCGAAAGGGCGATTGAAAAGCCCTTGAGAGACCACACTTGTAAACCTCATTTTTTTCAAAATCGACACCGATGGCAACAACATCGTAACAACCCGAACCGAAAATGACGACATGGTAAGTGGAGCGAGATAGAACCAAACCTACAAGCAAACGACCAAACCCACCCTAAAAAGTCACAAACTTCCGGCAGCCGAAATTTCGGCAGGAATTCTGACCACCATAGCCCAGACTCCAGACGAAGTAGACCAGCAGCAACCACAAGGCTATAAATCACCATTTTTAAAGAATAAAAAGGAGAAGAAAGTCAAAAAAGGGTACGACTCCAAGAACCAACCAAAAGTCGCTGGAAAAATTCTCCGGCATCCTTAGATCTGCCGGCTGAAAAAGTATACGACGACTTACCAAACAAAACGAAGCACGCCCACGAAAAACGTAGATCTCGCAAGACATCGTCGCCCGTGAATCGAGGTGAAGAAATGTAAGGCCAAACCCGAAAAAATCCCACCCAAAGAAAACGAAAAGAGGAAGCTTACCCAAAGAAAAAACCGAACATAGAATGCGAATCATCCGTCACCTGCGCCGGATTCCGAATAAGGAGAAGATGCCCGGAAAACCTCGAATCTTCGGAGATGAGCGTCGGGGATGACAGATTCAAGAGAAACGGGAAAAAAAACGTAAAATGCAAGGTCATCGGACCTCAGGTGAGATGACGGAGGCCGAGAGGGAGAAGACCGCCAGAGTTAGAAACCAACCGAAGATGTAGAAAGGGAGATGATGACAAAAAAGGATGAAGCAAGCAAGTTAGTAATTACTCGATCAATGATTTCATTAATTTTGTTGTGAAAAAAGGAAGAAGATTACAATTTGCTTATTTAGAATTGCAACTAATCTTAAAATTTTTTAAAATAGGAAAATAAAAATTATTGTCTTTTTGTAATTTCAATAAATGCTACATTTAACCTATAACAACAAAACTCATGTTACGTACGATTATTGGTAGAGTTTTAACGACAACAGACGTATGTTCTTCCACATGACCATATATAACACGGAAAAGAACAAACCTTTAAGGTTTACCAAATTCTAAAACCATCAAACTTTGTAGGATTCTAAAATAGTATGAAATCAGGTTTAAGGTTTTGTTTGTACTATAATAGTTAAATAGTTACTGTACAATAAATAATAAATGTTGAAGTTATATGTACAGAAAATGGTTACTATACTATAATATAATAATGTAATACCTTTTACCCTTTGGTAGATTGTAAATAAATTAAGAAGCCATGAAGTTCATTGATTTGTTATCAATTCTACTGGCAAATGGTCCTTCAATTCATGGTTTGAGTAAATTATTAGGTTTATGTAACATCTCACCTGCTCATATTTAATCTCATTATCATTTTCCACCATCTCAAATTCCATATTTATAGTTTCCACATAGTGACATAGGCAAGGATAATGGTTGTTGCTTGCTTGTATGATTAATGCTATAATTGTGATTTAAACTATACTAGGTTGTCTATTAGATTCTAAATAACGGCAATTCTTAAAAATTACGGAGTAAATTATAGTTCGAAGGGTAGAAAAGCTTCTCCAACTAGCAAGTAAGAGATCGATGGTTCGGCTTGCTCGTGGTTTGGTTATTTCCAGATTGATTTTGAGCAAAGTTAATGAGCTAAAAGCGACTAAACTAAGATTATCTAGACATTCAAACTTTCGGTACTATATGGTATTGCTACCGGCAAACCGATACCAGTATCGAGCCGGTACCAATATCGTTAATTCGGTATGATATTTGGGAAATGATTTGATCTTTCTCGATATCGGTACTATGTAGTTCGGTACGGTAGGTACCAATAACATCTTTAATAAACACTATGTTAGGATATTTTGGGCATGGACGATTCTACATGAGAGGGGGCGGGGTACGGCGACCCATTAGTCTGCTTTTTTTTATATACAAAAAGATCTTCAAATTTTGTAGGACCCCTCATATATTCATGATTTATAGTTTTTTTTTAAAGTAAACGACCACTAAGGTATCCTTTAAATACCTTTAAATATAATTAGTCTTGAAAAAAAATCAGGATTCCTTTAAGTACTTCTAATTCTAGATTCGCCACTGATTGTGGGTCTACTGTCGTTTTTTGTAGTAACGTGAGTGTTGTTTACTTGTCTACTAATCTGTTACAACATGAGCGTACAAAACATATTGAGATTGATTTACACTATGTTAGGGAACACATAGCTATCGGCCATGTCCTTGTGGTTCAGTTCCCTCAGCCTGCCAAAGACATCTTTATTAAAGGACTACCGTCATAGCTATTTCTAGATTTCTGATCCAATCTCAACCTCCTCCTACTATGACTGCATAGATATGTTAAATATAGACGATGATCAATAGTTTAGGTGTTTGTATTAATATGTATAGTATATGGGCTATATTAATCCTATATTACTCCTGTATACTAATTGTGGTCCAAAATTTTGGTCGTTTTTGCCATTTCCAACTTTTCAAACGACAATCAACAAAAAACTTACAAAATTGCCCTAAAAATATGGTTTAATATACAACTTCTTCAGGGGTATAACATGTAAAATTATTATTTTATTTAAAAAACTTTAAACAAACTCCACCCAAATTTTTAACGGACCGTATCTTCCCGCTCACCGCGAGTTAATTTTTCCGACACTACCGTTCAATTCGAAATAATTTTACAAACACAACGGAACTAACTATACGCGAAACGGACACTTTTTAAAAATCATTAAACGTTTCGGGCTATTTTTCATACATATATACACATATAATAAACAATCCAAACTAACTACATCATATCGATGATTTCGTCCCCCTTTTTTATTCGGTTTTCTGGTGTTAAAAACGCTTAGGCCATTAGGTACATTATGTACCAATCACGTGCATCCAAACACACCCGCATCAACGCGTTTTTAATTTTGTAAATACATAACGCTACGTTAAATATGAATATGCAACCTGAAAGACCCCACCGCATCGCACGGGCCTATCTTACTAGTTATACGCTAAATGTGGTGGGTTTTTGTGTCGTTTGAGCCAACCCACACCTTTCAACGACAACAACCAAAGTTATAAAACTGTCCCTCAAACAATGTTAACTTTGTCAATTTTTCAGAGGTAAATAATGTAAAATTATTATTTTTATTAAAAAAATTTAAACAAACTTCACCCAAATTTTTAACGGCTCATATCTTCTCGCTCGCCACATGTTAAATTTTTTCGACACCACCGTTCAACTCGAAATAATTTTACGAACACAATACAACTAACTATACGCGAAACAGGCGTTTCTTAAAAACCGCTAAATATTTCGGACTATCTTTCATACATATAAATACAGGTATAGTAAACAACCAAAATTAAGCGATTTTTCTGGCGTTAAAAACGTGCATGCCATTAGGTATACTAGGTACTAACCATATGCATCCAAAAACACCTGTCACAACGCGTTTTTAATCCTATAAATACAAAACGCTACGTTAAATATGAATATTCGTCCCGGAAGGTCCCGCCCAGAGGCGATTCTATGTATAGACCCGTGGGGTCACGGGACACCGCTAGTTTGAAAATTTTTAGTAGAAAATACTCTCTAAATTGTATAGGACACCACTAAATTTAAATGTTTGACCCCGTATATTTTTCAAATCTATAGTTTTTCTTTGAATTGTATAAGACATCACTAAATTATACTACTCGGACCCTCCTTTTTGAAGGTAAACTATCACTAAAATAGCAATCTAATATAATCGGTACTAAAAAAAATTCAGGACCCCATTTATGTTAGGAATTTATGGACCCAACAACGACCACCAATCGAAGGATTGTGATCCCACAAACGACAAACGGACAGAATAACAACAAGAAAAGTAAACGACACAAGATATTACGTGGTTATATGCAATCAGTGTGATTGATTTAGTCCACGGCCAACTAGAGAGCTTTTTTTTTATTAATTTTTCGTGCTTAGGATTACAGATTACAATAGGTATATTTATAGTGCTAATCAAAATTAGGAAACAATCTAATAACTTGCTGGCTACGCACATCATAGCGTTTCGCGACACTTTGTCGCGTTCTGCGACAAACTACATCAAAACGCGACCATGTTGATCAAAACGCGATAACATTGAGTCCAAATCCCTGCAACATTTGTCGCGTATCAGCCGCCTGTGTCGCGTTCCATTGTGTCGCGTATCGCGACAGACCACACCCAAACGCGACAAGTACCAGTTTCTTCATTTTGATCTTCTTTGCACATCCAACAATCTCCCACTTAAATGAGAGCAAAACCCAGAAATCTCGTCAACCCCAAAACTAACCATTTCAACCAAGAACGTCAAACCACCTCTCATACCGCAAATCAAACATGGGACACGCAAACTCAACATCGCTGGAAGAGCAGACTTTCGATACAAGGTCTTCAACACTACTTGTCGAAATCAATACCAATAACCCTTAGAACTCTCTATGTCGTACCCCGTCCTAATCCATCTGGACGAATACATTACAATTGGTTACATCGCGAGGTACTTGACCTCTTTATGATACATTTTACAAACATTGCATTCGTTTTTAAAAGATAAACCTTCTTTACATCGAAAGTAGACGGCATGCATACCATTTCATAATATATCCAACTATAATTGACTTAATAATAATCTTGATGAACTCAATGACTCGAATGCAACGTCTTTTGAAATATGTCATGAATGACTCCAAGTAATGTCTCTAAAATGAGCAAATGCACAGTGGAAGATTTCTTTCATACCTGAGAATAAACATGCTTTCAAGTGTCAACCAAAAGGTTGGTGAGTTCATAGGTTTATCGTAAACAATAAAATTCATCATTTTAATAGACCACAAGATTTAAATACAGTACACCTATCTCGTGTACAAAACCATATTTCGTAATGCTTAGCAGAGTAGGTTTGTATCCTTTTCTCCCCAGTAGGTTGCCTCGCAATTTTTAATATCTTTCATAAACATAATCTCATATCAGGCATTTCTCTGACTGGGGCTCGTTAGTGCCCATAGATCTATCTTTAGGATTCGCGTCAATTAGGAGCTCGGTTTCCTAATTCTTAGATTACCAGACTATAAAGGGATGATATCCGGTGTAGTCATAATAACTCATTCGTTGAATGTTTTTAAGTACTTGTGTCTATTTCGTCAAAACATTTATAAAAGTTGCGCATGTATTCTCAGTCCCAAAAATATATTGTAAAAGAGTAAAAAGAGAATCAAATGAACTCACCATACTGTATTTTATATTAAAAATACATATGACGACATTAAACAAGTGTAGGGTTCGCCTTGGATTCACGAACCTATATCAATTGTGTTTCTATTAAAACATATAATAAAAATCTCATAATTTCATTTATTAATATATATTATTTATATATATTTCGTAGTTATATAAGATTTATACTAGATTCTATTTAAAAACATATACTTTATTTTATATCTTAAATTACATGTTATATATATATTTTGTATATGTAATTAAAGTGATTAATATAGTTATATTAATATCTATATATATTTAGTATTATATTATAAATACCTAATTTGTTGTATATAAGTTATTATATAAGAAATGTTAATATGTTTTATATATAGTTATATGGAATATTAATATAATTATAGTATATGTAATAACTATGTTTTATGTACAAAATATTTATTTGTTTAAAAATGATAGTTTTGATATTAATGGTTTAATAATAATAATAATAATAATAATAATAATAATAATAATAATAATAATAATAATAATAATAATAGTGATAATAATAATGATAATAATAATACTAACTTTTACAAAAGTGATACTAATACTAATATTAATGATACTAAAACTAGTTTGTGTTATTTTTGTAGTAATGATAATAATGATATTCCTAATCATAATAATACCTATATCAATATCACTAATACTAATAATAATAACACTAATAATGTTTAATGATGTTACTTATGATAATAATATTAATATTATTCATAATTGTAATTATATTTATAATAATAACTAACATCTATTTTAGCATTACTATTAATAACAATTCTAATACTTGTAATAATAATAATAATAACTTGTATTATGATAGTAATAATAATGATTATCTTAACAATAATAACAATAATAATAATAATAATAATAATAATAATAATAATAATAATAATAAAAAACATAATAATAATAACAACTAATAGTAATAATAATAGGATAAAAAAATAAAAGTGTATACCCCTTTTATAGCTTTTTCCAAAAAGAATTTCCCTGAGCAAGACTCGAACTTGCAACCTCTCGCTAACACACAAGTACCCAATACCACTCTTCTGTCTTTGATTTTCCGAAATTATTAGAACCCAAATCTAAATAACCCGTTTTCTGTTTACCTTCATCATTTCCCAAAATTAAATCAACCAAAGACGTTTACCATACTAACAACCAAAACACAAGCCCAACATGTTTTCAGTTTAGCAAGCCCAATTATCAAAATTATGTAGCCCAATTCTAATTGAATTGTTATATGTATACGTCCGATCAATTAACCAAAAGGGTTTCGGCTTATCTTCATCTTTTCAGCTTCGATCACATCATAACCACCACTGTATCATCATCAATTCTTGTGTTTCATGTTCACTGCATCATCATCATCATCGATCCATCAACAAGATTATCATCATAATCGTATCATCATCTTCCTTATATCATCATCGTTCTTATCATTATCCTTGACTCGCCTTCCACTGTTCATCTTCACCATCATCACTGAGTTACGATTGCCATCCTTTTCTCATCGTGACATCATCATTGTTGCTGTAACATTCTCTTCATCGTAATATCCTCCACCATTATTGTTCGAACAGAAAGCAACAGTGTTTATGCATTGCCATCGATCTTCATCATCACGTATCTCATGATAATCATTATCACCGTTATGTGAGTGTGTTGAGTCACAAAATACAACAGTTATAGCAGCAGCCATGCTATTCTCTTCGATGAAAATAGAACCCAGAACTGTAGCGATCTTGATTGGACAGAACTGTTCCAGCAGCTGTGTTGTAGTGGTAACGGGTGGGTGTGGTGTACTATCGAAACAGAAAGAAGAAGTTATTTAGCAGCAGTTTGTTCACGATGAATTGTGGTGGCGAGTAGTCGATGGCCAGGAAAAACATAAACGAAATCAGAAGTGGGTGCGGTGAGGGTGGTTGTAATGGTAATGTTGGAGATGATGGTTTACGATGGTTGTATGGTTGGGTTGTGGGTTTCGGTGGTTAACCAAAATGGAACAGGAACAGAATATATGTAGTAACAATGATTTATCATGTTCACGATCAATGAAGGAGAGAGAGGGAGGAGAGAGAGAGAGAGGTGAAGGTTGTTCATGGTGGTTATGGTGAAGTGGGTTCTCGAAGAAGAAGGTGAAGAAAGGTGGATGGCTTCGTTTGGTAGTGACTGAAGATGGTGATGTATTGCCGGAGGTGGTGTTGGCTTGGTGGTGTAAGGTGGAGGATGGGGCACGAGATTTGTTAAGGAGATGTTGGTTAGTAATATATGCATATGGTAGTGTGTATACATTTATATGTCTATGTATGTGTGTATGCATTTAGATAATGCAAATGGTGGAAAACAACTTGCAACACAGTAAAATAGATTCATAAATCAAATATCACGGATGTAGTAGTTTAAAGTATTAATATAATATTAATAATAATTAATAATTAATAATAATAAATAATATACTAATAATCAAAGAAATATAAACGTGTAAATTGTTAGCCGTCGTCTACTATTTCATTTACGGACTGAAATTCGTGCTCCGTTGATAATCAGTGGCGGATAAAAGTGTTCAGAAAAATCCCATATTTTTAAATTAACGATAATTATTTATTTTGGTCATTATGGTATAAAATTCGATCATAAATTATTAAATAAAAAATTACATCAATTGTCCCTCTAATTTAAGGGTGAAATATAAAAAGTGTTGAAATTTACTAATTAGCTTCTAAATATATTTTTAATAAACCTAAAATTTATATAGCTCATTTTCGGATCACCGTTTATTTTAAAATTACATTAGTTTGAATTTAAATTGCTTAATATCAATCGAAACATCAAACGAGTATTACAATCATTTAATATTTATTTTTAATATACTTTATTTATATATAGAGATATATTTTAAATAATAATTATTATAATATCCTATTTTTATTTTATTAATTTTTAATAACGACGATATATAATACTTCAAATTATATTTTGAATTATTATTTATTTATACATACACACATATCTATTTATGATTAATTGTTCGTGAATCGTCGAGAGCATTCGAAGGTCAAATGAATGTATTAAACACAGTACAAAGTTTTTAAGATTTCACCATTACAGACTCTGCTTATCATGTCGAAATAATACAAAGATTAAGTTTATATTTGGTCGGAAATTTCTGAGTCATCATACTCTAGTTGACGTCTTCTTTCATCAAGTAACAAGAAGACCAGTTGAGACTATGCAAAACTTCAACTTCCCGATCGTAACCACCTTAGTACACATATCAGCAGAATTCTCCGTACCAGGAATTTTCTTAACAACTAAGTACCATCTTTAATAAGTTCGCTAATTTTATGATACCTTAGCTTTATGTGTTCCGTACGACCATGAAACACCAGGTTCTTCACCAAATGAATAGCACTTTGATTATCACATTTCAAGACATAATCTTGTTGAAGTCGTCCCAACTCAATCATAAAATTCTTCAGCCATACAAGTTCTTTGCATGCTCTGCTGCTGCCATGTACTCAGCCTCCGGTGTTGACAGCGCAACACAACTTTGAAATTTGGACATTCAACTGACCGCCATCTTACCAACCATGAAAACGTACCCCGTAGTGCTTCTACCCGAATCGTCACAACCACCCAAATCAGCATCAACGTACCCTTTCAAAATGGAATCACCTTTAGTGAATTGCAACCCCATTTTAGAAGTACCTTTCAAGTAGCGCAAAAGCCACTTTATACCGTCCCAATGCTCTTTACCCGGATTCGACATAAACTGACTCACAACTCCCACTGCATAAGCTTTGTCGGGTCTTGAACAAATAATTGCGTACATAATACTACCCACTGTCGACGCATACGGAATTTGAGCCATCTCCTCTTTGTCTACTTTCGTTGTAGGTGCTTGACTTTTCATTAACTTTAAAGTACCGCCTAAAGGCACGGATCTTGCCTTTGAATCACCCGTGTTGAACCGCTCTAAGACATTATCGATATACTTAGTTTGAGACAAAGTTAAAGTACCTTCAACCCGATTCCTTTCAATACTCATTCCGAGTATCCGTTTAGCAACCCCTAAGTCTTTCATCTCGAACGTGTGAGACAACTTTCTCTTCAACATGTTGATCTCTAACATGTCCGAACCTGCAATCAACATGTCATCAACATAAAGTAACAATATAACTTAGGAGGACTTGAATTACTTCAAGTAACAACAATGATCCGACTCGCTTCTTGTAAAGTCACTCCTTGTCATAAATTCATCAAACTTCAAGTACCATTGCCGTGGTGCTTGTCTTAACCCATACAGACTTTTCTTCAATTTGCAAACCCATCTCTCTTTACCAACTACCTCGAAGCCCTTTGTTTGCACCATATAAATCTCCTCTTTAAGATCCCCATGTAAAAATGCGGTCTTTACATCTAATTGTTCTAGTCTTCTAGATGTAAGTCATCAGTAGCAACAATACTCAAAACCAATCGACTCCTTCCCTTTGCTGAAACCCCTTAACTACCAACCGAGCTTTGTACCGCTTTTTCCCGTTCAACTCATCTTTGACCCAAAAGACCCATTTACTGTGCAACGCCTTTTTCATTGGAGGTAATTTCACTAAAGACCATGTCTTATTCTTGATAAGTGACCCCATCTCTTCTTTCATAGCAAGCTCCCACTGTATGGATTCTTTAGATTGTCTTGCTTCAAAATAACTCTCGGGTTCACCATTCTCGGTATAGAGCAAATAGTTTGCTGATGGAGAAAACCTAACAGTAGGTTTGGGCGTTCTACTAGAGCATCTCAATGGTGGAGTAACGGGTGGTGGTGATCGAGTTAAGTCACCATCATCCCCACCAATAGAGCTCTCATCATTTTTGGAGCTAGCACCACTCTCCGAATCATCTCCATCACTTTGATCCTCACCGTCAATTGGCAATTCAATATTTCCCGAACTCCCACTAGAACCTGTATTCACATTAACAAACTTATCAAGCATAACCGGACTATGATTAGAATTAACCGTTACCTTGGTGCCATACAACGAGCTTTCATCAAAAGTAACATCTCTACTACGAATCATCTTCCTCGCCTCATTGTCCCAACACCTATAACCCATGTCATCCAATCCATACCCGATAAAAGTACACTTTATTGATTTAGCTTCAAGCTTGTCTTTGTCAATTTCTTTGGTTTTCACATATACATTACAACCGAAAACCCTTAAGTGAGCCAAACTCACCTTTTTAACGGTCCACTCTTCCTCTGGAATTCGAAACTCTAACGGTGTTGAGGGTCCTCCATTAATTAAATAAGCTGCCGTGTTCACGACATCTACCCAAAACATCTTTGGTAGACCCGCATGTAACCGCATACTCCTAGCCCGCCCATTGAGTGTCCGGTTCATGCGTTCGGCAACCCCATTGTGTTGTGGTGTTTCTGGAACAGTTTTCAACATACGAATATCATGTTCCGCACAATAGTCTTTAAATTCTTTACTGCTTTATTCTCCTCTATTGTCAGATTTCAAGCACTTAACTTTCAAGTTAGTCTCGTATTCAACAACAGCTCTCCACACTTTAAAAGTATAAAACACATCAGATTTAACTTTGAGAAAGTAAACCCATATCTTTCTAGTGAAGTAATCAATGAAGGTGACATAGTAGTGGGAACCTCCATGCGATTCAACCGTTGTAGGTCCATAGACATCAGAATAAACAAGTTCAAGCTTCTCCTTCTTTGGCGCAATTCCCGATTTCCAGAATGATACCTTCTTTTGTTTCCCCATAATACATGGCTCACAAAACACGATATCCACTTTCTTCAAACCCGGAATCTTCCCATTAGAAACTAGCAACTTCATCCCCTTCTCACTCATACGCCCTAATCTTCGGTGCCATAGAGTAGAATCGGCCCCTACATTACTTGTCACATTAACGTTATCATCATCGAATACCTCGACCATGTATAAGAAACCCTTCTTCTCTTCTACCTCACCTCCATCACCCTCTTTATTTTTATCCTCTCCTCTTTAATCCTTCTTTGTGAACAAACATTAAGCACCACCACCTTCATCATCAACAACCACAGGCTCACCACCATTATCTTCATTAGAAGATCAAACCTGCTGCAACTATAAACAACCACGACTACTTTGCTGTGAACCGTTGAGCAACATAAATTGCAAAGGATATGGGAACATGGGTTGAAACATGTAATGTGATAAAACAACTGGAATACATTATTGTTTAAAGAGTTGTTATCTCCTTTTGCTTTCTAAAAAGGTGTAACATATAATAATAAATCAATGGGTATCCAAGGAAAAATAGTGGGTTCCAGTTATTTTTTTTTCTCTTTGCCGATTCAAATTATAATGTATCATATTCGTTGGGCTTTTTCTTACAATATGGGCCAAGATTCAATTCATTGGGCTGCTGATCCAAGCTTCTGGTTTCCACTAACCTGTCGAACCAAAAACAAAAACCCTAAACATCACCGTCACTGTATTACGTCAGCCTTCTACTTCTGGTTTCTATTTTGATTCGAGCAAGGAAGAAATTACAAGTTAATGATGATAATAGTTGATGAATGATGATGATAAACGATTTGATGATGAGAAAGGTTGAAGATTATGGTCGTTGATGATGATGAATAGAATATGATTATGATTTATAATTAGGGTTATGATCTTTAATTATGATTATAAATCACGATTATGATTATTATTTAGAATGACGATGATGAGAATGTTATATGATAAAATGGTGATGAACCAAAATAGCTGTGAAATTTATATTTGGGTTTAGAAGAGAAGGGTAATAGAAAATTTGGATTTAAGTAATTGAACCTGTGAAATAATTCAAGAAGGTATTGAGTAGAGCAATGGTTAGTGACGAGTGTGGGTGTTTGCGTTATTCAGAAGGTCGCAGGTTCGAGCCTGCACTGTGACTTTTTTTTTTAGAAAAGGGAGAAAGAGAATTAGACAGTCACATATATTAGGGTAAATATAATTGGGCTGTGATTTAGATGAGGAAGATAACAAACAGACAGATGGTTAAACGTGTTGTGTTAGATCGAGAGATCTCAGGTTCGAGCCCGGGCGAAGACACTTTATTTTCTTTTTGGAAAAGATTTTGAGGTAGTTATTATTATTACTACTATTATTATTATTATTATTATTATTATTATTATTATTATTATTATTATTATTATTATTATTATTATTATTATTAATATTATTATTATTATTATTATTATTATTATTATTATTATTATTATTATTATTATTATTATTATTATTATTATTATTATTATTATTAACATTATTTTAGTGTTATTATAATTATTATTTTAACAAAAGATAGTTGTATAAAAATATATTTAATACATAAAACATCTATATTGATATTTTCATAATAAATATTAAGTATTTATTTAAAATATATAAAATAAATATAGTTAATTAATTAATGAAATATATAGATTATTAATATAATAATTATATCATTAATAATATATCAATTCGTTCGATTACCATTATATGTGTTAATATATATATATAAATGATATAGGTTCGTGAATCTGAGGCCAACCTTGCATTGTTCAATATCGTCATATGTATTTTTACTACAAAATACAGTATTGTGAGTTTCATTACTCCCCTTTTAAATGCTTTTGCAATATATATTTTTGGGACTGAGAATACATGCGCTTTTATAACTGTTTTACGAAATAGACACAAGTAATCGAAACTACATTATATGGTTGAATGATCGAAGCTGATTATGCCCCTTTTGCTTGGTAGCTTAAGAATTAGTAAACCGATCTACTAATTGACGCGAATCCTAAAGATAGATCTATTGGGCCTAACAAACCCCATCCGTTGTAGCGGATGCTTTAGTACTTCGATGTTGTTTTATCATGTCCGATGGATGTCCCGGAATGATAGGGGATATTCTTATATGCATCTTGTTAATGTCGGTTACCAGGTGTTCAATCCATATGAATGATTTTTGTCTCTATGCATGGGACGTATATTTATGAGAAATGGAAATGAAATTCTTGTGGTCTATTAAAAAGATGGAAATGAATGATTATGATAAACTAATGAACTCACCAACCTTTTGGTTGACACTTTTAAGCATGTTTATTCTCAGGTATGAAAGAAATCTTCCGCTGTGCATTAGCTCATATTAGAGATCTTACTTGGAGTCATTCATGGCATATTTCGAAAGACGTTGCATTCGAGTCATTGAGTTCATCAAGATTATTATTAAGTCAATTATAGTTGGATAGTGGATATTATGAAATGGTATGCATGCCTGTCAATTTTCGATGTAAAGAAAGTTTGTCTTTTAAAAACGAATGCAATGTTTGTAAAATGTATCATATAGAGGTCAAATACCTCGCTATGTAATCAACTATTGTGAATTATTTATAATGTATATGAACGGGTCCTTTCAGTTGGTATCAGAGCGGTGGTCTTAGCAAACCAGGTCTGCATTAGTGTGTCTAACTGATAAGTCGTTAGGATGCATTAGTGAGTCTGGACTTCGACCGTGTCTGCATGTCTAAAGTTTTTTCTTATCATTTCTAGTCAAAAATCATCTGCTTGTCATTCTTAGGAAATTATTTGCTTATCATCCTTAAAGTCTAGACACGTCTTACCGCCTCTATTGCATAGACAGTGTATAGATAAATTCATATCTTAGCGTATCTGTTACTATAAACTTTGCCTGATATATTTCGTAAATTCCTCCGTAATCTATGAAATCTTTTGCTCTATATTATATATATATATATATATATATATATATATATATATATATATATATATATATATATATATATATATATATATATATATATATATATATATATATATATATATATATATATATATATATATATATATATATATATATATATATATATATAGATATTCTATGTAATTAGAATACCATCCGATAGCCGGAAAATCATTTCATAAAGAAAAATTCTTTATTCAATAGTACGAAATGGAATTCCCCACTAGTTCAAGTTCCTCGGATTCCGACAGCTATTTCGTTATGGATTTTCACTTGAGCTCTGAAAGCAGTGTGACCGGAATGAATCAACCAATCAGCCATCTCCAATTCATCTGATGGGTTCGTAGCCTCCTTAATCATTGGAGACAAGAAGAAGGCGATCCTTTCCATCCACCACATTGCCCTCTTAGCGAAGAACCTGAAGCACTTAACGGCGAACCTGTCCGAAACACCATTTTCTCTCTCATCTCCAGAGTATCTCGTCACGACTATATACTATCTCAAATTCAAAACCTTATTCACTCGCCCGTTCTTACCGACAATCATCCCAGAGTAATCAAAGAAGTCAACGAGCTTCGCGCCTGAGTAATGATTTTTGGAGAATATGGTGCAAAATTTACCATCTTCAACAACAACATTGATGTAGTGACCCGAATTTTTCCATGTTTATATATATTAATTGAGATTGATATTTACATGATTAAATGTTTCCAACATGTTAAGCAATCAAACTTGTTAAGACTTGATTAATTGAAATATGTTTCATATAGACAATTGACCACCCAAGTTGACCGGTGATTCACGAACGTTAAAACTTGTAAAAACTATATGATGACATATATATGGATATATATATAGTTAACATGATACTATGATAAGTAAACATATCATTAAGTATATTAACAATGAACTACATATGTAAAAACAAGACTACTAACTTAATGATTTTTAAACGAGACATATATGTAACGATTATCGTTGTAAAGACATTTAATGTATATATATATCATATTAAGAGATATTCATACATGATAATATCATGATAATATAATAATTTAAAATCTCATTTGATATTATAAACATTGGGTTAACAACATTTAACAAGATCGTTAACCTAAAGGTTTCAAAACAACACTTACATGTAACGACTAACGATGACTTAACGACTCAGTTAAAATGTATATACATGTAGTGTTTTAATATGTATTTATACACTTTTGAAAGACTTTAATACACTTATCAAAATACTTCTACTTAACAAAAATACTTACAATTACATCCTCGTTCAGTTTCATCAACAATTCTACTCGTATGCACCCGTATTCGTACTCGTACAATACACAGCTTTTAGATGTATGTACTATTGGTATATACACTCCAATGATCAGCTCTTAGCAGCCCATGTGAGTCACCTAACACATGTGGGAACCATAATTTGGCAACTAGCATGAAATATCTCATAAAATTACAAAAATATGAGTAATCATTCATGACTTATTTACATGAAAACAAAATTACATATCCTTTATATCTAATCCATACACCAACGACCAAAAACACCTACAAACACTTTCATTCTTCAATTTTCTTCATCTAATTGATCTCTCTTAAATTCTATCTTCAAGTTCTAAGTGTTCTCCATATATTCTACAAGTTCTAGTTACATAAAATCAAGAATACTTTCAAGTTTGCTAGCTCACTTCCAATCTTGTAAGGTGATCATCCAACCTCAAGAAATCTTTGTTTCTTACAGTAGGTTATCATTCTAATACAAGGTAATAATCATATTCAAACTTTGGTTCAATTTCTATAACTATAACAATCTTATTTCAAGTGATGATCTTACTTGAACTTGTTTTCGTGTCATGATTCTGCTTCAAGAACTTCGAGCCATCCAAGGATCCGTTGAAGCTAGATCCATTTTTCTATTTTCCAGTAGGTTTATCCAAGGAACTTAAGGTATTAATGATGTTCATAACATCATTCGATTCATACATATAAAGCTATCTTATTCGAAGGTTTAAACTTGTAATCACTAGAACATAGTTTAGTTAATTCTAAACTTGTTCGCAAACAAAAGTTAATCCTTCTAACTTGACTTTTAAAATCAACTAAACACATGTTATATATCTATATGATATGCTAACTTAATGATTTAAAACCTGGAAACACGAAAAACACCGTAAAACCGGATTTACGCCGTCGTAGTAACACCGCGGGCTGTTTTGGGTTAGTTAATTAAAAACTATGATAAACTTTGATTTAAAAGTTGTTATTCTGAGAAAATGATTTTTATTATGAACATGAAACTATATCCAAAAATTATGGTTAAACTCAAAGTGGAAGTATGTTTTCTAAAATGGTCATCTAGACGTCGTTCTTTCGACTGAAATGACTACCTTTACAAAAACGACTTGTAACTTATTTTTCCGACTATAAACCTATAATTTTTCTGTCTAGATTCATAAAATAGAGTTCAATATGAAACCATAGCAATTTGATTCACTCAAAACGGATTTAAAATGAAGAAGTTATGGGTAAAACAAGATTGGATAATTTTTCTCATTTTAGCTACGTGAAAATTGGTAACAAATCTATTCCAACCATAACTTAATCAACTTGTATTGTATATTATGTAATCTTTAGATACCATAGACACGTATACAATGTTTCGACCTATCATGTCGACACATCTATATATATTTCGGAACAACCATAGACACTCTATATGTGAATGTTGGAGTTAGCTATACAGGGTTGAGGTTGATTCCAAAATATATATAGTTTGAGTTGTGATCAATACTGAGATACGTATACACTGGGTCGTGGATTGATTCAAGATAATATTTATCGATTTATTTCTGTACATCTAACTGTGGACAACTAGTTGTAGGTTACTAACGAGGACAGCTGACTTAATAAACTTAAAACATCAAAATATATTAAAAGTGTTGTAAATATATTTTGAACATACTTTGATACATATGTATATATTGTTATAGGTTCGTGAATCAACCAGTGGCCAAGTCTTACTTCCCGACGAAGTAAAAATCTGTGAAAGTGAGTTATAGTCCCACTTTTAAAATCTAATATTTTTGGGATGAGAATACATGCAGGTTTTATAAATGATTTACAAAATAGACACAAGTACGTGAAACTACATTCTATGGTTGAATTATCGAAATCGAATATGCCCCTTTTTATTAAGTCTGGTAATCTAAGAATTAGGGAACATACACCCTAATTGACGCGAATCCTAAAGATAGATCTATTGGGCCTAACAAACCCCATCCAAAGTACCGGATGCTTTAGTACTTCGAAATTTATATCATATCCGAAGGGTGTCCCGGAATGATGGGGATATTCTTATATATGCATCTTGTTAATGTCTGTTACCAGGTGTTCACCATATGAATGATTTTTATCTCTATGTATGGGATGTGTATTGAAATATGAAATCTTGTGGTCTATTGTTACGATTTGATATATATAGGTTAAACCTATAACTCACCAACATTTTTGTTGACGTTTTAAGCATGTTTATTCTCAGGTGATTATTAAGAGCTTCCGCTGTCGCATACTTAAATAAGGACGAGATTTGGAGTCCATGCTTGTATGATATTGTGTAAAAACTGCATTCAAGAAACTTATTTTGTTGTAACATATTTGTATTGTAAACCATTATGTAATGGTCGTGTGTAAACAGGATATTTTAGATTATCATTATTTGATAATCTACGTAAAGCTTTATAAACCTTTATTGATGAAATAAAGGTTATGGTTTGTTTTAAAATGAATGCAGTCTTTGAAAAACGTCTCATATAGAGGTCAAAACCTCGCAACGAAATCAATTAATATGGAACGTTTTTAATCAATAAGAACGGGACATTTCAATCGACACCAACAGTACCATCAGTAACAGCACCAGTACCATCAACAATCCATGCCTCAACATCTCATTCTGTACCTCGAGTATAATCATTGTTCTACGTATCGTTCTACATCAATTATCTTCGTTCTTCATGGCGATTATGTAATCTATAATGTTATAGAGATTATGTATTCTAGTTTTGACGGTAAACCAAATGAGTTTAATACTATATTAACTCATTAAATCCATGATTACATCTGAAGAAAATATATATGTAAGTATATTTTCACAAAGATTGTAATTAAAAATTCTATTGTATAAACTGTTAATGGTGAAAATATTTTAACGGGTAGGTAATACCCGAGGAATATTTAGATTTCACATTAATAAGTTACACTGTACATTCTTCGAATCTGAATCAACAGTCATTTACTATCCTACTTACATCCACAGATATATGTATCTGTTCACCGCAAAATAACCATTTTCTTTCAATTTCATATTTGAATTTTGACTTATCAGAATCCAACAAGTGGCATAATGAAGAAAAAATTGGACAAAATAAAATTTGTTAGAAACAAACAAATTAACTATGAGAAATTTTGTTAAGAATTCACGCTAACAAAATCCTAGCTAACTGTTAAGTCCTTATTACATTTTATTTATCGCAATTTATTTATCGCAATTTAATTATCGCAATTTTAATTCTCGCAATTTTATTTATCGTCATTTAATTTCTGTTATTTATTTTACGCACTTTATTTATCGTCATTTAAATACTGTTATTTACGCATTTTAAATATCGGTACACGTATACAAGGTTTTGACATATCATATCGACGCATCTATATATATTATTTGGAATAACCATAGACACTCTATATGCAGTAATGCTTGAGTTAGCTATACAGGGTTGAGGTTGATTCTACAATAATATATATATATATATATATATACTTTGAGTTGTGATCGAGTCCGAGACATGTGTACAATGGGTCACGATACGTATTAATTAATTCAAATATTATATATATGAATTATTGAACTGCTAACTGTGGACTATCAACTGTGGACTGCCAACATTGGACAATTAAAATGAATTAAAATATTGATTATAACATATAAAACTAAACAATTCTTCAAGTTTGCCACTTGATTTCATCTTAAACCTCATTTGTATCTTGACGATTACAATCTGCGTGCAAACCTTTCATAATTCTTGAAAACACCTCAATCGAGTGAATGAACCAACCGCACTTCATCTACGGAAGAAAAGATTTATGCATAGAGTTATGCACCTGGAAACACACGGAATCTGAGAAAAAGTTTAACACGTATCTGTGCTAGCTCCTTTGGCATTGTTATTACCGGAAATAACTTTACAATCTCTTTCCAAATTAGCCAATTTTGTCACAGCTCTAGCAAATCAACTTCGACTTTCATTTGGATTAGCCTTATTGTAGCTTTGATATATAAGTTTACCTTTCATCATCGTTACCGGAAAACCGTTTATATTCCACCACATTAGGAGCGAACTTACCAGCAACTTCATTACTCATTTGCTTAAGTCTCTTCGAAGAACCATTATATTTGTTCGTTAAAACCTATTCATATACTCATCCACATCTTATAACGAGAATTGCCATATCAATTACTGGGAATTAGCAATCAGTATTTTGAAATCTCGCAGCATGTCTACATCAACAGTTATAAGTATACATATAATCCTTATCTCTTAGAATTATGATCTTCTATTCTGAAATTCTGAAAAGCACCTAGTCTACGGAACAATACACTGAATATTGAAAAAGCTGAATGAAGCAGCAGAAACTGTAGAAAAAGCTGAATGAAGCAGCAGAAACTGTAGACAACCGTAAATGACCTTAACAGTAAAAAGTTTGATGATAAGGAATAGTGTATTGGCAAGGCTCAGAAAAAGAGAAGTTTTGGAACTGGAAAACGGATTGAGCAAAATATGAAGGAGGCTGTGGACAAATCACAAAGACTGAACCTACCTTCAAAGAATCTAAATGATTCAGTATCTGCTGAAGTCAATAACGAATACCTTGCTTCTAACTCTAAACCTTTACGAACAAATCTTCTTCATCAACCATCGATATTAGAAATTCTAAGATATCATCGTATCTTTCATTATAAATATCCTCGATATTTCTGAAGATATTTTCAAAACTATTCTTATCTGAAATCATTTATCTCTTCGCAATATCAGTGTTACATCAGAAAGGAAACTATTTCAGTTTCTAAATTCTGAAAAATTCGAACTTAAAATATGAATGTTATTGAAGTAGTGTTGGGAACTGAAGCATGAGTTAGTATAATATAATGAAACTTGATCAACGTGATTATATTACAGTAAGTCATGCTGAGTTTCTAATGAAACGTGATGATTCACAAATCATAACATCATCATGTGTCATGTTACACGACTCTTACATTTTATATAATCTCTAAAACTATCAAGAACATATATTCTTAATAGTTCTATCTTTCGTGATTCTGGTAATTTAACCAACCAATAATCGTGCTATTACATTCTTTCTTGCTTAGAACATTAAGTTCATTCGAAACTCCATACTTATGAATTCTGGACCATTACTCGCTTTACTAGAGGTCGAGAAGAGAATAAAAAGGTAAAGAGCTCCAAAATATAAGAGAAAATATAAAGCCCAATAACAACACGGAGGTTACAAACCGTGGATATTAATACGAATAGCAATATAAGGACATGGTAGAATTAAGAATAGTATCACCCCAAAGTAATAGTAAAAGTAAACAGATTTTTCTAGTGGAAGATTGAAAAGAAGGATGACAGAAATGATAATTAGGAAAATATCAAGGATTAGAACGGGATTAAGCATTTTCACAATCTTTTGGATGTATGAACTAAGAAAGAAAATATAGGAATGGTGAGAATAATGGAATGGAAGAGTTTAATTTATAATGGAAATATCAGACAGAGTAATCGAGGCAGATCACTGTATTTAATTATAGAAATCTTAATTTCCTTACTCACCGAAGAATCAAATCTTTTAGATTTCGAAGATTTACCCTAAATCCCTTGAATTCCGGAATTCAACCAAGGCAACGTCAAAAGTTAAGACGAAACTTTATCTATTCATTTCACTCTTTTGTGATAGCTTCATTCATGCTCTTCTAATAATCGAATTGTTTTTATCCATATTACCTAATGATGATAAAACTCTATTTATCAACTCGTATTAGTCATGAAAACATTTTTATTGTTAGCCATGACCACCTCACTCAAATTTCGGAACTAAATTTCTTTAACAGGTAGGTACTGTGACGACCCAGAAATTTAAACTTAATCTTTATATGATTTAATGTTTTCGACACGATAAGCAAAGTCTGCAATGTTGAGTCTTAAAATTTTTGGAACTATGTTCACGTATTCAATTGACCTTCGACTATTCTCGACGATTCAAGAACAATTGTTTGTAACTAAATATGTATATATATATATATATATATATATATATATATATATATATATATATATATATATATATATATATATATATATATATATAGTTACAAATAATTCAATATATATATATATATATATATATATATATATATATATATATATATATATATATATATATATATATATATATAAATGTAAATATATATATAATAATTTGAAATTTTAAAATACAAATTTAAACACCAAAATTAAAGATGTTGGGTAAGACATAAAATAATTAAGTTGTACTTTCAGTATTATTATTAAAATAAATATATTAATATTAATATTAGTATTAATAATAGAATGATATAAATATATAACAGACAAATGTGTAACAGATAATAAATAAATATAGTTATATAAAATGCAAATATATATGATACTAATATAACGCGTAATATTAATCAATCACAATCAAATCAGTATTTTTGCTGCTCATAATTTGTACTATAACTGTTCTATATTCAAATTCCAAATCAACTATCAAACAAATTCAATTACCGATTCAAATCAATCGTACACCTTTTATTCAATTTTTTTTATTCTTTTTGTAATTATATGATATTTGGTCTTCCTGATTAATAAGCTGTCGACCACCAATGCTATAAAGTAAACGAATTTCTATATGACTGATAAAATTATTCAATACATCATTATCCACTAACCACCATATCTCTCTATCTCTTTCTCTCCAAATTCTATAACCCATTTCCACTTTTGATATCTATACTACGGCCGATCAAAACAATTGCATATTGCAGCTAACATACTACGGTAAATCACTCAAGGACGCCATAAAAACTTGCTACCAACTTTCGGTTTAATGTTACTGTCCGTTTCTTTCCATTTCTTTTATCATGTTCAACTTCATCACCAAAACAAACACGAGATCATGAACCAACGTACACCACCTCATACCCCGATTTATGCTATTCAACAATCACAAAGCTTGCTATTAATATCACAGAAAAACCATACAACAAAGCTATATAAAGATCGAAAAACTCACCCATCGTTTGATCACCATCTTAATCTCACCACCCAAAACACCCCAACATCTATTATCTACTAGTACATCTTTCTGTTTCTGTAGCTAAGGCTACTGCTAATGTTGTATTGTCCGAAACAAAACCTCAAAACGATCAATGAACAATCCCCTTGTTATACGACCGATGCTGATATGGTATTCTTGCTGTTTCCGCTCGCAGTTACGGTGATGTTCTTTATGTGAACCATTACCTTTCACCATACAAACCTCACTACATCATTGACCCATATCGACACCACCACTTCGATCACCATCATTACTCACTAACTGTTACTCCTCCTTTTCACCTTGAGCAACTTTCGTGACCCACCTGCTATAACCATCGAACCAACACCAAACCTATTTCCATATTTCCATTTAAACCACCAAGAAACCCACTTGAAATCGTCACCACCCTTCTTCTCTTCTACCTCACCTCCATCACCCTCTTTCTTTTTATCCTCTCCTTTCTAATCCTTCTTTGTTAACAAACATTAAGCACCACCACCTTCATCATCAATAGCCACAGATCGCCAAAATTATCTTCATTCGAAGATCAAACCTGCTGTAACTATAAACAACCACGACTACTTTGCTGTGAACCGTTGAGCAACACAAATTGCAAAGGATATGGGAACATGGGTTGACACATGTAACGTGATAAAACAACTGGAATACATTCATTGTTTAAAGAGTTGTTATCTCCTTTTGCTTTCTAAAAAGGTGTAACATATAATAATAAATCAATGGGTATCCAAGGAAAACTAGTGGGTTCCAGTTATTTTTTTTCTCTTTGCCGATTCAAATTATAAAGTATCATATTCGTTGGGCTTTTGCTTACAATATGGGCCAAGATTCAATTCGTTGGGCTGCTGATCCAAGCTTCTGTTTTCCACTAACCTGTTGAACCACAAACAAAAACCCTAAACATCACCGTCACTGTATTACGTCAGCCTTCTACTTCTGGTTTCTATTCTGATTCGAGCAAGGAAGAAATTACAAGTTAATGATGATAATAGTTGATGAATGATGATGATAAACGATTTGATGATGAGAAAGGTTGAAGATTATGGTCGTTGATGATGATGAATAGAATATGATTATGATTTATAATTAGGGTTATGATCTATAATTATGATTATGAATCACGATTATGATTATTATTTAGAATGACGATGATGAGAATGTTATATGATAAAATGGTGATGAACCAAAATAGCTGTGAAATTTATATTTGGGTTTAGAAGAGAAGGGTAATAGAAAATTCGGATTTAAGTAATTGAACCTGTGAAATAATTCAAGAAGGTATTGAGTAGAGCAATGGTTAGTGACGAGCGTGGGTGTTTACGTTATTCAGAAGGTCGCAGGTTCGAGCCTGCACTGTGACATTTTTTTTTTAGAAAAGGGAGAAAGAGAATCAGACAGTCACATATATTAGGGTAAATATAATTGGGCTGTGATTTAGATGAGGAAGATAACAGACAGACAGATGGTTAGACGTGTTGTGTTAGATCGAGAGATCTCAGGTTTGAGCCCGGGCGGAGACACTTTATTTTCTTTTTAGAAAAGATTGTGAGGTAGTGATGTGTGCAGAGGTGTATATGAAATAGTTATATATTTGTTATGAAATACTATTAAATATGATACAATTTTACACAAGTTATTTATTTATTTATAGAGTGGATATACCTAAACCTTGCTACAACACTTATAGGCAGTGTACCTAATCATACAGTAGTGTAGTTTTTAGTAAGTCCGGTTCGTCCACAGGGAACTAGCCAAGTTTAACGCTATATTTTATTCTAAACTATATTTGTTGATGTGTTCTAGAGGGTGTGTATGAAACGGCTATCAGTTTTATATTTATTTACTACAGGAAATCACCTAAATTAAACTAAAACACAAAATGCAAGTATACCTATCGTGTAATAATATAGCTAAGGTAAAGTCCGGGAGGTCGATCCATGGACACTATTATTGGGTGTCTTACTAGGTCAAATTAGTTAATTAAGTAGTTAAACTAGATATAGTAATTATAGGTAACTTTGGGGGGATTTACCGTTTAATGACCGGTTTGTCGATTTTAATTTTAAGCGTAAAGATAAATGAAAATATTTAAAGTGCGTAAAATAAATAACAATATTAAAATGACAATAAATAAAATGACAGTAAATAAAACTATGATGAGATATAAAATAAAAGAATTATGCTTATTTAAACTTCCGTAATCATGATGTTTGACGTTTTGATTTTAATTTATTACTCTGAGTTAGTTGTCCTTTGTCCTGGTTTATTTGATACGTCTATCTGGTTTTTGTCCATAATAGTCCATCGGTCATAAATATAAAGTGCGAGTGTCCTCGTCAAATTACCCTTATACCCGAAGTCAAATATTCCAACTGATTAAGGATTTAAACTGTGACGCAGTTCTCACTTCTGTCAACAATTACACCAGTTATCACTGTATGTAATCCACCCCTGTTTTAATTAGTTTATAAATATTAATTCATCCACTTGATCAGAATGAATAATCAATTACCCAACCCAATTGATTAATTAAATGATTATAACATATTCCATATGAAAGTCACTAAATAGGACAACCATAATCATTATTAATTATTAGGTTAATTAATTTGAAGATAGGTTCGACAGACTCCAATGAGTTGTCACTCAATTAGACAATACCCATCTATTAATAGTCAATAGTCCAATTTCCACAAGTGTTGGTCTTTTGTCCATACCCCAATTATGGTACAAAATCCAATAACCCCATCTTAATATTTAGTCCAACATCACGATTACTTCGGCTCAAATAAGCATAATAATAACTTAGTTACGATACATTAATTTAAAAAGGAAGAACATAGCTTACATTGGTGATTAATAGCGTAGCGTTACACGGACAGAGTTTCGACTTTAAAACCCGTAAAACATTTCTTACAATAACTCAATTATTATTAAACTTAAATTAAAATTATAATTATAAATATATATAAATTACATATATAGAGAAAGAAGATTGGAAAAAGGTGTGTCTTTCTTCATTCTCCGTAGTCTCGTTTTATAGGCAAATGTTGATTTGAAATTTTCACTTATGACCCCTTAACTATGCTCAATTAACAACTTTTTATTATTTATTATTATTGATAATGCTAAAAATGAACATATATTTCATAGCATTATCCCTCAAGAAAGACAAGCTTTTAGTTGCAATTGTTCTATTTACAAGTAATTTTCGTTTAAATAATAAAAGGTGAAGACAAAAGACAAATTCGACGAATTGAAGACGCAAATGACCAAAAAGCTAAAAAGTACAAAGTACAATCAAAGAGGTTCCAATTATTGATAAGAAACGTCTCAAAATTACAAGAGTACAAAATGCGAAACGCAAAGTACAAGATATTAAATTATACGCAAGGACGTTCGAAAATTTGGAACCGAGACCAGAGTCAACTCTCAACGCTCGATGCAATGGACTAAAAATTACAAGTCAACTATGCACATGAATATAATATAATATATAATTAATTCTTAAAATTAATATATATATTATATTATATTATATAAACCGTCGGCAAGCTAGGAGCCAAGCTTGTGTGAGCTGGATTCCACAGCTCCGCACTCGCGGAGCTCTGAAGAGCAAAATCCACCGCACTCGCAGAGCCCTGAAAGTCAGAAATCCACCTATAAAAGGCCGAGCATTACGAATTTTTACATCTTTTTCTCATTCATCATACGTAAGATATATATATATATATATATATATATATATATATATATATATATATATATATATATATATACATATATATATATATATTTATATTATAATTATAATTTTAATTTTAATTTCTAATAATAAGGGTATGTTAGCGAATGTTGTAAGGGTGTAATTCGAAATTCTGTCCGTGTAATGCTACGCTATTTTTAATCATTGTAAGTTATGTTCAACCTTTTTAATTTAATGTCTCGTAGCTAAATTATTATTATTCTTATTTAAGTCGAAGTAATCATGATGTTGGGCTAAAAATACTAAAATTGGGTAATTGGGCTTTGTACCATAATTGGGGTTTGGACAAAAGAACGACATTTGTGGAAATTAGACTATGGGCTATTAATGGGCTTTATATTTGTTTAACTAAATGATAGTTTGTTAATTTTAATATAAAGATTTATAATTGGATGTACCTATAAATAACCATATACACTCGATCGGACACGATGGGCGGGATATTTATATGTACGAATAATCGTTCATTTAACCGGACACGGGAATGGATTAATAGTCACTAGAATTATTAAAACAGGGGTGAAATTATGTACAAGGACACTTGGCATAATTGATAACAAAGTATTAAAACCTTGGGTTACATGCAGTCGATATCCTAGTGTAATTATTAAACAAAGTATTAAGACCTTGTTACAGTTTAAGTCCCCAATTAGTTGGAATATTTGACTTCGGGTATAAGGATAATTTGACGAGGATACTCGCACTTTATATTTATGACCGATGAACTGTTATGGACAAAAACCAGACGGACATATTAAATAATCCAGGACAAAGGACAATTAACCCATGGGCATAAAACTAAAATCAACGCGTCAAACATCATGATTACGGATGTTTAAATAAGCATAATTCCTTTATTTTCATATTTAATTGCACTTTTAATTATTACACTTTTATTTATTGTTATTTTATTTAATTGCACTTTTATTTATTGTTATTGTATTTAATTGCACTTTTAATTTTCGTACTCTTTAATTATCGCAAGTTTATTTTATCGCAATTTTATTTATCGCAATTTCATTATCGTTATTTACTTTACGCTTTAAATTAAGTCTTTTATTTATTTAATATTTTACATTAGGTTTTAACTGCGACTAAAGTTTTAAAAATTGACAAACCGGTCATTAAATGGTAAAAACCCCCCTTTATAATAATAATATTACTTATATATATATTTGTATTTTTATAAATTAAAACTAATATAGCGTTAAGCTTTGTTTAAAAGATTTTCCCTGTGGAACGAACCGGACTTACTAAAAACTACACTACTGTACGATTAGGTAAACTGAATATAAGTGTTGTAGCAAGGTTTAGGTATATCCATTCTATAAATAAATAAATATCTTGTGTAAAATTGTATCGTATTTAATAGTTTTTCCTAGTAAAATATAAGCTATTTCATATACGCCTCTACGCACATCAAGTATTTTTGGCGTCGCTGCCGGGGAAATTAAACGCCGAAAGCGCAACGCTAATGATATAAAAACAAAATATATAATTTTGTAAAAGTTTTTATTAAGTTCTTCGTATAAAAATATAAGTTTTTAAAAATATAAAAATATAAAAATACAGAAAGAGTTTGTTAAAAAAATATATAAATTTAAAAAGTATTTTTATTTTTGAGTTTAAATATAAGTATTTTATTGTTTTATAGAAATATTTATTTATATATATATATATATTTGATAAAACAGAAAAACATAAAAAAATAAAATAAAAAATAAATAAAAATACTGAACCTGTGCAAAAACGAACCTTTTCTCAGCTTAAATTTGACCCTCCGCGACTCGTGGAGCTTTTGAACTGGGACTATCCGCACTCGCGGAGGTCTTCTGACAGGCCACAGTTTACCCTAAAACAGCAATCATTACGGTGTATTATTATTATTAATTAAACCCTAATTAGGGTATTATTATTATTATATAATTTAGTTTTTATTATTATTTTGTATTATTTAGTTTAAATAGTTTAAATAATTTATAAAATTAATAGTTTTATAAAATAAATAATATAAAAATAATATTTTTATAAAAATTGTACATTTTACAAATTTTAGTATATTTTTATATTTTGTCTCTTTTTATTTGTTTTTAGCATATTTTTTGTATTTTTCGCTCGTTTTTAGTTTTAAGTCATAGTTTTAGCCATAGTTATTTTTAATTCTAGATTTTTAGGCTTTGCCGTAAAATCCCTTAAGTGCTTTTTCTTTAGACTAAGATTTAAGTGCTTTAGAATTTTGCGACGCCTTTTTAATTTTTAGTTCCTTTTTAAGTTATTGCCATTTGGGATATAGTTTTTTCTATTAAGCTTTAATATTTTTAGACGCAACTTTTAATTCTTAGTTTTTAGTTCCTTTTTAAGTTTCAACGCGCTACTTTCTTATTTTTATTTTTTCGACGCCTTTTACCTATGTATCAATTATCACTCAAATTAGTAATCTCAATTTGCAATTTTAATTTTAAGTTAGTGATAATAATAAGGTTGGGTTAGTCGAGTGTTTTAAAGTTTTATAAGTCACTCTTTTTCTTTCTTATTTCTCCAATTTTAATACCGACGCACTCTTTTTCTTTCTTATTTCTCGCCATTCTAGTTTTTAGGACGTAGAATTTTCTACTTCTTCTCTAAATTTCTTTAAATTACGAAAAATTATTTTAAGCGGTTAAATTGATAGACATCAAAATTTTCTGGTTCGTAGTAATAGTTGGATTTATATGTGGACTGGGTTATTGGAGCCAAACAGTACTCAATTATATTGAGACCAAACGAATCCTGCCCCTCTGCTGCATCTTTTGGCTATTCGAAACGTGGGCAAAATCAGAAAAATCTATTAATTGGATAACTTATATAATTTTTCTTTCTTTTTAAAAACTAATAGGATATTCAGTGAATGCATCGAGCAAAACGTTCACCACCTTTTGTACGTTCACCACCTGTAACTCGATCAAGACATTTAGCAAATATTGTCGCCGTTAATTTTTCTTTAGAATCGTCATCCAGTCGACCAAGTACTCCAATTCAAATTTCCGATAATCCATTTTTTGAACCCAACCTCACAATTGAGAATCCGGAGAATATTCAGGGACGATTCATAGATCCTGAACCACTAATCTTTCCTCCGGAACCACCAATCATTCAAACAGAGATTGTTGAGGAACGAACCATTAAATCAGAATCCTCTAGTAATTCAGATTCAACAAATTCAATCATGGAAAATCTGGAACCTCTAAGTATGGAAGACCGAATGCGAGCTAAACGCACTGGCCAAGGTCACGCAATTACTCAACCAGACATTAATGCGCCAGATTATGAAATCAAAGGACAAATTCTACACATGGTAACTAATCAATGCCAATTTAGTGGTGCGCCGAAGGAAGATCCAAATGAACATCTTCGTACCTTTAATAGGATCTGTACACTATTTAAAATAAGAGAAGTGGAGGATGAACAGATATATCTCATGTTATTTCCCTGGACTTTAAAGGGAGAAGCCAAAGATTGGTTAGAATCGTTACCTGAAGGGGCGATTGATACATGGGACGTTTTAGTTGAAAATTTTCTTAAACAATTCTTTCCGGCATCTAAAGACGTAAGACTTCAAGGAGAAATTGTTACATTCACACAAAAACTAAATGAAACTCTATATGAGGCATGGACAAGATTTGGTAAGTTATTAAGAGGATGTCCGCAACATGGTTTAGACGCCTGTCAAATAGTACAAATATTCTACCAAGGATGGGACATCACTACAAGGAAAGACATCGACATAGCAGCGGGTGGTTCTATTATGAAGAAAACAGAAACTGATGCTTATAAAATTATTGATTACACTGCTTCCCACTCACATGAGTGGCACCAAGAAAAAGATATCGTTAGATCATCTAAAGCAGCTAGAGCCGATTCTAGCCATGACTTAGATTCCATTTCAGCAAAGATAGATGCTGTCGAGAGACGAATGGAAAAGATGACTAAAGATATCCACTCAATACAAATTAGTTGTGAGCAGTGTGGAGGACCACATTTGACAAAAGATTGTCTCAGTATTGAACTAATAATGGAACAAAGAGAGAATGTTTCATATCTAAACCAAAGGCCTAGAAATAATTATCAGAATAATTTTCAACCGCCAAGACCGATTTACAATCAAAACCAGAATTATAACCGAAATGTTTCATACAACAACCAACAAGGTCCTAGTAATCAACAAGTATCCAATAATACTTACAACCAGTAAAGACCTAATTTTCAAAACAAACCACCACAAACCGATGATAAAAAGCCAAATTTAGAAGATATGATGACGAAGCTAGTTGAATCTCAAACACAGTTTTTCACATCCCAGAAATAAACCAATGAACAAAATGCTCAAGCATTTAGAAATCAACAAGCTTCTATTCAAAATCTGGAACAAGAAGTGAGCAACCTAGCAAGGTTAATAGGTGAAAGAAAACCGGGAAGTCTACCTAGTGATACAAATGCTAACCCCTGGAATGAAACAGCTAAAGCCATTACCACAAGAAGTGGTATTACACTTAAACCACCTGAAATACCTGTAATTTCTGAGGAAGCTATTCCTACTCCACAAGAACCACAACCTGAACAAGATAAGGAAAAAGAACCGGTAGTTGAAAAGGTTAATGAAGATAACCCAGTTAAGGAAAAACCTTATGTTAAACCATACCAACCACCACTTCCTTACCCGAGTAAAATGAGAAAAGAGAGACTTGAAGCAGAGCAATCCAAATTCTTGGATATGTTTAAACAGATAAATGTAAATCTTCCTTTCATTGATGTAATTTCAGGAATGCCTAGATATGCTAAATTTCTGAAAGATCTAATCTCAAATAGAAAGAAAATGGAAGAACTCTCGGCCGTTACTATGAATGCTAATTGTTCAGCAGTGCTGTTGAATAAGATACCAGAAAAATTATCAGATCCAGGAAGTTTCACAATTCCATGTTTTCTGGGTAATCTTAGTTCAATAGAAGCATTGGCAGATTTAGGTGCTAGTATAAATCTAATGCCGTATTCACTATACACTAAACTAGACCTTGGAGAATTGAAACCAACAAGAATAAGCATACAACTAGCCGATCGATCAATAAAATATTCTAGAGGGATAATGGAGAACATGCTAGTTAAAGTTGGTACTTTAGTATTTCTAGTAGATTTTGTTGTTCTGGACATGGAAGAAGATTCTCAAGTTCCTCTCATATTAGGAAGACCATTCTTAAACACGGCTAAAGCAATGATAGACGTGTTCGGTAAGAAATAGACCCTAAGTATAGAGGAAGAGAGTGTTACCTTTTCAGTTGATAGAGCAATGCAACAACCGCAATCTGCAGATGATACACGTTACTATATTCAAACTATAGATTCACATGCAGAATTGTTAGAAGAATTTCCAGAATTACAAGGAACAGGAGAATGTTCTTTAGGAGAAGGAACTGAACCAATTGATGAAACTGAAATGTTAGCTATACTAATGGCTAATGGATACGAACCAAGAACAGAAGAAATTCAAATGCTAAAAGGGGAAGACAGATATCGATATAAATCATCGATAGAAGAACCACCGAAATTAGAGTTAAAGCCACTTCCAAACCATTTGGAATACGCTTATTTACATGGTGAATCTGAATTACCTGTAATAATATCGTCTTCTCTTACTAAAAATGAGAAATCTCAACTCATTTCTGTGTTAAAAGCTCATAAACCAGCTATTGCATGGAAGATTCATGATATTAAAGGAATAAGTCCTTCGTATTGCACACATAAAATCCTTATGGAAGAAGGTCATAAAACGTATGTGCAACGCCAACGAAGACTAAATCCTAATATGCAAGATGTTGTTAAAAAAGAAATTATTAAATTGCTTGATGCAGGTTTAATTTATCCAATCTCTGATAGTCCATGGGTAAGCCCAGTTCAATGCGTACCTAAGAAGGGTGGCATGACTGTCATCACAAATGAGAAAAATGAGCTTATTCCTACTAGGACTGTAACAGGATGGCGTGTATGTATTGATTATAGAAAATTAAATGACGCCACCAGAAAAGATCACTTTCCCTTACCTTTCATTGATCAAATGTTGGAAAGATTAGCCGGAAATAGTTACTATTGTTTTCTTGATGGTTTTTCCGGATATTTTCAAATTTCAATAGCACCTGAGGACCAAGAAAAAACCACATTCACGTGCCCTTATGGTACTTTTGCTTACAAATACATGCCATTTGGACTTTGCAACGCCCCTGCAACCTTTCAAAGGTGCATGATGGCGATTTTTCACGACATGATAGAAGAATGCATGGAAGTTTTCATGGATGACTTTTCAGTCTTCGGTGATACATTTGAATCATGTCTAGTTAATCTTGAACGAATGCTTATTAGATGCGAACAATCAAATCTAGTACTTAATTGGGAGAAATGCCATTTCATGGTTAAAGAAGGCATCATTCTTGGTCATAAAATTTCAAAGGAAGGAATTGAAGTGGATAGAGCTAAAGTAGATGTAATTGCTAAACTTCCACATCCCACCAATGTTATAGGAGTTAGGAGTTTTCTAGGGCATGCCGGTTTTTACCGACATTTCATAAAAGATTTTTCTAAAATTGCCACTCCTATGAATAAACTCCTAGAAAAGGATGCTCCATTCATCTTTTCTGATGACTGTATTAAATCTTTTAATATTCTTAAAGAAAAACTCACTAATGCGCTGATTATGATAACTCCAAATTGGAATCTACCATTTGAACTAATGTGTGATGCAAGTGATTTTGCAATGGGAGCCGTTTTAGGACAAAGGATTGAAAAACGATTTCAACCTATATATTATGCTAGTAAGACGTTACAAGGAGCACAAACAAATTACACAACTACTGAAAAAGAACTCCTTGCTATTGTCTTTGCTTTTGATAAATTTCGTTCATATCTCGTTCTAGCTAAAATGGTGGTCTATACCGACCATTCTGCTCTTAGATACCTATTTTCGAAACAAGATGCTAAACCAAGATTAATCCATTGGATCTTACTCTTACAAGAGTTCGATATTGAAATCCGAGATAAAAAAGGAGCAGAAAATCTCGCCGCTGATCATCTATCTCGTCTTGAAAATCCCGAATTAGAAGTTCTAAATGAATCGGCTATACAAGACAACTTTCCTGATGAATATCTATTGAAGATAGATTATAATGAAATTCCATGGTTTGCAGACTATGCAAACTATTTAGTATGTGGATTCCTTGAAAAGGGATTTTCGTACCAAAAACGAAAGAAATTCTTTAGTGATATAAAACACTATTTCTGGGAAGATCCACATTTGTTTAAAAGTTGTCCAGATGGAATAATACGCCGATGTGTATTCGGAGATGAAGCTAGTAAAATCTTAAACCATTGTCACACATGACCAACAGGAGGGCATTATGGGCCTCAACTCACAGCAAGAAAAGTTTATGATGCTGGATTCTATTGGCCTACAATTTTCAAAGACGCACACCTTCTTTGTAAATCCTGTGATGCTTGTCAAAGGGCCGGAAAAATAAGTCAACGTGATGAAATGCCACAAAATGTCATTCAAGTATGTGAAGTATTTGACATTTTGGGGTATTGACTTTATGGGTCCATTTCCAAAATCTCATAATAATCTATACATTCTCGTTGCCATTGATTATGTATCTAAATGGGCGGAAGCACAAGTTCTCCCGACTAATGATGCACGAGTTGTAGTCAACTTTTTAAAACGTCTTTTTGCAAGGTTTGGAACACCGAAAGCTTTAATAAGTGATCAGGGTACTCATTTCTGTAATAATCAACTTGAGAAAGTTCTTAAAAGATATGGAGTAACTCATAAAATCTCCACCGCATATCATCCACAGACAAGTGGACAAGTTGAAAATACCAACCGAGCTTTAAAACGTATTCTAGAGAAAACCATAGGATCAAATCTGAAGGAATGGTCTATTAAATTGGAGGATGCACTCTGGGCTTTTAGAACAGCCTATAAAACTCCAATTGGAACCACACCTTTTAAACTCGTTTACGGAAAAGTATGTCATCTTCCAGTAGAGATTGAACACAAAGCATTTTGGGCTTTGAAGACATGTAATCTTGATTTACATGAAGCCGGACGTCTACGATTAAGTCAATTAAACGAATTAGAAGAATTAAGACATGAAGTATACGAAAATTCGTTAATCTATAAGGAAAGAACGAAGAAATGGCATGATAAAAGAATCAGAAGTTCAAAAGAATTTAAAGAAGGAGACAGAGTTCTTCTTTTCAATTCACGATTTAAGCTATTTCCTGGAAAATTGAAATCGAGATGGTCTGGACCATTCATAGTCAAAAGAGTTTTCCCGTACGGAACAATAGAATTAATAAATTCAAATGGGATTGAATTTAAGGTTAATGGTCACAGAGTTAAACATTACATAGATAGTCCGATGGAAGTTGACAACGAAGTTAATCACAATTTCGACACCACAGTTAACTAAGTGTGGGGAGAATCAAGTCTTTTAAAGGATAATATGTATTTCTGTTAGAATAAGATTTTCTGTTTTCGTGTAGTTCTCAAAAATGGAACCCGAATGGTCTTTTCCTAGCAGACCCTAAAGAACTTGTCTTCTCCCCCCATTCTGAATTTTTATTTTTTTTAGGTTTTTCGAAATGAAGACTTCCTGTGAATTAAACTATGGTCTAATGCTACACGCTTTGATCACTAAACGTAATAATGACACACTTCCAAGTGAATTGGTATCATTAATAAGAGAAAAATTGGACGGAGTAAGAAAAGAATCCAAATGCGAAGATAATAAGTTACAATTTGATAAAGAAAAATCAAAATCCGCAGTGAAAAGAAGAGCACGACACCTTGAAAAATGTCACAAATGCGGAAAATGGTCACACGAAGGTAAATATTCAAATAATCAAACCTATTCAAACACCGAATTTGTTACTTTATGCAGAGACGGACCGTTAATATGTTTAGAAGAAAAAACGCTAAATGCTCGAGGTTACGCCTATGTAGCCATAGAAAACCAATTAGTCTGACTATCTTATGAGTGGGCTAGAGCATATCACTAAGAAATCTATTTCACAGGTAAGTTTGTACAGTTTTTATTTTTATTTTTATTTTTAACCTTTTGATAATAAACGCTAATTTGTTCGCTATAAAGTATTAAATTGATATTCGATAAAATTAGGTCTTGCGACCGAAATTATTGATATCATACAAAAATTTATTACATCACTGCGAAATTTAACGTTTATTCTTAAGGTATAAATATCTTTAATCAATCAACCCAAAATATTTCAAAAATTTGTCATGAGTTAAATTAGGTCGTTGAACCGAAATTACTTTACCGAAAAGAGGGGCGCATATTTTTTATAATATTTGATTGATTAAAGTGGGATAAAAGCCAAAAAGATTTTCATTTTTTTTACCATGTTTTTAAAATTAATATATAAATATTAAATTAATATTGTAAACTTCTTTAAAATTGTAAATATCTGAAAAATTAATATTTTTAATATAAGTTTGTATGTATAAAAACAAAAATATAATTTAAGTTTGGTGTGAATTTTTAATATGAATTTTTAATTTTATGCATTTTAAATTTAAGTTTGGTGTGAATTTAAAAACAAAAATTTACTTTATTTCGCTAAGTTAAAAATATGATTTTAAAATTCGTCGTGAGTTGAAGACTAGGTCTTTGAACCGAAATTGCTTTACCCGAGGGAGGGACGAGAACTTTTATTATCATTATTTTTAATCTTATTGAATTAAAGTATGCCAAAAAAACATTAAAAAAACAAAAAATCTTTGCTTTTAAAACCGCGCTTTGAATTGACAAATTTTAAAATTTTATCGAGGGACGGACTAGGACATCGATCCGAAAAGCCCTCATCCTAAAAAGAAACAAATTTTTAAATTTTTTTATTAATTTTATTATTTATAAAGTGTAAGGTTTTATATATAAAAAAAAGGGTCAAAACACTGTAGCCGGAACCCCATGCGATCGCATGGGGTTTACACTCCAACCTCATGCGATCGCATGAGGCTGGAAATCAGGCCAGACACAAAAGGGCAGCGAGCTGTTCTTCAACACCACAACACACAAACACATACGAAAACACACTCAAATTCTCTCCAAATTTCACCAAAATTCACCGTAATTCGTCAAATTCCTTGCTCTAATCATGCCTAGATTCGCATTCTTCAGCAAAAAGGTAAAAATTACACCCCTAAACTCTATAAATTCCTAGTTTTTGTGATAATTATCAATATTTTACCTAATGCAATTTTGTTAATTTCTAGTGTAATTAGTGTTAAATTGTTAGTATTTTATGCATGTATAACCCAGATTGATGCTATTTAACATGATTTGAAGCCAAAAACTTCAAAATTTTTAGAAATCTAGGGTTTGTGTTCTTGAGCAATTTGGGGCTTTTTGATATAAACAGGTTATGGCCAATTTTTGTCATGAATTATTGCTAAATTGAGTAGTGTAACATGTTTAGGTAGTTAAATGATCTAAACATTGATCCTAAACATGATTTTTAAAGATTAAAGTGGACTTTTTAGGTACAAAATTCATGAACTTGATTAATTAGATATAATTGCCAATTGAGACTTGTTTAATTGTTAGTAATGACTATTTTGACATGTTATTTGAGTTAAATGCTTATGAACTTTGTATACATTTTCATATGTGCTTATTTGGAAAAGTGTAGAATTGTGAAAAATTGTGAAAATGTGTATAAGTTTAATTTTGATTTAACATGTTATTGTGATTGTTTTAAGTTGTTATTTTGCTAACACTAATGCATATTTGGATGCACAAATTTTGTGTTTAATGTGTTTTGCAGAAAGTCGATACTGGAGGTTCAGGATCATCATCATCTAGACAGCCTGCTCCAGCTCCAGAACCAGAACCAGAAATGCAATATGAACCTGAACTACAACCACAACAGGAACCACAACATCAGCCCGATCAGCACGTACCTTATTATGATCCGCTACAGTTACCTAATGAATTCACAGTATTTCCCCCGCATCCGCCTGTCGAATACCCAACAATTCCGGAACACACGTTACATCCTAATATGAGATTCGATAGACGATGGAGAGATTACCCGGCATATCAAAGTAATAAATTTAAATTGGTAACAAAAGATGTAGAGGTGACGAAGGTAATTGATTGGAATCCTTTGGAAACGGTCCATCTAGCTGACCGTGTTAGACATCAAATGATTCAAAGGTATGGCAGTTCTTCTTTTACAGATTGGGAACGTCTTTTCACCATTCGTAGACCTGTATATAAGGAATGGTGTGTTGAGGTGATGAGTACTATAGCGTTAATCGTAGATGTAGATAGGTCAGATGATAGAAGTTTTCTTAGATTTATCCTTGGCGGTAGGATGTACAGAATGTCCATGATGGACATGGCCAGGGCATTACAAATTTACACTCCTAGTGAATTGCTACTACCCGATTGTATGAGTTTGATTTATCGTGGTGAAAGGGTAGATAGGAACTTTGACGCTGACGCCGTTTGGAGGCGTATGTCGAACTATAATGTTTTTACATTAGGAGGAAAACACTCCTACTTACATATTAACAAAGTTGAGCTTCGTATGATTCATAGATTTTTGGCTAACTCGATTACACAGAGAGGTCACAATAAGGAGAAAATGACCTTACATGATTTATTTTACCTAAAGTGTATTTGAGACCCGAGAAGCTTTGTTAATATCCCTTACTGTGTTGGTTTTTATTTATCTAAAATGGTAGAAGGAATGCAGGACGGGAGTATAATAGGAGGAGGTATTTTTGTTACTCTCATTGGAGAGTATTTAGGTGTTGATAGGAACCAAGGGGGTCCATTACAGCTTTGTAGAGAACAGGATGAGACCATAGGATTGCGGGTTTATGTGGGTGCTAAAGTATTGAAGAGTAGACGCAACCAGGCATTGCCCTATGAAGGTAATCATCCACAGGTAGAAAGGGGTTCAGACGAAGAAACGGAGGAAGTGAAAGACATTAGGGATGTCATTCGAGATGCTATTCTTGACGTCCACGTTCGTATAGATGAGGAATCAATGACGAGCGCAGCCAGACATAGTATGTACGAGCAGTGGAACTCCGATCGAGTATACGAGGATTATAGGCGACGTCAACACGATAGCTGGTTAGTTCATCAGCACCAAATCATGAGCCAGTTATCATATCAGGTACCAAATACTTATGTACCTACTCGACCTGCTCATTTTCCGCCACACAACCCCGACATCCGACCACCCTTTAACCGGCATGACTATAACCAAGCCTATCAGGACACCTATAACCAACCATGGAACCCACCTGACGAGATGAACTGGAACTCCTATCCAGACTGATTTAGTTACATTGGTTATTTTTATGATTTTTATGTTTTTATCTTTTTACTTTTTCATGTTTAAACTTATGTTATTGGATATATTTATGTAATTTTTATCATTTTTATTATTATTGTGTACTAATATTTCACATTTAGGATTTGAAAGTGGGATTTTAAGTCCCATTTCAAATTGTCATGCATGTTTATATTTGTATGTATGTATATTGTCGATTGTACAAAACAGGGTAAAACAGCGCATTTTCAAAGACTGGCATTAAGTTCAGCAAAAGCTACTAATTTTGACGACAAGATGAAAAATAAATGTGATGTAACAACAAGATGGAATGAACAAATGATGTGCACCATTTATCATTCAGCAAACAAACACCAATATGTTTGGAAACTTTGGTAAAATTTAATTATTTTTTCTACGCTAATCACCCTCAATAATTTAAATTGTTACTGATTTCTTGCAAATGAGGGCATTGCAAGATCTTAAGTGTGGGAAGAGGTTAAATTCTTTCGGATTTTTAAAATTTTTAACTTATACACTTGGTTACCATTAAAAATACTAGTAAAGCAGTAGTTGTATTAGAATCTAGTGCTCTCTGATAATAAAGAATAGCCCTAGTCTTATATACTGACTACCCAATTCTAGTAAAATTTTTCAAAATTTTCAATTAAATGAATTCAAAATCATGTTTATACATATTTATGAACGATAAAACTAGGTGTTAACACCGAAATTATTGTTACCTCGGAAAGGACATAAATTGAGAAACAAACCAAAATGTTAGAATTCATTTAAAATGGAATAGAGGACAATAAAAAGGCAAATAAAAGAAAATAAAAGCCAAGTGTGGGAAAATTTACCAAGTTATTTAAAACATAAGACACATATTTTTGTAACAAATAACTGAAGATACTTTTGTTTTGGACGATTTTAATCAGTTTTACCCGATTTACTGTAATATATTTGAAAGAAAGATGGATCTACACGATGAATCAATTCCATCGTTAAAAGGAAGTAAAGTCTTCCGAAAAAGAAACGCGCTTCTTGATTTAGGTCATGAAGTTATCGTCCAGACCAGCTGTAGGTTGACGAAAAATCTAGAAAAGCCATCTCTAAAATCAGCAGGAAATCCACGGACCTCAGCATCAAACAGGGTCGCCAAGTGGTCAGACTTATCCTAACCATGAGAGGATCTGCCTTGTAAAATGGGGAGGACGCCGTGCAAATTAGCTTGATAAGACTAATGAATCAGATCTCCAGAAAGGATAATCTCCTTAAAGATCAAAAATCAGCTTTTAAGACTGATAATACTCAATCCTTGAGATTGACCTTAAAGATTGAGAATTACAAACTCATGGAATTCAATGATATCTAAACTCGAGCTTGAACGAGAAAATATTTTGATCAAAATTTCAAATCGATTTATTTTCTGAAAACCCATTTTTCAATGCGTTCATTACCATTGAACGTAAAATTCTAGGAATTCACCTGGAATTCATTAGGTCACCTGAACCAAATCGGGTGTCAACCGTAAGAACGGTGGTTGCATAGCATGGTCAAAGACAGGACCTTGTGCCAGACCAAAAAATTATAAGGGTGAGCTTTTCGATTTCTCCTACCAAGGATAGTAATTGCGTCCGTCACGTTATAGACCATAATTAAAAGCATATCAGGGGACATTGCCTTAACAGTTGCTTGTTCAACGCTTTCCTTTACAACCGGACGGTAGTTTACCGAAAGGTAATATACGGAGCAAGTATACTGGACGTGTTGCTTTTCCAATACAAGGTTAGCAAGTGGGTGACACAAAACTGCAAGTTTTGAGCTAAAATTTTCAAATCTGAAACCCACCAAACCCACAAAAAGAATTTGCAAACACCGGTGAATGGTTATTCCAGAAAACTATCTAGGGTAAAAGCTAGATTCAATTTTCAAAAGATCAAATGTTTTCATAAAGATCCAATTTCCTTAATGGATCTAAATTTTTATAGTCATGTGAGACTGTAAACCACAACATTACTACCATTGTTTATACCGCCGAAAAGAAATCACTGATGTACAAAGTGTGAAGAATAAAGAAGTGATTCTAGTATATTTCAAGACTATATTGCTTGAGGACAAGCAACGCTCAAGTGTGGGAATATTTGATAATGCTAAAAACGAACATATATTCCATAGCATTATCCCTCAAGAAAGACAAGCTTTTAGTTGCAATTGTTCTATTTACAAGTGATTTTCGTTTAAATAATAAAAGGTGAAGACAAAAGATAGATTCGACGAATTGAAGACGCAAATGACCAAAAATCTAAAAAGTACAAAGTACAATCAAAGAGGTTCCAATTATTGATAAGAAACGTCTCAAAATTACAAGAGTACAAAACGCGAAACGCAAAGTACAAGATATTAAATTATACGCAAGGACGTTCGAAAATCCGAAACCGGGACCAGAGTCAACTCTCAACGCTCAATGCAACGGACTAAAAATTACAAGTCAACTATGCACATGAATATAATATAATATATAATTAATTCTTAAAATTAATATATATATTATATTATATTATATAAACCGTCGGCAAGCTAGGAGCCAAGCTTGTGTGAGCTGGATTCCACAGCTCTGCACTCGCGGAGCTCTGAAGAGCATAATCCACCGCACTCGCGGAGCCCCGAAAGTCAGAAATCCACCTATAAAAGGCCGAGCATTCGGCAAAATTTTTTACATCTTTTTCTCATTCATCATACGTAAGATATATATATATATATATATATATATATATATATATATATATATATATATATATATATATATATATTATAATTTTAATTTTAATTTTAATTTCTAATAATAAGGGTATGTTAGCGAATGTTGTAAGGGTATAAGTCGAAATTCTGTCCGTGTAACGCTACGCTATTTTTAATCATTGTAAGTTATGTTCAACCTTTTTAATTTAATGTCTCATAGCTAAATTATTATTATGCTTATTTAAGCCGAAGTAATCATGATGTTGGGCTAAAAATACTAAAATTGGGTAATTGGGCTTTGTACCATAATTGGAGTTTGGACAAAAGAATGACACTTGTGGAAATTAGACTATGAGCTATTAATGGGCTTTATATTTGTTTAACTAAATGATAGTTTGTTAATTTTAATATAAAGATTTACAATTGGATGTACCTATAAATAACCATATACACTCAATCGGACACGATGGGCGGGATATTTATATGTACGAATAATCGTTCATTTAACCGGACACGGGAATGGATTAATAGTCACTAGAATTATTAAAACAGGGGTGAAATTATGTACAAGGACACTTGGCATAATTGATAACAAAGTATTAAAACCTTGGGTTACATGCAGTCGATATCCTGGTGTAATTATTAAACAAAGTATTAAGACCTTGTTACAGTTTAAGTCCACAATTAGTTGGAATATTTGACTTCGGGTATAAGGATAATTTGACGAGGATACTCGCACTTTATATTTATGACTGATGGACTGTTATGGACAAAAACCATACGGACATATTAAATAATCCAGGACAAAGGACAATTAACCCATGGGCATAAAACTAAAATCAACGCGTCAAACATCATGATTACGGAAATTGGATCTTTATGAAAACATTAGATCCGTTAGGAAATTGGATCTTTATGAAAACATTTGATCTTTTGAAAATTCAATCTAGTTTTTATCCTAGATAAGTTTTCCGGAATAACCCTTCACCGGTGTTGCAAAATATTTTTGTAGGTTTTGTGGGTTTCGGATTTTAAAATTGTAGCTCAGAACTTTACGGTTTTGTGTCACCCACTTGCTAACCTTGTATTAGGAAAGCAACACGTCCAGTTTACTTGTCCCGTATATTACCTTTCGGTAAACTACCGTCCGGTTGTAAAGGAAAGCGATGAACAAGAAACTGTTAAGGCAATGTCTAATGACATGCATTTGTTCATGGTCTAAAACGTGCCGGATGCTATTACTATCCTTTGTAGGAGCAATAGTAAAGATCATCTTATAATTTTTTTGGTCTGGCACAAGGTCCTGTATTCGACCATGCTATGCAACCACCGTTCTTACGGTTGACACCCGATTTGGTTCAGGTGACCTAATGAATTCTGATGAATTCTCAGGATTTTACGTTCAATGGTAATGAACGCATTGAAAATAGGTTTTCAGAAAACAAATCGGTTTGTAATTTGATCAAAATATTTTCTCGTTCAAGTTCGAGTTTAGATATCATCGAATTCCATGAGTTTGTAATTCTCAATCTTTAAAGTCAATCTCAAGGATTGAGTAATATCATGCTTAAAAGCTGATTTTTAATCTTTAAGGAGATTATCCTTACTGGGGGTCTGATTCATTAGTCTTATCAAGCTAATTTGCACGACGCCCTCCCCATTTTATGAGACAGATCCTCTCATGGTTAGGATAAGTCTGACCACATGGCGACCCTGTTTGATGCTGAGGTCCGTGGATTTCCTGCTGATTTTAGAGATGACTTTTCTAGATTTTTCGTCAACCTACAGCTGGTCTGGATGACAACTTCTTGACCTAAATCAAGAAGCGCGTGTCTTTTTCGGAAGACTTTACTTCCTTTTAATGATGGAATTGATTCATCGTGTAGATCCATCTTTCTTTCGAATATATTACAGTAAATCGGGTAAAACTGATTAGTTTAGTCCAAAACAAAAGTACCTGCAATAAGCTTGTATAGATATGTGATATATGTTTTAAAGAACTTGGTGAATTCTTCCCACACTCAGCTTTTATTTATTTCTTTCTTTGCCTTTTTATTCCCCTCTATTCCATTTTAAATGAATTCAAGCGTTTTGGGTTGTTTTTCAATTTATGTCCTTTCCAAGGTAACAATAATTTCGGTATTATAACCTAGTTTTATCGTTCATAAATATGTATAAACATGATTTTGAATTCATTTAGTTGAAAAATTTTCAAATTTTCACAAAATTTGGCAATTAAACTAAGTGTAAACCCGAGAGAATTTATAACCCTTCCCCACACTTGAGATCTTGCAATGCCCTCATTTGCAAGAAATCAGTAAAAATTTAAATTCATGAGGGTGATTAGTGTAGAAAAATGATTAAAATTACCGAGTTTGCAAACATGCTGTTGTTATTTCACATTTGATATTTTGCGTCTTGTCGTCAAAATTAGTAGCTTTTGCTGAACTTAATGACAGTCTTTGAAAGTACGTTGTTTTACCCTGTTTTGTACATAAGATAAACTACAAACATATATACATATTTTTGAAGTTTGATATATTACCCCACTTTCAAAAATTTATAAAATCAAATATTTTTTTTTTTGCATACTTTAAATCAATAAAATTAAAAATAATGATAACAAAATTTGTCGTCCCGCCCTCGGGTAAAGCAATTTCGGTTCAATGACCTAGTGTTTAACTCACGACGAATTTTAGAAATCATTTTTTTAAACTTAATTAAATAAAGTAAATTTTTGTTTTTAAAATCACACAAAACTTAAATTTAAAAAGCATATTAATTTCATATAAAACCTACAAAACAAAAAAAAAATTCAAAATGGGGGGAGAAAACTAGTTCTTTAGTGTCTGCTAGTGGAAAAGACCAATGGATTTCATTCTCGGAACTACACGAGAACAGAACAACTAACTCTAGACAACATTTTCTTTTTAGAACATTTTGAATCTCCCCACAAACACATCTAAATTACCGCCTGTCACGCGGGTGACCCGGGTTCGATCCCCGGCAGCAGCACCAAAAACTTGATGTGTTCTAGAGTGTGTATGAAACGGCTATCAGTTTTATATTTATTTACCACAGGAAATCACCTAAATTAAACTAAAACACAAAAGGCAAGTATACCTTTCGTGTAATAATATAGCTAAGGTAAAGTCCGGGAGGTCGATCCGTGGACACTATTATTGGGTGACTTACTAGGTCAAATTAGTTAATTAAGTAGTTAAACTATATATAGTAATTATAGGTAACTTTGGGGGGATTTACCGTTTAACGACCGGTTAGTTGATTTTATATTTTAAGCGTACAGATAAATGACGATAATTAAAGTGCGTAAAATAAATAACAATAAATAAAATGACGATAAATGAAAGTACGATGAGATATAAAATAAAGGAATTATGCTTATTTAAACTTCCGTAATCATGATGTTTGACGTTTTGATTTTAATTTATTACCATGGATTAATTGTCCTTTGTCCTGGTTTATTTGATACGTCTATCTGGTTTTTGTCCATAATAGTCCATCGGTCATAAATATAAAGTGCGAGTGTCCTCGTCAAATTACCCTTATCCCCGAAGTCAAATATTCCAACTGATTAAGGATTTAAACTGTGACGCAGTTATCACTTCTGTCAACAATTACACCAGTTATCACTGTATGTAATCCACCTTGTTTTAATTAGTCCATGATTATTAATTTACCCACTTGGCCAGAATGAATAATAAATTACCCAATCCAATTGATTAATTAAATGATTGTAAAAGATGTCGTATAAACGTCACTAAATAGGACATGCATAATCATTTAATAATTATTAGATTAACTAATTTGAAGATAGGTTCGACAGACTCCAAAGAGTTGTCATTCGATTAGAAAATATCCCCCATCTATTAATGGTCCATGGTCCAATGTCCACAAGTGTTGGTCTTTTGTCCATACCCTAATTATGGTACAAAATCCAATAATGGTACAAAATCCAATAACCAAATATTTAATATTTAGTCCAACATCATGATTACTTTGGCTCAAATAAGCATAATAATAACTTAGTTACGAGACATTAATTTAAAAAGGAAGAACATAGCTTACAGTGGTGAATAATCGCGTAGCGTTACACGGACAGAGTTCCGACTTTAAAACCCGTAAAACATTTCTTACAATAACAATTATTATTAAACTTAAATTAAAATTATAATTATAAATATATATAAATTACATATATAGAGAAAGAAGATTGGAAAAAGGTGTGTCTTTCTTCATTCTCCGTAGTCTCGTTTTATAGGCAAATGTTGATTTAAAATTTTCACTTATGACCCCTTAACTATGCTCAATTAACAACTTTTTATTATTTATTATTATTCTTATTATGAATTATTTAAATATTATATTATATTCTTGTGCATAGTTGACTTGTACTTTCAGCTCCGTTGCGTCGAGCGTTGAAAGTTGGTTCATGTGTCGGTTTTGGATTTTCGAACGCCTTTTCGTATAATTTAATATCTTGTACTTTGTGTTTTGCGGCTTGTACGTTTGTAATTTTTAGACGTTTCTCATCAATTTATTGAACCACTTGGATTGTACTTTGTACTTTTTAGCTTGTTGGTCATTTGCGTCTTCAAATCGTCGAATCTGTCTTTTGTCTTCACCTTTTATTATTTAAACGATATCACTTGTAAATAGAACAATTGCAACTAAAATCTTGCCTTTCTTGAGGGATAATGCTATGAAATATGTGTTCTTTTTTAGCATTATCAATATTCCCACACTTGAGCGTTGCTTGTCCTCAAGCAATATAGTCTTGAAATAAAAACATACTTGAATCACTTCTTTATTCTTCACACTTTGTACATCAGTGATTTCAATACGGTGATTATGAACAATGATAGTAACGATGTGGTTTACAGTCTCACATGACTATAAAAATTTAAATCCGTTAGGAAATTGGATCTTTATGAAAACATTTGATCTTTTGAAAATTCAATCTAGTTTTTATCCTAGATAAGTTTTCCGGAATAACCCTTCACCGGTGTTGCAAAATATTTTTGTGAGTTTCAGATTTTAAAATTTTAGCTCAAAACTTTACGGTTTTGTGTCTCCCACTTGTTAACCTTGTATTAAAAAAGCAACACGTTCAGTTTACTTGTCCCGTATATTACCTTTCGGTAAACTACCGTCCAGTTGTAAAGGAAAGCGATGAACAAGAAACTGTTAAGGCAATGTCTAATGACATGCATTTGTTCATGGTCTAAAACGTGTCGGATGCTATTACTATCCTTTGTAGGAGCAATACTAAAGATCATCCTATAATTTTTCTGGTCTGGCACAAGGTCCTGTCTTCGACCATGCTATGCAACCACCGTTCTTACGGTTGACACCCGATTTGGTTCAGGTGACCTAATGAATTCTGATGAATTCTCAGGATTTTACGTTCAATGGTAATGAACGCATTGAAAATAGGTTTTCAGAAAACAAATCGGTTTGTAATTTGATCAAAATCTTTTCTCGTTCAAGTTCGAGTTTAGATATCATCGAATTTCATGAGTTTGTAATTCTCAATCTTTAAAGTCAATCTCAAGGATTGAGTAATATCAGGCTTAAAAACTGATTTTTAATCTTTCAGGAGATTATCCTTACTGGGGGTCTGATTTATTAGTCTTATCAAGCTAATTTGCACGGCGCCCTCCCCATTTTACGAGACAGATCCTCTCATGGTTAGGATAAGTCTGACCATATGGCGACCCTGTTTGATGCTGAGGTCCGTGGATTTCCTGCTGATTTTAGAGATGACTTTTCTAGATTTTTCGTCAACCTACAGCTGGTCTGGACGACAACTTCTTGACCTAAATCAAGAAGCGCGTGTCTTTTTTGGAAGACTTTACTTCCTTTTAATGATGGGATTGATTCATTGTGTAGATCCATCTTTCTTTCAAATATATTACACTAAATCGGGTAAAACTGATTAGTTTAGTCCAAAACAAAAGTACCTGCAATAAGCTTGTACAGATATGTGATATATGTTTTAAAGAACTTGGTGAATTCTTCCCACACTCAGCTTTTATTTATTTTTTTCTTTGCCTTTTTATTCCCCTCTATTCCATTTTAAATGAATTCAAGCGTTTTGAGTTGTTTCTCAATTTATGTCCTTTCCAAGGTAACAATAATTTCGGTATTATAACCTAGTTTTATCGTTCATAAATATGTATAAACATGATTTTGAATTCATTTAGTTGAAAAATTTTCAAATTTTCACAAAATTTGGCAATTAAACTAAGTGTAAACCCGAGAGAATTTATAACCCTTCCCCACACTTGAGATCTTGCAATGCCCTCATTTGCAAGAAATCAGTAAAAATTTAAATTCATGAGGGTGATTAGTGTAGAAAAATGATTAAAATTACCGAGTTTGCAAACATACTGTTGTTATTTCACATTTGATATTTTGCGTCTTGTCGTCAAAATTAGTAGCTTTTGCTGAACTTAATGACAGTCTTTGAAAGTTCATTGTTTTACCCTGTTTTGTACATAAGATAAACTACAAACATATATACATATTTTAGAAGTTTGGTATATTACCCCACTTTCAAAAAATTATAAAATCTAATATTTTTTTTGGCATACTTTAAATTAATAAAATTAAAAATAATGATAACAAAATTTATCGTCCCGCCCTCGGGTAAAGCAATTTCGGTTCAATGACCTAGTGTTTAACTCACGACGAATTTTAGAAATCATTTTTTTTAAACTTAATTAAATAAAGTAAATTTTTGTTTTTAAAATCACACAAAACTTAAATTTAAAAAGCATATTAATTTCATATAAAACCTACAAAACAAAAAAAAATTCAGAATGGGGGGAGAAAACTAGTTCTTTAGTGTCTGCTAGTGGAAAAGACCAATCGGATTCCATTCTCGGAACTACACGAGAACAGAACAACTAACTCTAGACAGCATTTTCTTTTTAGAACATTTTGAATCTCCCCACACTTAGGTAGCTGTGGTGTCAAAATTGTGATTAACTTCGTCGTCAATTTTTCTTGGACCATAATCAACTTGCATATCTGTGTCTTTTGCTTTAAGCCATTGGTCGGATTCTTGTGTAATATCCACAAATTAAACTAATTTTGCCTTTTCTTTAGGCGACAGATTGGATACTAACCGGTTACATAACTTAAAGTTCCCCTTGGTTCTACCATCGCGAATTCGTTTAATAAGTTTCTTCATTGAACTATTAATAACGGGATCATTTAATTTCGTATCAACAACGGAGTTCTTTGTTATCAGGTCATCATTAGGTGTTACTTCATTTTCCCCACACTTAGGCGTTTTATTATTGTTGAGAACTACCATTGGAGTTGGTAAAACAACATGGTTCTTACCAATCGTTTTTGCTGGTTCAACGGTTTTGGTTGGTGGAGATTTAGACTTTCGAATCATAAAGGTGATTGATTTCTCATCATTACTAAGTGTCATTCTACCCTTTCTTACATCAAATAACGCCCCGGTGGACGCTAAGAATGGTCGACCTAAAATTAGAGGAATGTTTGGGTCCTCTTCTATGTTAATGAAAATGAATTCGACTAGAAAGGTTAAATTACCTACTTGAACGGGTAGGTTGTCAGCAATTCCAACTGGGTGCTTAATGGTTTGATCAAGGAGTCGAACACTCATATCCGTTGGACTTAACTCACCTACTCCTAATCTCTTATATAATGAAAGAGGCATAACACTCACACTTGCACCTAAATCTGCTAGTGCATCATACATGACACAGTCACTAAGTAGATAAGGAACAATAAATTAACCCGGATCACCTACCCTAGGTGGAGGTTTTGGTGGAACTGTCTTCACCGGGTTTACTTCTACGGTTTTTGTTTCTTGCACTTTCTTATTCTTCTTCTTCTTTTTTTTTCAAAGGTATCACAAACTTTATTACCTATCACTTGCTCATACTCAACTCCTTTTCTTGGAAACGGGATGGGTGTTTTGTATAGTGCCACCACTGGCTTTACATACTCGGGTGGTGGTGGTGTTGTAACTTCTTCATTGTTACTCACATCTAAAACTTTCCCATCTTCTGGTGTTGGTTTTTCAGAATTTGTTGACACCATGTTAACATTCTCACTCCAAGGATTTACTTCAGTATTACTCGGTAGCTTTCCTTGTTCCCTCTCACTCATCATGCTAGCAAGAGTACCTACGTGTTTTTCTAGATTCAAAATGGAAGCTTGTTGAGTTCTTAATGAATGATCAAACCTCTCATTTATTTGGGTTTGAGATGTAATAAATTGTGTTTGAGATTCCATTAGCTTAAATACCACTTATTTCAGATTTGACTTTTTCTCTTCGGTTTGTTGTGGTGGTTTATACAAGCCAGGTCTTTGTTGATTGAAAGTGTTGTTTTGAGTTGGTTGGTTATTCGGACCTTGTTGGTTGTATGAGTTATTATTGGGTCCATTTGGATTGTTAAAAATGTTTTGATTTCGATTAAAGTTTGGCCTTGGCGGTTGATAATTATTTTGATAATTATTTCCCGGCCTTTGGTTTATGTAGGAAAGATTCTCTCGTTGTTCCATCGTTTGCTCAACATTACAATCTTTCGTTAAGTGTGGTCCACTGAATTGCTCACAACTAATTCGTATTGCGTGAATATCTTTAGTCATCTTTTCCATTCGTCTTTCGACAACATCTATCTTTGCGGAAATGGAATCGAAGTCATGGCTAGAATCGGCTCTAGCTGCTTTAGATGATCTAACGAACACATATTTCATAGCATTATCCCTCAAGAAAGATAAGATTTTAGTTGCAATTGTTCTATTTACAAGTGATATTCGTTTAAATAATAAAAGGTGAAGACAAAAGGCAGATTCGACTATTTGAAGACGCAAACGACCAAAAAGCTAAAAAGTACAAAGTACAATCCAAGTGGTTCAATATATTGATGAGAAACGTCTAAAAATTACAAACGTACAAGCCGCAAAATGCAAAGTACAAGATATTAAATTATACGAAAAGGCATTCGAAAATCCGGAACCGAGACATGAACCAACTTTCAACGCTCGACGCAACGGATCTGAAAGTACAAGTCAACTATGCACAAGAATATAATATAATATTTAAATAATTCATAATAAGAATAATAATAAATAATAAAAAGTTGTTAATTGAGCATAGTTAAGGGGTCATAAGTGAAAACTTCAAATCAACATTTGCCTATAAAACGAGACTACGGAGAATGAAGAAAGACACACCTTTTTCCAATCTTCTTTCTCTATATATGTAATTTATATATATTTATAATTATAATTTTAATTTAAGTTTAATAATAATTGAGTTATTGTAAGAAATGTTTTACGGGTTTTAAAGTCGAAACTCTGTCCGTGTAACGCTACGCGATTAATCACCACTGTAAGCTATGTTCTTCCTTTTTAAATTAATGTATCGTAACTAAGTTATTATTATGCTTATTTGAGCCGAAGTAATCATGATGTTGGACTAAATATTAAGATGGGGTTATTGGATTTTGTACCATAATTGGGGTTTGGACAAAAGACCGACACTTGTGGAAATTGGACTATTGACTATTAATAGATGGGTATTGTCTAATTGAGTGACAACTCATTGGAGTCTGTCGAACCTATCTTCAAATTAATTAACCTAATAATTAATAATGATTATGGTTGTCCTATTTAGTGACGTTCATATGGAATCTGTTATAATCATTTAATTAATCAATTAGGTTGGGTAATTGATTATTCATTCTGATCAAGTGGATGAATTAATATTCATAAACTAATTAAAACAGGGGTGGATTACATACAGTGATAACTGGTGTAATTGTTGACAGAAGTGATAACTGCGTCACGGTTTAAATCCTTAATCAGTTGGAATATTTGACTTCGGGTATAAGGGTAATTTGACGAGGACACTCGCACTTTATATTTATGACCGATGGACTATTATGGACAAAAACCAGATAGCCGTATCAAATAAACCAGGACAAAGGACAATTAACTCAGAGTAATAAATTAAAATCAAAACGTCAAACATCATGATTACGGAAGTTTAAATAAGCATAATTCTTTTATTTTATATCTCATCGTAGTTTTATTTACTGTCATTTTATTTATTGTCATTTTAATATTGTTATTTATTTTACGCACTTTAAATATTGTCATTTATCTTTACACTTAAAATTAAAATCGACAAACCGGTCATTAAACGGTAAATCCCCCCAAAGTTACCTATAATTACTATATCTAGTTTAACTACTTAATTAACTAATTTGACCTAGTAAGACATCCAATAATAGTGTCCACGGATCGACCTCCCGGACTTTACCTTAGCTATATTATTACACGATAGGTATACTTGCCTTTTGTGTTTTAGTTTAATTTAGGTGATTTTCTGTAGTAAATAAATATAAAACTCATAGCCGTTTCATACACACCCTCTAGAACACATCAAGTTTTTGACGCCGCTGCCGGGGACACTTTTTGTGTCTTCACGGGGTATTTAAGTTTTTTTTAGTTTTTGAATGATTAAAGATATATTAATTTAAATATAATAATTTAATAAATATAATAATATAATAATATTGAAATAAAATAAAATAATAAAATAATATTGAAATAAAATATAATAATATAATAATATTGAAATAAAATATAATAATATAATAATATCGAAATAAAATATAATAATATAATAATAATTTTGAATCAAATTTGAATCGTAAAATTTTAAAAAGTCGTATTTATTAAATACTTCAGGGGTATATTATGTAACTTATAATTAATAATTTATATCATGTCGCTTTCATGTGAATAGTAAATTAATTAATTTCGTTTCATTTACTATTCATGAATAGTAAATGAGTTAAAAAAATTTTATTAATTTCGTGAAAAAAGAAAAAAAATTAAAAAAAAATTTGAAATCCTTAAAAAGGAAATATTAAAATCGTTAAAAAAAATATAAAAATAAATTTTTTTAATATATTTTTAAGATTTTGTCTATAAAATTAAAAAAAAATATATTTATTTTAAGTTTTATTACCTTTAGATTTTTAGACTCTAGTTACAACTTTTAGTATTAAGTTTAGTTTTGCAATAGTTATTTTTATACTTTTAGATTTTTAGGCTTTGCCGTAAAATCCCTTAAGTGCTTTTTCTTTAGACTAAGATTTAGGTGGCATAAAATTTTGCGACGCCGTGTTAAAATTTTAGTATCATTTTAAGTAATTTCCGTTTTTCGTTTAGAATCCCTTTTAAGTTTCGACGCGCTACTTTCTTATTTTTATTTTTCGACCTTTTATTTTTTCGACGTTTTTCGACGCAATCTTTTTCTTTCTTATTTCTCGACGCTCTAGTTTTTAGGACATAGAATTTTCTATTTCTTCTCTAAAATTTCAAACGAAAAATTATTTTAAGCGATTAAATTGATAGACATTCAAATTTTCTGGTTCGTAGTAATAGTTGGATTTGTTAGTGGCGAGTTGTGGGCTTCCGATTTAAAGGGTCCTGGCTATCTGCTGCATCTATTGGCTATTCGAAACGTAGGCAAAATCAGAAAAGTCTATTAATTTGATAACTTATATAATTTTTATATTTATAACTAATAGGATATTAAGTGAATGCACCGAGTAAAACGTTCACCACCTTTCGTACGTTCACCACCTGTAACTCGATCAAGACATCTATCCAATATTGTCGCCGTTGATTTTTCTTTATAATTGTCATCTACTCGACCAAGTACTCCAACTCAAATTTTCGATAATCCATTTTTTTGAACCCGACCTCACAATTGAGAATCCAGAAGATATTCAGGGACAATTCAGAGATCCTGAACCACTAATCTTTCCTCCAGAACCACCAATCATTCAAACAGAGATTGTTGAGGAACCTACCATTAAATCAGAATACTCTAGTGATTCAGATTCAACAAATTCAATCATGGAAAATCTGGAACCTCTAAGTATGGATGACCGAATGCGAGCTAAACGCACTGGCCAAGGTCACGCCATTAATCAGCCAGATGTTAGAGCATCAGATTTTGAAATCAAAGGACAAATCCTACACATGATCACCAATCAGTGCCAATTTGGTGGTACAATGAAAGAAGATCCAAACGAACATCTTCGAACTTTTAATAGGATTTGTAATCTATTTAAAATCCGAGAAGTTGAGGATGAAACTATTTATCTTATGTTGTTCCCAAGGACTTTAAAAGGAGAAGCCAAAGATTGGTTAGAATCGTTACCTGAAGGAACGATTGACTCATGGGATATTTTAGTTGAGAAATTTCTTCAAAGATTCTTTCCGGCATCTAAAGCCGTGAGACTTCAAGAAGAAATTGCCACGTTCGTACAAAAGCCAAATGAAACGTTATATGAGGCATGGACAAGATTCGGAAGGATGTTGAGAGGATGTCCTCAACACGGTTTAGATACTTTTCAAATAGTGCAAATTTTCTATAAAGGCGTCGACATCGCCACACGAAAAGACATCGACACAGCAGCTGGTGGTTCCATTATAAAGAAAACCGCAACCGAAGCTCACAAGATCATTGATAACACAGCATCCCACTCTCATGAGTGGCATCAGGTAAAAGATATTTTTCATTCATCTAAAGCGGCTAGAGCTGATTCTAGCCATAACTTTGATTCTGTTTCCGCAAAAATAGATGCTTTCGAGAGACGAATGGAAAAGATGACTAAAGATATTCACGCAATACGAATCAGTTGTGAGCAATGCGGTGGACCACACTTAACGAAAGATTATAATGTTGAGCAAATGATGGAACAACGAGAGAATGTTTCCTACATAAACCAAAGGACGGGAAATAATTATCAAAATAATTATCAACCGCCAAGGCCAAACTTCAATCGAAATGAAAACATTCTTTACAATCCAAATGGACCCAATAATAACTCATACAACCAACAAGGTCCGAATAACCAACCAACTCAAAACAACACATTCAATCAACAAAGACCTGACTTGTATAAACCACCACAACAAATCGAAGAGAAAAAGTCAAATCTGGAAGAAGTGGTATTTAAGCTAGTTGAATCTCAAACACAATTTATTGAAACTCAAACCCAAATGAATGAGAGGTTTGATCAGTCATTTAGAACTCAACAAGCTTCCATTTTGAATCTAGAAAAACAAGTAGGTACTCTTGTTAGATTGATGAGTGAGAGGGAACAAGGAAAGCTATCGAGTAATAATAAAGTAAATCCTCAGAATAAAAATGTTAACATGGTATCAACAAATTCTAAAAAACCAACACCAGAAGATGGAAAAGTTTTAGATGTGAGTAACAATGAAGAAGTTACAACACCACCACCACCCGAGTATGTAAAGCCAGTGGTGGCACCATATAAAACACCCATCCCGTTTCCAAGAAAAGGAGTTAAGTATGAGCAAGTGATAGGTAATAAAGTTTGTGATACCTTTGGAAAAAAGAAGAAGAAGAAGAATAAGAAAGTGCAAGAAACAAAAACCGTAGAAGTAAACCCGGTGAAGACAGTTCCACCAAAACCTCTACCTAGGGTAGGTGATCCGGGTGAATTTATTGTTCATTGTCTACTAAGTTACTGTGTCATGTATGATGCACTAGCAGATTTAGGTGCAAGTGTGAGTGTTATGCCTCTTTCATTATATAAGAGATTAGGAGTAGGTGAGTTAAGTACAACGGATATGAGTGTTCGACTCCTTGATCAAACCATTAAGCACCCAGTTGGAATTGCTGACAACCTACCCATTCAAGTAGGTAATTTAACCTTTCTAGTTGAATTCATTGTCATTGACATAGAAGAGGACCCAAACATTCCTCTAATTTTAGGTCGACCATTCTTAGCGTCCACCGGGGCGTTATTTGATGTAAGAAAGGGTAGAATGATACTTAGTAATGATGAGAAATCGATCACCATTATGATTCGAAAGTCTAAATCTCCACCAACCAAAACCGTTGAACCAGCAAAAACGATTGGTAAGAACCATGTTGTTTTACCAACTCCAATGGTAGTGCTCAACAATAATAAAAAGCCTAAGTGTGGGGAAAATGAAGTAACATCTAATGATGACCTGATAACAAAGAACCTCGTTGTTGATACGAAATTAAATGATCCCGTTATTAATAGTTCAATGAAGAAACTTATTAAACGAATTCGCGATGCTAGAACCAAGGGGAACTTTAAGTTATGTAATCGGTTAGTATCCAATCTATCGCCTAAAGAAAAGGCGAAATTAGTTGAATTTGTGAATATTACACAAGAATCCGACCAATGGCTTAAAGCAAAAGTCACAGATATGCAAGTTGATTATGGTCCAAGAAAAATTGACGATGAAGTTAATCACAATTTTGACACCACAGCTACCTAAGTGTGGGGAGATTCAAAATTTTCTAAAAACAAAATGCTGTCTAGAGTTAGTTGTTCTGTTATCGTGTAGTTCCGAGAATAGAATCCGATTGGTCTTTTCCACTAGCAGACACTAAAGAACTAGTTTTCTCCCCCCATTCTGAATTTTTTTTTTTTGTAGGTTTTATATGAAATTAATATGCTTTTTAAATTTAAGTTTTGTGTGATTTTAAAAACAAAAATTTACTTTATTTAATTAAGTTAAAAAAAATGATTTCTAAAATTCGTCGTGAGTTAAACACTAGGTCATTGAACCGAAATTGCTTTACCCGAGGGCAGGACGACAAATTTTGTTATCATTATTTTTAATTTTATTGATTTAAAGTATGCCAAAAAAATATTAGATTTTATAAATTTTTGAAAGTGGGGTAATATACCAAACTTCAAAAATATGTATATATGTTTGTAGTTTATCTTATGTACAAAATAGGGTAAAACAACGCACTTTTAAAGACTGTCATTAAGTTCAGCAAAAGCTACTAATTTTGACGACAAGACGCAAAATATCAAATGTAAAATAACAACAATATGTTTGCAAATTCGATAATTTTAATCATTTTTCTACACTAATCACCCTCATGAATTTAAATTTTTACTGATTTCTTGCAAATGAGGGCATTGCAAGATCTCAAGTGTGGGGAAGGGTTATAAATTCTCTCGGGTTTACACTTGGTTTAATTGTCAAATTTTGTGAAAATTTGAAAAATTTTCAACTAAATAAATTCAAAATCATGTTTATACATATTTATGAACGATAAAACTAGGTGATACTACCGAAATTATTGTTACATTGGAAAGGACATAAATTGAGAAACAACCCAAAACGCTTGAATTCATTTAAAATGGAGTAGAGGGGAATAAAAAGGCAAAGAAAGAAATAAATAAAAGCTGAGTGTGGGAAGAATTCACCAAGTTCTTTAAAACATATATCACATATCTGTACAAGCTTATTGCAGGTACTTTTGTTTTAGACTAAACTAATCAGTTTTACCCGATTTAGTGTAATATATTCGAAAGAAAGATGGATCTACACGATGAATCAATTCCATCATTAAAAGGAAGTAAAGTCTTCCGAAAAAGACACGTGCTTCTTGATTTAGGTCAAGAAGTTGTCGTCCAGACCAGCTGTAGGTTGACGAAAAATCTAGAAAAGTTATCTCTAAAATCAGCAGGAAATCCACGGACCTCAACATCAAACAGGGTCGCCATGTTGTCAGACTTATCCTAACCATGAGAGGATCTGTCTCCTAAAATGGGGAGGGCGCCGTGCAAATTAGCTTGATAAGACTAATGAATCAGACCCCCAGAAAGGATAATCTCCTTAAAGATTAAAAATCAGCTTTTAAGCCTGATATTATTCAATCCTTGAGATTGACCTTAAAGATTGAGAATTCAAACTCATGGAATTCGATGATATCTAAACTCGAGCTTGAACGAGAAAATATTTTGATCAAAAATTAAAATTGTTTTGTTTTCTAAAAACCCATTTTCAATGCGTTCATTACCATTTAACGTAAAATCCTAGAAATTCACATGGAACTCATTAGGTCACCTAAATCAAATCGGGTGTCAATCGTAAGAACGGTGGTTGCATAGCATGGTCGGAGACAGGACCTTGTGCCAGACCAGAAAAATTATAGGATGATCTTTACTATTGCTCCTACAAAGGATAGTAATAGCATCCGACACGTTTTAGACCATGAACAAATGCATGTCATTAGATATTGCCTTAACAGTTTCTTGTTCATCGCTTTCCTTTACAACCGGACGGTAGTTTACCGAAAGGTAATATACGGGACAAGTAAACTGGACGTATTGCTTTCCTAATACAAGGTTAGCAAGTGGGTGACACAAAACCGTAAAGTTTTGAGCTAAAATTTTAAAATCCGAAACCCACAAAACCCACAATAACATTTTGCAACACCGGTGAAGGGTTATTCCGGAAAACTTATTTAGGATAAAAACTAGATTGAATTTTCAAAAGATCAAATGTTTTCATAAAGATCCAATTTCCTAACGGATCTAAATTTTTATAGTCATGTGAGACTGTAAACCACATCGTTACTATCATTGTTCATAACCGCCGTATTGAAATCACTGATGTACAAAGTGTGAAGAATAAAGAAGTGATTCAAGTATGTTTTTATTTCAAGACTATATTGCTTGAGGACAAGCAACGCTCAAGTGTGGGAATATTGATAATGCTAAAAACGAACACATATTTCATAGCATTATCCCTCAAGAAAGACAAGATTTTAGTTGCAATTGTTCTATTTACAAGTGATATTCGTTTAAATAATAAAAGGTGAAGACAAAAGGCAGATTCAACGATTTGAAGACGCAAACGACCAAAAAGCTAAAAAGTATAAAGTACAAAGTACAATCCAAGTGGTTCAATATATTGATGAGAATCGTCTAAAAATTACAAACGTACAAGCCGCAAAACGCAAAGTACAAGATATTAAATTATACGAAAAGGCGTTCGAAAATCCGGAATCGAGACATGAACCAACTTTCAACACTCGACGCAACGGAGCTGAAAGTACAAGTCAACTATGCACAAGAATATAATATAATATTTAAATAATTTATAATAAGAATAATAATAAATAATAAAAAGTTGTTAATTGAGCATAGTTAAGGGGTCATAAGTGAAAATTTCAAATCAACATTTGCCTATAAAATGAGACTACGGAGAATGAAGAAAGACACACCTTTTTCCAATCTTCTTTCTATATATATGTAATTTATATTTATAATTATAATTATAATTTAAGTTTAATAATAATTGAGTTATTGTAAGAAATGTTTTACGGGTTTTAAAGTCGGAACTCTGTCCGTGTAACACTACGTGATTATTCACCACTGTAAGCTATGTTCTTCCTTTTTAAATTAATGTCTCGTAACTAAGTTATTATTATGCTTATTTGAGCCGAAGTAATCATGATGTTGGACTAAATATTAAAGTTTGGGTTATTGGATTTTGTACCATAATTAGGGTATGGACAAAAGACCGACACTTGTGGACATTAGACCATGGACCATTAATAGATGGGGGTATTGTCTAATCGAATGACAACTCTTTGGAGTTTGTCGAACCTATCTTCAAATTAGTTAATCTAATAATTATTAAATGATTATGCATGTCCTATTTAGTGACATTTATACGACATCTTTTACAATCATTTAATTAATCAATTGGGTTGGGTAATTTATTATTCATTCTGGCCAAGTGGGTAAATTAATAATCATGGACTAATTAAAACAGGGGTGGATTACATACAAGGGTAATTGGTGTAATTGTTAACAAAGTATTAAGACCTTGGATTACACACAGTCGATAACCTGGTGTAATTATTAACAAAGTATTAAGACCTTGTTACAGTTCGAATCCCCAATTAGTTGGAATATTTGACTTCGAATATAAGGTTAATTTGACGATAATTTTATAATTATGACCGATGAACTATTATGGGCAAAAACCAGATAGGTATCAAATAAATCCAGGACAAAGGACAATTAACCCAGCATAATAAATTAAAATCAAAACGTCAAACATCATGATTACGGAAGTTTAAATAAGCATAATTCTTTTATTGTATTTCTCATCGTACTTTCATTTACTCGCAATTTTATTTATTGTCATTTTAATATTGTTATTTATTTTACGCACTTTAATTATCGTCATTTATCTGTACACTTAAAATATAAAATCGACTAACCGGTCATTAAATGGTAAATCCCCCCAAAGTTACCTATAATTACTATATCTAGTTTAACTGCTTAATTAACTAATTTGACCTAGTAAGACACCCAATAATAGTGTCCACGGATCGACCTCCCGGACTTTACCTTAGCTATATTATTACACGATAGGTATACTTGCCTTTTGTGTTTTAGTTTAATTTAGGTGATTTCCTGTAGTAAATAAATATAAAACTGATAGTCGTTTCATACACACTCTAGAACACATCATTTGTATATAATTAAATATATAAGTAGTAGTATTATTATTATAAAAAGGGGGTTTTACCGTTTAATGACCGGTTTGTCGATTTTATATCTTAAGTCGCAGTTAAAACCTAATGTAAAATATTAAAAATAAATATAACTTAATTTAAGGCGTAAAGTAAATGACAATAATTAAAGTACGATAAATAAAATGACGATAAATGAAATTGCGATAATTAAAAAGTACGATAATTAAAAATGCAATAAATAAAATGATAGTAAATAAAAGTGCGATGAAATATGAAATAAAGGAATTATGCTTATTTAAACTTCCGTAATCATGATGTTTGACGTGTTGATTTTAGTTTAGTACCATGGGTTAATTGTCCTTTGTCCTGGATTATTCGATATGTCCATACGGTTTTGTCCATAATAGTCCATCAGTCATAAATATAAAGTGCGAGAGTCTTCGTCAAATTATCCTTATACCCGAAGTCAAATATTCCAACTAATTGGGGATTCGAATTGTAACAAGGTCTTAATACTTTGTTTAATGAATACACCGGGTTATCGACTGCGTGTAGTCCAAGGTTTTACTACTTTGTTAACAATTACACAAATTACCCTTGAATGTAATCCACCCTGTTTCAACAAGTCTATTGATTATTAATCCATCCCCGTGTCCGGTTAAATGAATGATTATTAGTACTTATAAATATCACGCTCATCGTGTCCGATTGAGTGTATGTGGTTATTTATAGGTACGTCCAATTGTAAATCTTTATATTAAATTAACGAACTATCATTTAGTTAATATAAATCCCATTAATAGCCCATAGTCTAATTTCCATAACTGTCGTTCTTTTATCCATACTCCAATTATGGTCCAAAGCCCAATTACCCAATCTTAATATTTAGCCCAACATCACGATTACTTCGGCATTAAATAAGCATAATAATAACTTAGCTACGCGACATTAATTTAAAAAGGTTGAACATAACTTACAATGATTAATAATAGCGTAGCGTTACACGGACATAATTTCGACTTACACACTTACAACATTCGCTAACATACCCTTATTATTATTAATCTTAAATTAAAATTAAAATTATATATATATATATATATATATATATATATATATATATATATATATATATATATATATATATATATATATATATGAGAGAGATTGAATTAGGATGGATAAACTCGACTGAAACTACGCCTTTTATAGCAATGTGGCCAACCTTTTTGCTCCATGCGATCGCATGGCCTGGGAATCCAGCTCAGAATTGTTTGTTTGCTAGTTTGCCGACGGTTTTAATATATAATATAATATATATATATATAATTTTAAGAATTAATTATATATTATATTATATTCATGTGCATAGTTGACTTGTAATTTTTAGTCCGTTGCGTTGCGCGTTGAGAGTTGACTCTGGTCCCGGTTCTGGATTTTCGAACGTCCTTTCGTACTATTTAATATCTTGTACTTTGTGTTTCGCGGCTCGTACTCTTGTAATTTCTAGACGTTTCTCATCAATAATTTGAATCATTTTGATTGTACTTTGTACTTTTTAGCTTTTTGGTCGTTTGCGTCTTCAATTCGTCGAATCTGTCTTTTGTCTTCACCTTTTATTATTTAAACGAATATCACTTGTAAATAGAACAATTGCAACTAAAATCTTGTCTTTCTTGAAGGATAATGCTATGAAATATATGTTCGTTTTTAGCATTATCAAATATTCCCACACTTGAGCTTTGCATATCCTCAAGCAATATAGAACTTGAATATAACTTTACTAGAATCACTTCTTTATTCTTCACACTTTGTACATCAATGATTTTAATACGGCGGTATGAACAATGGTAGTAACGTTGTGGTTTACAGTCCCACATGACTATACAAATTTAGATCCTTTAGGAAATTGGATCTTTATGAAAACATTTGATCTTTTTGAAAATTCAATCTAGCTTTTACCCTAGATAAGTTTTCTGGAATAACCCTTCACCGGTGTTTGCAAATTATTTTTGTGGGTTTTGTGGGTTTCAGTTTTGAAAATTTTAGCTCAAAAACTTGTGGTTTTGTGTCACCTACTTGCTAACCTTGTATTGGGAAAGCAACACGTCCAGTATACTTGCTCCGTATATTACCTTTCGGTAAACTACCGTCCGGTTGTAAAGGATAGCGTTGAACAAGCAACTGTTGAGGCAATGTCCCGTGACATGCTTTTGATTATGGTCTATATCGTGTCGGATGCAATTACTATCCTTTGTAGGAGCAATAGTAAAGATCACCCTATAGTTTTTTGATCTGGCACAAGGTCCTGTCTTTGACCATGCTATGCAACCACCGTTCTTACGGTTGACACCCAATTTAGTTCAGGTGACCTAATGAATTCCAGGTGAATTCCTAGGATTTTACGTTCAATGGTAATGAACGCATTAAAAATAGGTTTTCAAAAAACAAATCGGTTTGTAATTTTGATCAAAATATTTTCTCGTTCAAGCTCGAGTTTAGATATCATCGAATTTCATGAGTTTGTGATTCTCAATCTTTAAAGTCAATCTCAAGGATTGAGTAATATCAGGCTTAAAAGCTGATTTTTGATCTTTAAGTAGATTATCCTTTCTGGAGATCTGATTCATTAGTCTTATAAGATAATTTGCACGGTGCCCCCCAATTGTACGAGACAGATCCTCTCATGGTTAGAATAAGTCTGACCACTTGGCGACCCTGTTTGATGCTGAGGTCCGTGGATTTCCAGCTGATTTTTGAGAAAACTTTTAACAACTGGTCTGGACGACAATTTCCTGACCTAAATCAAGAAGCGCGTGTATTTTTCTCTCGGAAGACTTTACTTCCTTTTATATTACAATAAACTGGGTAAAACTGATAAATATCGTTCAAAACAAAAGTATCTTCAATTATTTGTACAAAAATATGTGTCATATGTTCTAAATAACTTGGTAAATTTTTCTCACACTTGGCTTTTATTTTCCTTTCTTTGCCTTTTTATTTTTCTCTATTCCATTTTAAATGAATTCTAACATTTTGGGTTGTTTCTCAATTTATGTCCTTTCCAAGGTAACAATAATTTCGGTGTTAACACCTAGTTTTATCGTTCATAAATATGTATAAACATGATTTTGAGTTCATTTATTTGAAAATTTTGAAAATTTTTACTAGAATTGGTAGTCAATATTTAAGACTAGGGCTGTTCTTTATTATCAGAGAGCACTAGATTCTAATACAACTACTGCGTTACTAGTATTTTTAATGGTAACCAAGTGTTTAATATTTAAAATTTTAAAAATCCGAAAGAATTTATCCCCTTCCCACACTTAAGATCTTGCAATGCCCTCATTAGCAAGAAATCAGTAACAATTTAAATTATTGAGGGTGATTAGCGTAGAAAAATGATTAAATTTTACCAAAGTTTCCAATCATATTGGCGTTTGTTTGTTGAATGATAAATGGTGCACTTCATTTGTTCATTCCGTCTGTTGTTACATCACATTTGTTTTTCGTTTTGTCGTCAAAATTAGTAGCTTTTGATGAACTTAATGCCAGTCTTTGAAAATGCGCTATTTTACCCTGTTGTGTACAATTGACATCCCATACAAATAATAACATGCATGGTAATTTGAAATGGGACTTAACATCCCACTTTCAAATCAAATATGAAATATTAGTACAACATAATAAAAAAATTAAAACTTACATTAAAGTATCACAATATTATATGTTTTAAACACAAGTAAATAAAAATAATAAAAGATAAAAATCACCAACGGGAACTATATCAATCTGGATAGGGGTTCCAGTTCATGTCGCCGGGCGGGTTCCACGGTTGGTTATAGGTGTACTGATAGGCCTGGTTAGGGTTGTAGAGAGTAAATGGTGGTCGCATATCGGGCTGGTGTGGAGGATAGTAAGCAGGTCGGGTCGGTACGTAGTTATTTGGTACCTGAGGTGATAGCTGGCTCATGATCTGATGCTGATGATAGTGCCATCTATCATGCTGTTGTTGCCTAGAATGCTCGTACACATTCTCGGCGTGTCACTGCTCGAACTGACTATGTCTAGCCTCGTTTGTCATTTCTACCTCATCTATACGTTGGTAAACGTCAGTCATAGCCTCCCTAATGACATCCCTAATGTCATCCGGTTCCTCCATTTCCTCATCTGAACCTCTCTCTACCTGTAGATGACGACCATCATATGGTACTACCTGATTGCGTCTGCTCTTTAATACCTTTGCACCCTGATAGACCTTCAATCCTAAAGTATCAACCTGTTCCCTACACACCATCAGTGGACCCCCTTGATCCCTATCTACACTCAAATACTCTCCAATGAGAGTAACAAAAATACCTCCTCCTATTATTCCCCCGTCCTGTATTCCTGCCACCATTTTGGATAGATAAAAACCAACACAGTAGGGGATATTAACAAAGCTTCTAGGGTTTCGAATACACTTAAGGTAAAATAAATCGTGTAAGGTCATCTTCTCCTTGTTTTTACCTCTTTGTGTAATTGAATTAGCTAAAAATCTAAGTATAATACGTAGCTCTGCTTTGTTAATATCTAAATAGGAGTGTCTTCCTCCCAGCGTAAAAACATTATAATTTGACATACGCCTCCAGACGGCGTTCGCGTCAAAATTCCTATCTACCCGCTCTCCATGATAAATCAAATTTGTACAATCGGGTAGTAGTAATTCACCAGGAGTGTAAATCTGTAAAGCCCTGGCCATGTCCAGCATGGACATCCTGTACATCCTACGGCCAAGTAAAAATCTAAGAAAACTTCTATCATCTAACCTAACTACATCCGCATTAAGTGATATAGTACTCATAAGCTCAACACACCATTCCTTATATACAGGCCTATGAATGGTGAATAAACGTTCCCAATCGGGAAAAGAAGAGTTGCCATACCTTTGGATCAGATGCTATCTAACTGAGATAACTAGTTGGACCCTTTCCAAAGGCTCCCAATCGATTACCCTCGGTACTTCTACATTTTTCTGTACCAGTTTAAATTTGTTACTTTGATAAGTCGGGTAATCTCTCCAACTTCGATCAAATCTCAAATTAGGATGCAACTGTTCTTCATGAATCGTTGGGTGTTCTATTATTGGATGAATCGAAAATTTAACGTAGGCATTAACATATTCTTGTTGCGGATCATAGTATGGTATGTGTTGATCAGGTTGTTGTTGTTGTTCCCGTTGTTGCTCCTGTTCATATTGCATTTCTGGTTCAGGTTCCGGAGCAGGTTGCCTAGATGATGATGATGCACCATCAGTATCGGTATATCTCTGCAAAACACATTAAACACAAAATTTGTGCATCCAAATATGCATTAGTGTTAGAAAAATAACAACTTGAAACAACTACAATAACATGTTCAATCAAAATTAAACTTATACACATTTTCACAATTTTAACAATTCTACACTTTTTCAAATAAGCATTTATGAAAATGTTTACAAAGTTCATAAGCATTCAACTCAAATAACATGTTAAAATAACCATTACTAGCAATTAAACAAGTTTCAAATGGCATTTACATCAATTTAATCAAGTTCATGAATTTTAGACTTAAAAAGTCCACTTTAATTATCAAAAATCATGTTTAGGATCAAAGTTTGGATCATTTAGCTACCTAAACATGTTACACTACTTAATTTAGCAATAATTCATGACAAAAATCGGCCATAACCTGTTTATATCAAAAAGCCCCAAATTGCTCAAGAACACAAACCCTAGATTTCTAAAAATTTTGAAGTTTTTGTCTTCAAATCATGTTAAATAGCATCAATCTTGGTTATACATGCATAATATACTAACAATTTAACTCTAATTACACTAAAAATCAACAAAATTAAATTAGGTAAAAATTAGCTCAAGAACACTAAAACTGAAAATTTAAAGAGTTTAGGGGTGAAATCTTTACCTTTCTTGAAAAATTTCTTAACAAATTCATGATTAAAGCAAGAAATTTGATGAATTATGGTAAAAAATGGCGAATTTTTGAGAGTGTTTGGGAGTATTTTCGGGTATGTGTGTGTGTTTTGTGTTGAGACAGAACAGCGAGCTGCTCTTTTGTTCCTGACCAAATTTTGGCCTCCATGCGACCGGAAGGATTTGAAGAGGAAACCCCATGCGATCGCATGGGGTCTGATATTTTTTTTTTTATAAAAACCTTTAACTAATAAAAACATAAATTAATAAATTTTAAAATTTTTTTTCTTTTTTAGGATGAGGGCGTTTCGGATCGTTGTCCTAGTCCGTCTCTCGACAAAATTTTAAAATTTGTCACTTTTTAAGCGTTGTTTTAAAAGTAAAGATTTTTGGGTTTTTTTTAATGTTTTTGGCATACTTTAATTCAATAAGATTAAAAATAATGATAATAAAATTTCTCGTCCCGCCCTCGGGTAAAGCAATTTCAGTTCAACGACCTAGTTTTCAACTCACGACGAATTTTAAATATCAAATTCTTAACATAATGAAATAAAGTAAATTTTTGTTTTTAAATTCACACCAAACTTAAATTTAAAATGCATAAAATTTCATATTAATATTATTAATATTTTTATACATTAATTTTCTAAACTTATATTAAAAATATTAATTTTTAAAATATTTAAAAACTTAAATATAATGATTTAAAAAGTTTACAATAAAAAAAACAAGATAAAAATTAAAATTAAAAATCTTTTTGGTCTTTTATCCCACTTTAATCAATCAAATATTAACAAAAATATACGCCCCTCTTTTCGGTAAAGTAATTTCGGCTATATTACCTAGTTTTACTCCTGACGAATTTTTGAAATATTTTGGATTGATTGATTAAAGATATTTATACCTTAAGAATAAACGGTAAATTTCGCAGTGGTGTAATAAATTTTTGTATGATATCAATAATTTCGGTTACGCATACCTAATTTTATTGAATACCAATTTAATACTTTATAGAAAATGATTCAGCGTTTATTATCAAAAGGTTAAAAGCAATAAAAAACAAAAATAAAAACTGTACATACTTACCTGTGAGATAGAATTCTCAGAGACCTGCTTTAGCCGACTCATAAGAGAGTCGTGTGATTTGGTTTTCCATAGCTACATAAGCGTAACCTCGATTCTTCAATATCTTTTCTTCTAAACATATGAACGGTCCTTCGCTGCATAGAGTAGCAAATTCGGTATTTGAATATATTTGATTATTTGAACATTTACCTTCGTGTGACAATTTTCCGCATTTATGACATCTTTCAAGGTGTCGTGCTCTTCTTTTTGTTGCGGATTTTGATTTTCCTTTACCAAAATGTGTCTTATGATGATCGTTCCTGAGTTCTTTCCTTACTTCGTCACATCTGCCTCTTATTACTGACACCAGGTCACTCGGAAGTGTGTCATTATTATGTTTAGTAATCAAAGCGTGTAGCATTAGACCATGGTTCAAATCAAAGGAATTCTTCATCTCGTAAAACCTAAAAAAAATAAAAATTCAGAATGGAGGGAGAAGACTTGTTCTTTAGGGTCTACTAGGGAAAGACCATTCGGATTCCATTCTCGAGAACTACACGAAAACAGAATATGTATCTCTAACAGAAACATATATTACCCATAAAAAGACTTGATTCTCCCCACACTTAGTTAGCTGTGGTGTCAAAATTGTGATTAACTTCGTTGTCAACTTCAATCGGACCATGTATGTAATGTTTAACTCTATGACCATTAACTTTAAATTCAATTCCATTTGAATTTATTAACTTTATTGTTCCATATGGGAAAACTCTTTTGACTATGAATGGTCCAGACCATCTTGATTTCAATTTTCCAGGAAATAGCTTGAATCGTGAAATGAAAAGAAGAACTCTGTCTCCTTCTTTAAATTCTTTTGAACTTCTGATTCTTTTATCATGCCATTTCTTCATTCTTTCTTTATAGATTAACGAATTTTCGTATGCTTCATGTCTTAATTCTTCTAATTCGTTTAATTGACTTAACCGTAGACGTCCGGCTTCATGTAAATCAAGATTACATGTCTTCAAAGCCCAAGATGCTTTGTGTTCAATTTCTACTGGAAGATGACATGCTTTTCCGTAAACGAGTCTAAAAGGTGTGGTTCCAATTGGAGTTTTGTAGGCTGTTCTAAAAGTCCAGAGTGCATCCTCCAATTTTATGGACTATTCCTTTGGATTTGATCCTACGGTTTTCTCTAGAATACGTTTTAAAGCTCGGTTGGTATTTTCAACTTGTCCACTTGTTTGTGGATGATAAGCAGTTGCGATTTTATGAGTTACTCTATATCTTTTAAGAACTTTCTCAAGTTGATTATTACAAAAATGAGTACCCCGATCACTTATTAAAGCTTTCAGTGTTCCGAACCTAGCAAAAAGACGTTTTAAGAAGTTGGCTACAACTCATGCATCGTTAGTTGGGAGAGCTTGTGCTTCCGCCCATTTAGATACATAATCAATGGCAGCGAGAATGTAGAGATTATTATGAGATTTTGGAAATGGACCCATAAAGTCAATACCCCAAATGTCAAATACTTCACATACTTCAATGACATTTTGTGGCATTTCATCACGTTGACTTATTTTTTCGGCCCTTTGACAAGAATCACAGGATTTTCAAAGAAGGTGTGCGTCTTTGAAAATTGTAGGCCAATAGAATCCAGCATCATAGACTTTCCTTGCTGTGAGTTGAGGCCCATAATGCCCTCCTGTTGGTCCTGTGTGACAATGATTTAAGATTTGACTAGCTTCATCCCTAATACACATCGGTGTATTATTTCATCGGGACAACTTTTAAACAAATGTGGATCTTCCCAAAAATAGTGTTTTATATCACTAAAGAATTTCTTTCGTTTTTGGTACGACAACCCTTTTTCAAGGAATCCACATACTAAGTAGTTTGCATAGTCTGCAAACCATGGAATTTCACTATAATCTATCTTCAATAGATATTCATCAGGAAAGTTATCTTGTATGGCCGATTCATTTAGAACTTCTAATTCAGGATTTTCAAGACGAGAAAGATGATCAGCGGTGAGATTTTCTGCTCCCTTTTTGTCTCGGATTTCAATATCGAACTCTTGTAAGAGTAAGATCCAATAGATTAATCATGGTTTGGCATCTTGTTTCAAAAATAGGTATCTAAGAGCAGAATGGTCGGTATAAACCACCGTTTTTGCTAGAACGAGATATGAACGAAATTTGTCAAAAGTAAAGACAATAGCAAGGAGTTCTTTTCAGTAGTTGTGTAATTTGTTTGTGCTCCTTGTAACGTCTTACTAGCGTAATAAATAGGTTGAAATCATTTTTCAATCCTTTGTCCTAAAACGGCTCCCATTGCAAAATCACTTGCATCGCACATGAGTTCAAATGGTAGATTCTAATTTGGAGTTATCATGATCGGCGCATTAGTGAGTTTTTCTTTAAGAATATTAAAAGATTTGATGCATTCATCCAAAAAGATTAATGGAGCATCCTTTTCTAGGAGTTTATTCATAGGAGTGGCAATTTTAGAAAAATCTTTTATGAAACGTCGGTAAAAACCGGCATGCCCTAGAAAACTCCTAACTCCTCTAACATTGGTGGGATGTGGAAGTTTAGCAATTACATCTACTTTAGTTCTATCCACTTCAATTCCTTCCTTTGAAATTTTATGACCAAGAACGATGCTTTCTCTAACCATGAAATGGCATTTCTCCCAATTAAGTACTAGATTTGATTGTTCGCATCTAATAAGCATTCGTTCAAGATTGACTAGACATGTTTCAAAAGTATCACCGAAAACTGAAAAGTCATCCATGAAAACTTCCATGCATTCTTCTATCATGTCGTGAAAAATCGCCATCATGCACCTTTGAAAGGTTGCAGGGGCGTTGCAAAGTCCAAATGGCATGCGTTTGTAAGCAAAAGTACCATAAGGGCACGTGAATGTGGTTTTCTCTTGGTCCTCGGGTGCGATTGGAATTTGAAAATATCCAGAAAAACCGTCAAGAAAATAATAGCAACTATTTCCGGCTAATCTTTCCAACATTTATCAATGAAAGGTAAGGGAAAGTGATCTTTTCTGGTGGCGTAATTTAATTTTCTATAATCAATACAAACACGCCATCCTGTTACAGTCCTAGTAGGAATAAGCTCATTTTTCTCATTTGTGATGACAGTCATGCCACCCTTCTTAGGTAGGCATTGAGCTGGGCTTACCCATAGACTATCAGAGATTGGATAAATTAAACCTGCATCTAGCAGTTTAATAATTATTTCTTAAAAACATCTTGCATATTAGGATTTAGTCTTCGTTGGCGTTGCAAATACGTTTTATGACCTTCTTCCATAAGGATTTTATGTGTGCAATAAGAAGGACTTATTCCTTTAATATCATGAATCTTCCATGCAATAGCTGGTTTATGAGCTTTTAGCACAGAAATGAGTTGAGATTTTTCATTTTTTGTAAGAGAAGACGATATTATTACAGGTAATTCAGATTCACCATGTAAATAAGCGTATTCCAAATGGTTTGGAAGTGGCTTTAACTCTAATGTCGGTGGTTCTTCTATCGATGATTTATATCGATGTTTGTCTTCCTCTTTTAGCATTTGAATTTCTTCTGTTGTTGGTTCATATTCATTAGCCATGAGTGCGGCTAACATTTCAGCTTCATCAATTGGTTCAGTTCCTTCTCCTAAAGAACATTCTCCTGTTCCTTGTAATTCTGAAAATTCTTCTAACAATTCTGCATATGAATCTATAGTTTGAATATAATAACATGTATTATCTGCAGATTGCGGTTGTTGCATGGCTCTATCAACAGAAAAGGTAACACTCTAGTCCTCTATACTTAGGGTCAGTTTCTTACCGAATACGTCTATTATTGCTTTATCCGTGTTTAAGAATTGTCTTCCTGATATGAGAGGAACTCAAGAATCTTCTTCCATGTCCAGAATAACAAAATCTACTGGAAATACTAAAGTACCAACTTTAACTAGCATGTTCTCCATTATCCCTCTAGGATATTTTACTGATCGATCGGCTAGTTGTATGCTTATTCGTGTTGGTTTTAATTCTCCAAGGTCTAGTTTAGCGTATAATGAATACGACATTAGATTTATACTAGCACCTAAGTCTGCCAATGCTTCTATTGAACTAAGATTACCCAGAAAACATGGAATTGTGAAACTTCCTGGATCTGATAATTTTTCTGGTATCTTATTCAACAGTACTGCGGAACAATTTGCATTCATAGTAACAGCCGAGGGTTCTTCCATTTTATTTCTATTTGTGATTAGATCTTTCAGGAATTTGGCATATCTTGGCATTCCTGAAATCACATCAATGAAAGGAAGATTGACATTTATTTGTTTAAACATATCCAAGAATTTGGATTGCTCGGCTTCAAGTCTTTCTTTTCTCATTTTACTCGGGTAAGGAAGTGGTGGTTGATATGGTTTAACATAAGGTTTAGCCTTAACTGTGTTATCTTCATTAACCTTTTCAACTACCGGTTCTGTTTCCTTATCTTGCTCAGGCTGTGGTTCCTGTAGAGTAGAAATAGTGCCATCAGAAATTACAGGTATTTCAGGTGGTTTAAGTGTAATACCACTTCTCGTGGTAATAGATTTAGCTGTTTCATTCCGGGGGTTAGCATTTATATCGCTAGGTAGATTTCCCGGTTTTCTTTCACCTATCAACCTTGCTAGGTTGCTCACTTCTTGTTCCAGATTTTGGATTAAAGCTTATTGATTTCTAAATGCTTGAGCATTTTGTTCATTCGTTTGTTTCTGAGATGTGAAAAATTGAGTTTGAGATTCAACTAGCTTCGACATCATGTCTTCTAAATTTGGCTTTTTATCATCGGTTTGTGGTGGTTTAATTGGAAAAATAGGTCTTTGCTGGTTGTAAGTATTATTGGATACTTGTTGATTGCTAGGACCTTGTTGATTGTTGTATGGAACATTTTGGTTATAATTCTGGTTTTGATTGTAGATTGGTCTTGGCGGTTGATAATTATTCTGATAATTATTTCTAGGCCTTTGGTTCACGTATGAAACATTCTCTCTTTGTTCCATTGTTTGTTCAATACTGAGACAATCTTTTGTCAAATGTGGTCCTCCACACTGGTCACAACTAATTCGTATTGAGTGAATATCCTTAGTCATCTTTTCCATTTGTCTCTCAACAGCATCTATCTTTGCGGAAATGCAATCAAAGTCATGGCTAGAATCGGCTTTAGCCGCTTTAGATGATCTAACGATATCTTTTTCTTGATGCCACTCATGTGAGTGGGAAGCAGTGTTATCAATAATTTTGTAAGCTTCAGTTGCGGTTTTCTTCATAATGGAACCACAGCTGCTATATCGATGTCTTTTCGTGTAGTGATGTCGCATCCTTGGTAGAATATTTGTACTATTTGATAAGTGTCTAAACCATGTTGCGGACATCCTCTCAATAACTTTCCAAATCTTGTCCACGCTTCATATAGAGTTTCATTTGGCTTTTGTGTGAACGTAACAATATCTCCTTGAAGTCTTACGGCTTTAGATGCCAGAAAGAATTGTTTAAGAAATTTTTCAACTAAAACGTCCCATGTATCAATCGCCCCTTCAGGTAACGATTCTAACCAATCTTTGGCTTCTCCCTTTAAAGTCCAGGGAAATAACATGAGATATATCTGTTCATCCTCCACTTCTCGGATTTTAAATAGAGTACAAATCCTATTAAAGGTTCAAAGATGTTCGTTTGGATCTTCCTTCGGCGCACCACTAAATTGGCATTGATTAGTTACCGTGTGTAGGATTTGTCCTTTAATTTCATAATCTGGCGCATTAATGTCTAGTTGAGTAATTGTGTGACCTTGGCCAGTGCGTTTAGCTCTCATTCGGTCTTCCATACTTAGAGGTTCCAGATTTTTCATTATTGAATTTGTTGAATCTGAATCACTAAAGGATTCTTATTTAATGGTTTCTTCCTCGACAATCTCTGGATGAGTGATTTGTGGTTCAGGAGGAATGATTAGTGGTTCAAGATCACTGAATTGTCCCTGAATATCCTCAGAATTCTCAATTGTGAGGTCGGATTCAAAAAATGGATTATCGGAAATTTGAATTGGAGTACTTGGTCGACTGGATGACGATTCTAAAGAAAAATCAACGGCGACAATATTGGCTAGATGTCTTGATCGAGTTACAGGTGGTGAACGTTTTGCTCGGTGCATTCACTGAATATCCTATTAGTTATAAAAGATAAAAATTATATAAGTTATCAAATTAATAGACTTTTCTAATTTTGCCCACGTTTCGAATAGCCAATAGATGCAGCAGGTAGCCAGGACCTTTTAAATCGGAAGCCCACAACTCGCCACTAACAAATCCAACTATTACTACAAACCAGAAAATTTTGGATACTTATCAATTTAACCGCTTAAAATAATTTTTCGTTTTGAAATTTTAGAGAAGAAATAGAAAATTCTATGTCTTAAAAACTAGAGCGTAGAGAAATAAGAAAGAAAAAGAGCGCGTCGAAAAACGTCGAAAAATAAAAGGCCGAAAAATAAGCGTCGAAAAATAATATAATGCAGCGTCAAAACTTAAAAGTCTAAAAACTAAATATTAAAACTTACGTCTAAAGGTATTAAAGCTTAAAAGGAATTCTATATCCAAAACCGTAATAACTTAAAAAGGTACTAAAGTCTATTAGATATTAAAGCGATGAGCGACGTCGTAAAATTCTAAAGCGTCTAAATTTTAATCTAAAGAAAAAGCACTTAAGGGATTTTACGGCAAAGCCTAAGAGTCTAGAAATAAAAATAACTATGGCAAAATACTAAATTAAAAACTAATTACGAGCGATAAAAATAAATATTACGAATAAATGATTAAAAAGATACAAAATTTAAAAATAAAACTTAAGGTTATAAAAACTTCGATCACCATCATTACTCACTAACTGTTACTCCTCCTTTTCACCTTGAGCAACTTTCGTAACCCACCTGCTACAACCATCGAACCAACACCAAACCCATTTCCATATTTCCATTTAAACCACCAAGAAACCCACTTGAAATCGTCACCACCCTTCTTCTCTTCTACCTCACCTCCATCACCCTCTTTCTTTTTATCCTCTCCTCTCTAATCCTTCTTTGTGAACAAACATTAAGCACCACCACCTTCATCATCAACAGCCACATACTCGCCACCATTATCTTCATTCGAAGATCAAACCTGCTGCAACTATAAACAACCACGACTACTTTGCTGTGAACCGTGGAGCAACACAAATTGCAAAGGATATGGGAACATGGGTTGAAACATGTAACGTGATAAAACAACTGGAATACATTCATTGTTTAAAGAGTTGTTATCTCCTTTTGCTTTCTAAAAAGGTGTAACATATAATAATAAATCAATGGGTATCCAAGGAAAACTAGTGGGTTCCAGTTATTTTTTTTTTCTCTTTGCCGATTCAAATTATAAAGTATCATATTCGTTGGGCTTTTGCTTACAATATGGGCTAAGATTCAATTCGTTGGGCTGCTGATCCAAGCTTCTGTTTTCCACTAACCTGTCGAACCACAAACAAAAACCCTAAACATCACCGTCACTGTATTACGTCAGCCTTCTACTTCTGGTTTCTATTCTGATTCAAGCAAAGAAGAAATTACAAGTTAATGATGATAATAGTTGATGAATGATGATGATAAACAATTTGATGATGAGAAATGTTGAAGATTATGGTCGTTGATGATGATGAATAGAATATGATTATGATTTATAATTAGGGTTATGATCTATAATTATGATTATGAATCACGATTATGATTATTATTTAGAATGATGATGATGAGAATGTTATATGATAAAATGGTGATGAACCAAAATAGCTGTGAAATTTATATTTGGGTTTAGAAGAGAAGGGTAATAAAAAATTCGGATTTAAGTAATTGAACCTGTGAAATAATTCAAGAAGGTATTGAGTAGAGCAAAGGTTAGTGACGAGTGTGGGTGTTTACGTTATTCAGAAGGTCGCAGGTTCGAGCCTGCACTGTGACATTTTTTTTTTAGAAAAGGGAGAAAGAGAATCAGACAGTCACATATATTAGGGTAAATATAATTGGGCTGTGATTTAGATGAGGAAGATAACAGACGGACAGATGGTTAGACGTGTTGTGTTAGATCGAGAGATCTCAGGTTCGAGCCCGGGCGGAGACACTTTATTTTCTTTTTGGAAAAGATTGTGAGGTAGTGATGTGTGCAGAGGTGTATACGAAATAGTTATATATTTGTTATGAAATACTATTAAATACGATACAATTTTACACAAGTTATTTATTTATTTATAGAGTGGATATACCTAAACCTTGCTACAACACTTATAGGCAGTGTACCTAATCGTACAGTAGTGTAGTTTTTAGTAAGTCCGGTTCGTCCACAGGGAACTAGCCAATTTTAACGCTATATTTTATTTTAAACTATATTTGTATATAATTAAATATATAAGTAGTATTATTATTATTATTATAAAAAAGGGGGTTTTACCGTTTAATGACCGGTTTGTCGATTTTATATCTTAAGTCACAGTTAAAACCTAATGTAAAATATTAAAAATAAATATAACTTAATTTAAGGCGTAAAGTAAATGACAATAATTAAAGTACGATAAATAAAATGACGATAAATGAAATTGCGATAATTAAAAAGTACGATAATTAAAAATGCAATAAATAAAATGATAGTAAATAAAAGTGCGATGAAATATGAAATAAAGGAATTATGCTTATTTAAACTTCCGTAATCATGATGTTTGACGTGTTGATTTTAGTTTAGTACCATGGGTTAATTGTCCTTTGTCCTGGATTATTCGATATGTCTATACGGTTTTGTCCATAATAGTCCATCAGTCATAAATATAAAGTGCGAGAGTCTTCGTCAAATTATCCTTATACCCGAAGTCAAATATTCCAACTAATTGGGGATTCGAATTGTAACAAGGTCTTAATACTTTGTTTAATGAATACACCGGGTTATCGACTGCGTGTAGTCCAAGGTTTTACTACTTTGTTAACAATTACACAAATTACCCTTGAATGTAATCCACCCTGTTACAACAAGTCTATTGATTATTAATCCATCCCCGTGTCCGGTTAAATGAATGATTATTAGTACTTATAAATATCCCGCTCATCGTGTCCGATTGAGTGTATGTGGTTATTTATAGGTACGTCCAATTGTAAATCTTTATATTAAATTAACGAACTATCATTTAGTTAATATAAAGCCCATTAATAGCCCATAGTCTAATTTCCATAAGTGTCGTTCTTTTATCCAAACTCCAATTATGGTCCAAAGCCCAATTACCCAATCTTAATATTTAGCCCAACATCACGATTACTTCGGCATTAAATAAGCATAATAATAACTTAGCTACGAGACATTAATTTAAAAAGGTTGAACATAACTTACAATGATTAATAATAGCGTAGCGTTACACGGACATAATTTCGACTTACACACTTACAACATTCGCTAACATACCCTTATTATTATTAATCTTAAATTAAATTAAAATTATATTTATAAATATATATATATATATATATATATATATATATATATATATATATATATATATATATATATATATATATATATATATATATATCTGTGAGAGAGAGATTGAATTAGGATGGATAAACTCGACTGAAACTGCTCCTTTTATAGCAATGTGGCCAACCTTTTTGCTCCATGCGATCGCATGGCATTTGTGCCTTCTGGCCATGCGATCGCATGGCCTAGGAATCCAGCTCAGAATTGTTTGTTTGCTAGTTTGCCGACGGTTTAATATATAATATTATATATATATATATATATATATATAATTTTAAGAATTAATTATATATTATATTATATTCATGTGCATAGTTAACTTGTAATTTTTAGTCCGCTGCGTCGCGCGTTGAGAGTTAACTCTGGTCCCGGTTCCAGATTTTCGAACGTCCTTTCGTACTATTTAATATCTTGTACTTTGCGTTTCGCGGCTCGTACTCTTGTAATTTCTAGACGTTTCTCATCAACAATTTGAACCATTTTGATTGTACTTTATACTTTTTAGCTTTTTGGTTGTTTGCGTCTTCAATTCATCGAATCTGTCTTTTGTCTTCACCTTTTATTATTTAAATAAATATCACTTATAAATAGAACAATTGCAACTAAAAGCTTGTCTTTCTTGAAGGATAATGCTATGAAATATATGTTCGTTTTTAGCATTATCAGGTAGTTATTATTATTATTATTACTATTATTATTATTATTATTATTATTATTATTATTATTATTATTATTATTATTATTATTATTATTATTATTATTATTATTATTATTATTATTATTATTATTATTATTAACATTATTTTAGTGTTATTATAATTATTATTTTAACAAAAGATAGTTGTATAAAAATATATTTAATGCATAAAACATCTATATTGATATTTTCATAATAAATATTAAGTATTTATTTAAAATATATAAAATAAATATAGTTAATTAATTAATGAAATATCTAGATTATGAATATAATAATTATATCATTAATAATATATCAATTCGTTCGATTACCATTATATGTGTTAATATATATATAAATGATATAGGTTCGTGAATCCGAGGCCAACCTTGCATTGTTCAATATCATCATATGTATTTTTACTACAAAATACAGCATTGTGAGTTTCATTACTTCCCTTTTAAATGCTTTTCAATATATATTTTTGGGACTGAGAATACATGCGCTTTTATAATTGTTTTACGAAATAGACACAAGTAATCGAACTACATTATATGGTTGAATGATCGAAGCCGAATATGCCCCTTTTGCTTGGTAGCCTAAGAATTAGTAAACCGATCTACTAATTGACGCGAATCCTAAAGATAGATCTATTGGGTCTAACAAACCCCATCCGTTGTAGCGGATGCTTTAGTACTTCGATGTTGTTTTATCATGTCCAATGGATGTCTCGGAATGATAGGGGATATTCTCATATACACCTTGTTAATGTCGGTTACCAGGTGTTCAATCCATATGAATGATTTTTGTCTCTATGCATGGGACGTATATTTATGAGAAATGGAAATGAAATTCTTGTGGTCTATTAAAAAGATGGAAATGAATGATTATGATAAACTAATGAACTCACCAACCTTTTGGTTGACACTTTTAAGCATGTTTATTCTCAGGTATGAAAGAAATCTTCCGCTGTGCATTAGCTCATATTAGAGATCTTATTTGGAGTCATTCATGGCATATTTCGAAAGACGTTGCATTCGAGTCATTGTAAGATCCGTTTTTCTCAGACATGTGGGACGCCGTCCAAATGGGCAGGACGCCGTCCCGGATCGAAGGGCTGAACGCCGTCCAAGATTTTGGACACCGTCCAGAATAGCTGGCAGGCCAGCCTTGTTTCTTTTTAGATATTTTAGATGGGCATTTTGGTAATTTCACTTTGTGGACGAATTAAAGGTCCTAGATCAGTTTTGGTGAGCATCATTACTCCATTTCCATCTACCTTATCATCTTCCATTAAAATCTAGAGAGAGAAAGTTTCTAGAGTAAGAAAGCTCAAAACAAGTAAGAAGAAGGTTGAATCGGGTTTTTGTGCAAGCTTTAAAGTCGTTCACCTAGTCTCTAGCTACGCGGTGATTGTGTTGGTAAGTCTTAAACCTAATTTCTTTACTTTAATTGTGTTAAGGGTTAGGGTTTGGGTTAGTGTTGCACATAAAACCCATTTGCTAGTGATTTGAGGATTTTGGGTAAGTTTGGGTCATGAAGACCCAAATGATGACTAACCTAGGGTTTTGAAAGGTTAAATTTTGAAATGGGTCTTAAAGACCTTAGTAAATCACTAGTACACTTGTAGTTAATGTTAATGGGTGTCATTTGGGTTGTGGGTGACCCAAATGGGTGTGTTGACCTTAAAATGGGTCAAGTGGGTCTTTGATGACCTAGGTTGTCTTTCAAGTGTGAAAATGAGTTAGTTTGGTGATTAAATGTGTATTAAGACCTTAAATGGCTAGAGTTAGGGTTCTTGGAGAAGTTAACCCATTATTAGGGTTACGGGTGCAAAATGGGTCGGAATTGCACCTTGGGTCAAAAGACTCTAAAATGTTGAATGAGTTGGTTGACCGACTTGAGTTGTGTTTGATATTGAGCTAAATGTAATAGGTACGTTACATTGAAGTTACAAGTTCGGTTATCTTTCGCAAAAGACTCTAAGGTGAGTGGAATATCTATATATGTATGTATATGATTTATGTACCGTATTGATGGTGTCACATAGCCGTTGTGTGACCATAGTTGTGAGGCATAACCGTTTTTGTCCACATTTGATATTTATGCACATAGCCGTGTTTGTGCATATAGTGGCGAGTAATAGCCGTATTTTACTCCCACGTTGTTGTAGTATTAATTGTACACCTAGCCGTGTTTGTGTACACGATTGTGAGTAATAGCCGTGTTTTACTCACACATTGATCAAGTGATGCCATAGCCGTTTTTGGAACACTTGTGGGTGATGCCATAGCCATTTTTGGAACACCTCGAGGGTTAGTATACCATAGCCGTGTTTGGGAGCTAACGGTTGTTATGAACATTGATGACTTGTTTCACGAAGTCATTCCCTTGCGAAGAACTTGGTTAACCATGGTTTATAGTTGTTAACGTTAGCATTTGATTATTATTATGAATATTATGCTATTGATGTTGCTAGTTGTACGAATTGACGATATTAGCTTGTTTATTGAGACGTTATGCGTTAGTATGCATTATATGATATCGTGGATGCGAGTAGGTAAGTCTTATATGCATGTATATATTTATTCTACTCACTAAGTGTTAGCTTAACCTCTCGTTGTTTACCTTTTTAGGCTCCGGTGTGGACAAAGGCAAGGGTATTTGGTTAGATTAGTGGTCTCCCGCTTGTTTTTGATAGGAGATGCTTTTGATTAGCTTTTGGAAGTTCGGCCAAGATTTGGGTAGTTTAACCCCAAACACCATGCTCTAGTGTCGTTTGGAAATTAAACTTGTATTGGTCGAAACTTGTATTTTTGATTGAAACGCGTAAGACGGGCCGATGTGGGCCCGAGGTTGTAAAACTTGTTTTAATGATGGAAACCTCTTATTTTATTATATTAGGATACGTTGTAAAAAGGTTTTCGTTTAAAAGTGTCGGGAAGCGGGATTTCCGCTCACGTGAGTTGGACCCGGGGGACAGCAGCTTCCAGGAAATCTGGACACCGTCCAGATATGCTGGACGCTGTCCTGGCCTTAAGAGCTGGACGCCGTCCAAGATCTTGGACGTCGTCCAGATGAGCTGAATCAGAATTTTTTTTTTGTATACGTTTTTGGATTTATGAAGTCGGGTTGTTACAAGTGGTATCAGAGCATGGTCTAAGGGATTTAGGCGACTTGAGATAGGTGCCTAGACTTAGACTTTAATGTGTGTGCGCTTTATGCGGGACTTGCAGGACTTTTAGTCGGAACGAGAATTGTTAGTGCTAGGGTTTATGTGAATTAACCTTGCACTAATTGTTTTGTGTTGTTTTAGCAATCATCAAGCTAGATAGGCATTGTACTAGCAAGTTAATGCGAGTGCTCGCGTAACAATGATTAGCTACCATTGTTACGGGTTCAAATCGTGTCGAACGAGCGATGTACGACGATGGTTGAGCAAGATGGGATAGTGTAGTATATATGTATATGCATATGTGTTAAGTCCTTTCGTTTCATTGTTTAACTTACTTCGTTTTATAGAATGAAGATGAAAAATGGGCACGACACTAATGACGGAAGTACGAGTGAGGACGTTGAACTCACGGCCAAGGTTGAGGCCATCTTTAAGAGGCTAAAGAAGGATTTTCTCGACGATGTTCGAAAGGTTTTCCAAGAGTCGGTCGATGGACAAGTGACCAAAATGATCAATGATCGAATGAAAGCCACAATAGAGGAGGCTTTAGAGGCTAGAAACATTTATCCTCGAGGCAAAGGGGGTGAAGGTAATGGTGGGGGTGGAAGGCGGGACTTCCACTACAAAAATTTCAAGGATACTCAACCTCCGATGTTTAATGAGGTGAGAGATCCATTGAAAAGCACTTGTTGGATTTCTGATATCGAGGGAGCGTTTCGTACCGCGGAGTGTCCTCCCGAGAAGAAGACGAGGTATGGGTCTAGCATGTTGCACGAAGAGGGCAAGTTGTGGTGGGACGATAAAATCAAATTATATGGTGAAGAGCAATGCATGTGCTTGACATGGGAGGAGTTTAAGAAAGAATTTTTTCAAGAATACCGAACTACTTCCGATCTTGATAAAATCCGGGACGAGTTGCACCATTTGCGACAAGGTTCAATGGACTTGGTTACTCTCAAGTCTTCCTTCTTGGCAAAGACTCATTTTTGTCCGGAGTATGTAGGTGATGATCACAAGTTGATGCTATATTTCTACCGTACTTTAAGTGATGAGTTGAAGGGTAAGATTAGCGGGGGTATGGCTAAGTCTTTTGAAGATTTATACGAATTGGCTAGGGGTTTTGAGCCGGAGGTTCCAAGAAAGAGTGATTTCGCTTTTTCCAAAAGAAAGTTTGAAGGTTCTAGTCATTCTAACTTCTCAAACAAGAAAAACAAGAACAAGAAGGGGTCCGAAAGCGTCGGAAGTGTGAAGAAGGGTGGTTCAATTACTTTTACGCCTACTTGTTATAGTTGTGAGAAGTTGGGTCATTACGCCTGTGATTGTTTGACCAAGTCGGTCACGTGTTTTAATTGTGAAAAGGAGGGGCACAAGAGGCCGAAATGTCCCGATTTGAATAATGATCATGTCAAGAAGTTAGAAAAGGCGGGTATGGCTAGGGGTCGCAACTATTTGATGATGAATGATGAAGCCAAGCAATCCAACGAAGTTGTCTCAGGTACTTTTATGGTTAACTCTAATCGAGCACGGATACTTTTTGATAGTGGTGCCAATTTGTCGTTTGTGTCTCCAAAATTCGTGCCTAAACTTAGTAGATCGTTAGCTAAGTTAAGTCGTCCGGTAGAATTCGAAATAGTGGACGGCAAGACGGTGCTAGTGGTTGATGTGTGTAAGAATTGTGATGTTGTGTTTGGTGCCGAAAACTTTAAAATCGACCTCATCCCGATGACTTTGGGCGATTTTGATATCGTTGTTGGTATGGATTGGCTAGATCATAATAGAGCCGATATTGCATGCCATGAGAAATTTATTCGTGTGAAGACCCCAAGTGGGGGAGAATTAATTATTCATGGCGATAAGCGGAGAAGACTTGTGCCGATATGTTCTTTTGTACGGGCACGCCGTTTCCTTATTAGTGGTGGCATGGCTTTTCTTACCCATGTTGTTGATACTCGTGATGAGCCACCACCCATTCGTGAAATTACGGTGGTAAATGAGTTTGAAGACATTTTTTCGGATGAGTTACCGGGTGTTCCGGCGGAAAGACAATTCGAATTTCGCATTGAGTTGGTTCCGGGAGCTACTCCCATTGCTAAAACTCCCTATCGTTTAGCGCCGACGGAAATGCAAGAGTTGTTAAATCAAACCCAAGAACTACTTGAAAAGGGTTTTATCCGACCGAGTGCTTCACCATGGGGCGCTCCGGTTTTGTTTGTGAAGAAGAAGGATGGTAGTATGCTGATGTGCATCGATTACCGGGAGTTGAATAAAGTGACGATCAAGAATCGTTATCCATTGCCTCGGATTGACGATTTGTTTGACCAACTCCAAGGTGCTACGTATTTCTCTAAAATCGACCTACGGTCCGGCTATCACCAAATGCGGGTCCGTGAAGAAGACATCAAGAAAACGGCTTTTCGAACGCGTTATGGGCATTTTGAGTTTGTAGTTATGCCTTTTGGTCTTACGAATGCACCGGTGGCATTCATGGACCTTATGAACCGAGTGTGCCAACCTATGTTGGACAAGTCGGTGATTGTGTTCATTGACGACATATTAGTCTACTCGAAAAGTATGAACGAACATGAACGTCATTTGCGTGAAGTATTGAAGACGTTACGAAAGGAGAAGTTGTATGCTAAGTTCTCCAAATGTGAATTTTGGCTAAGGGAAGTTCAATTCCTTGGCCACATTGTGAACAAGGACGGTATTCAAGTAGATCCGGGGAAGATAGAGACGGTGAAGAGTTGGAGACAACCGACTACGCCTACGGAAATCCGAAGTTTTCTCGGATTGGCCGGTTATTATCGTCAGTTTATCCAAGACTTTTCTAAGATCGCTTCTTAGTTGACAAAATTGACGAGGAAGAACGCGAGGTTTGTTTGGGAGAACGAGTAAGAAATTTCTTTTCAATTGTTAAAGGAGAATTTATGTCAAGCTTCGGTGCTAGTTTTGCCGGAAGGGGTGGAAGACATGACGGTCTATTGTTATGCTTCCTTAAATGGGCTCGGGTGTGTTCTAATGCAAAGGGGTAAAGTCATTGCTTATGCCTCTCGGCAATTAAAGGAACACGAGACGAGATATCCGACTCATGATCTTGAGTTGGCGGCGGTTGTGCATGCGTTGAAAATTTGGCGCCATTACTTGTATGGTGTCAAGTGTACGATTTATTTGGATCACAAAAGTTTGAAACATCTCTTTAATCAACGGGATTTGAATTATCGTCAACGTAGGTGGATGGACGTGGTAAAAGACTATGACTGTGAAATACTTTATCATCCGAGCAAGGCAAATGTGGTCGCGGATGCGTTAAGTCGAAAGAGTCATCACCCGGCGTTACGATTGGGATTGTTACGTATGATTATTACTAACGATTTTCTTGAAAAACTTGGTGTGGTTCAAATAGAGGCTTACGTTCACAACAAGCATGCGGAACGAATAGTGGGTCAATCGTAGTTCATTACTCTGGGCTCGCGTGGCTTGTTTTAACACCCCGTTTTCCCCGTACATGACTTATAGGTGTATTATGTATGTACGATAGGCGTATGAAGGGTTCGGGACAAGTTCGGGTGTTGAGGTCTTGTATGCAAGAAAATGACTCAGATCACGCCGTGTGTCGCGGCGCGGCAATCAACTAGAATTCAGATCAGAAAGTGTGGTAAAGAAGGCACCAGACTCAGGCAAAGGTCACGGCGCGACCATTAATGCCGCGGCGCGGCATACTGCACGAACTGGCACCAGATTCTTGTAATTTCAAATGAAGTTCAAGGGCAATTTGGTCTTTTCATGTTTGAGCCAGATTTGAGGATTTAACCTCATCCATTCATTTCATTTCTTATTTTCTTTTCCTTTTTCTTTCATTTTCTCCCAAGAAACTCAAATACCCCAAGTGATTCAAGTGGGATTTTGAAAAGGAAGAAGCGGGTTTTGATCTTTGGCGTAGTTGACAAGTTTGTTCTCCTCGTTCTTAGCTTCACGGTGATACTAGTGGTAAGCTCTAACTCCGAATTGCATTTTCGTGTTCATCATTCAAATTTGGGGCTTTTGTCTTGTATGTTCATAGATGGAACCCATTTAGTTGTTAGTTGAAGATTAACACCAAGATTCGAGTTTATTGTTGTTATTGGCTGGTTTTGGGTTGGTTAATGATTTAGCCATGTTTAAGACTTGTAAATGGTGTACAATCACTTGCATTAGATTATTGGTGTTTTGGAGACTTTTAGGGTTTTCGTGGTTGACTAATTTTGACTAGAGTCAAAATTAGGGTTTGTTGAGGATTATGACCCGAATGTCGATTCGATGAGGTTTATAAACTTAAAATGGATTAAGTTGAAATATAAAACCGAGTTAAATATGTTTTGGTGTCAAAACTTGTAATTGGTTAGATTTTGACTTTATGGGTCAAAATTAGGGTTTACGGGCGATTTTGAGAACGATAAGTGTTTAACACTTGTGTTCGGGTTTAATTGGCATATTAGGACCATTATCACTTGTGTTAGTGATTATTGGTTAGTTTGGGCACGGTTTGTGCTTGGAAGTGCATTTGGGTCGAAATTGCACTAAGGGTCGAATTGGGTTGGTTTGTAAATCCATCCTAATTATGTTGTGGTATTTATGATAATGGAATAGGTACATTCCTTCGGCGAGTTGCGGATTATTCGGAAGCGTTCATCAAGGCGACAAGGTGAGTGTTAATATCCTATGTGCATATGTATGTGTAGGATGGGTGAGGGTCGGTGAAGTGGTTCTCAGTTATAGAGCTCACTTCACATATAGGTGGATTGATGGACTTGTGTATAGGTACAATTGGCACGGTTGTGCGTTTGGTTGGCCACCTTTGACGAGGTGCACACTTTGTGTACATTATCACACGGGCGGGTGATGTGGATTATATAACCCTAATGGCGAAGGGTTAATATTGTGAGTGGAATAATTATGCGTTCATGTTTATGACGTATTTGTTTGTGGATGTGATGGTAGCATCGAGTGTAAACCACGAGCCGGTAGCACTATAAAAATAGATGTGAACCACGAGCCGGTAGCATCGAGTGTGAACCACGAGCCGGTAGCACTATAAAACGAGGCGTGAACCACGAGCCGGTAGCGTCGAAGTGTGAACCACGAGCCGGTAGCACTATAAAAGAGTATGACTCAAATACGTATGGTGTGAACCACGAGCCGGTAGCACCATAGCGTTATGGTTAACCATATTGTGTTTGTGATTGTTTAGCATGTTAAATATTGTATACGTATAATGTTGTATTGTCGTGATGTAGCTAACCCTCTGGGTGTAGCTTATTGGCGTTGTTCACATCGTTGTTGGTGAACTTATACTTTGTTGATATCTTTAGCTTGTTGCTTAGAGATCGTACGGTATGCTTAGGGTAGTTGCCTTATACATGGATGCTTCGGTATGCGGTATTTGATATTTGTGTGGCGTGTCCATTTTATACATATATATGTATGTAGTATATTATCATTCACTAAGCGTTAGCTTACCCTCTCGTTGTTGATATTTTTATAGGTTCGCATGCTTGGCGGCTCGGGTAAGCTTGGGGATTTAGAGATCTTGGCTAGGTTGCTTAGAAGATCTTGCTTTTGTACTCGATTAGGATTTGGGTAGCGTAGTCCCAAATCACCATGCTTGGTTTGTTGGAAACTAAACTAGTCGGGTCGTGTATGTCCGTTTGGTCAATTAACTAATGTATTAAATGTTTTAAGGTTATTAAACCTTCAATTGTAATTAAAGATGTTTATGGAAAAACAATCAGGACCTAAAGTATTATTTATTTAACGCGTATTAAAAGGAAAAAATTTTATGGGCCGGTTTAATACGGGTTGGGTTGTTTCAAGTGGTATCAGAGCATGGTCTATGGGATTTAGGCGACTTGAGATAGGTGCCTAGACTTAGATTTTGTGTGTGCTTATTTGTTGCGGGACTTGTAGGAGTACGGGTCGGAATGGGAACTTGGTTAGTGCCATAGCGTGTAGGTGAACTAACTAGGATTGTGACTTGTGTTATGATATTACTTCTTGCGTGTGTTTTATCGCGTAGGATTTTTGTTGTGTTTTGTTATTGTTTGCGTTGCGAATATCATCGAGAAAGATAGTCGTTGTACTAACAAGTTGATACGGCGTGTGTGCATAATAAGGACTTGCAAACCTTATTACGGGTGCAAATCGTGTCTAGCAAGTAATGTACGATGAGTGTTTAACAAGATGGACCGGTGTGGAGCGTGTTGTTTTATACGTTCGTGGACTAATCGTTTTGCATTCTTTAGAATGACGACGCGAAATGAGATCGAGACGAATGACGAGGAGTTTAACTCTAGAGTTGCGGCCGCCGTTACGGAGCAAATGAGTGCATTTCGTGAAGAAATGGATAGGAAGTATTCCGAATTTCGGGGTAGTAGTGAAATGGAGCGTTGTTTTAAGAGCTTCATGAGGACTAAACTCCCGATGTATGACGGGAAACTGGATACTTTGGTAAGCACAACTTGGATCTCGGATGTCGAAGGGTGTTTTCGTACTATTGAATGCCCTCCGGAGAAGAAAACGAGACTCGCTACTAGTTTGTTGCGGGGTAGGGCCAAGGATTGGTTGGATGGTAGGATTGATCTTGTCGGTGGTGAACCGTTTATGGCGTTATCGTGGGACGGGTTTAAGAAGGAATTCTTCGAGGAGTTCCGAACTTCAGCCGATTTGTCAGAAATGCGTAATGAGTTGCGAAATTTGCAACAGGGTTCTATGGATTTGAATACTCTCAAGACGACCTTTATGGCGAAGGCTCGTTTTTTCCCGGAGTATTTGGGGAATGATAATTTGTTGATGCAAGATTTCTATCGAACCTTGAATGATGACTTGAAGAATAAGATTAGCCGGGGTCAAGCGAAATCGTTTGCATAATTATTCAACTTGGCTAGAGGTTTCGAGTTGTATTCACGATCGAAGATGAGTGAACCTTCAAGTGAGAGAAGGGTTGTTTCTTATGGTGCTCCAAGTAAGAGGACTAAGGGTTCGAGTGTGAGCACGGGTGGTACGCGGATGAGTATATCGGATTCTAGCGCGTCTAGATGTTACAATTGTGGCGTGAGGGGTCACAAGTCTTGGGAATGTTCGGTGCCAAAGGGTGATGGCATGGTGTGCTTCATTTGCCAAGAAGAAGGACGTCGTAAGTCGGAATGTCCCGAGTTAGCAGGGACGGGTGCAGCAAGGAGACGTTAAGGTACGTTTCATTTTAATAAATATGTCCTTTGATTATTTATTATGCGCCGTTGAGTTTGAGTTTATTAGATGCATTGTTTGTGCATGTTATTGATATGGGTGACGTTCCGAATGGAAGTACCCTATGGTGATGTTTGATTGTCGGGCGAAGGGCGTAAGACTTGGTGTAACAAAGCATTCCTTAGTATTTGGGAAATGTTTCTACCAAACCATGGAAATGGGTTTTGGTGTTCGGTTGTTAAGCGCGTGTTCGCTTTTGTGTTGAAGTTGATGAACCATGAGGTTCGACGGGTGGGATGATTCCCGAGAAATCGAGTGTTGATCTCGATGTATGTTGCTAAAAGAGTCTGCATGACGCGACATTAGGTGCCTCTATCATACCTACTAGCGTGGTGTTCGACTCCGATTGTGTTGTAGTTACATTGTACGCCGGAGTGAAACCCTTAGGTACATGAGTGACTAGGTGGAAATTGACAAACTAGAGCAATTGGATGATTGCGAGGGTGTGGTTTGTGTAATCGTGGTACACTTTTTGTTCGAAGTGTTTAAGGATTGATTGAAATCCTTCGTGTGCTCAAGGCTGGAGCAAGATATGGTGATGGGTCGTGTGAGCCCAATCGTTTGTAAAGTCTACCTTTGGTAGCATTGTACGGTTGTACGAGTTGTGGATATGGGACGTAGTTCCAAGTGGGGGAGTTACACTCCCGCACGAGGAAGTTTTAGTGTAAGATTTCGGATGATGCTTTTGGTAGATCCAGAAAATGTTGTCGAGACCTGGTTTTGGTCTATTTGTGGTAGATTACAATTTCGGATAAATTGTACTTATGGTTTGGATTTGAATTATCACCGAGGTGGTAATGTGGTAAATCTCGTTGAGAGATAATGGACGTGTTTGGTGAGCAAGATGAAATCCTTCGGTTAAGGGAGGTGTGTGTCGGATTCTCTTCTAGAGAATTATTGTTTTGTACCTATGTTTGATATAGGTGGTTCTTGCTCGAGTGTGTGAATGGTTAGTGGTATCCGTTTGGATTCACTATGGCGTAGTAGAGCGCGATGTTACGCTACTCGTTGTTCGAGGCCAAAAGGGCGTTGATTGGTGAAGCATAACCTTCGGGGTCCGCTGACTTCATCATGGTATTGTTGATTGGTGAAGCATGACCTTCGGGGTCCGCTGACTTCATCATGGTATTCTTGATTGGTGAAGCATGACCTTCGGGGTCCGCTGACTTCATCATAGGAGTAGTGATATATCGGTGAAGCATGACCGTTGACGGGGTCCGCTGACTTCATCCGGTGTTGAATGATCTATCGGTTGTTTTATACACCGATGGTGGGGTCATGAGGACCATGTTACGAGATTAGTGATGTGATAGCCGTGTTTCGCTCACATGTTGTTACGGGTGTGACAATAGTCGATTTTGTACACCTTAGGATTAGCATTGGCATAGTCGTTTTGGGCGCTTTTGGTTTTAGCCGTTGCTTATGATGTTACGGTAGTTGCGTATTGGTCGTATTGCACACTACAAGGGATGTTTAGTGATTGGTGTTATCCGTCAGGATTCGTTTGGTTCGGTCTTCATCGTTTCGGGTTGTTGACCTTAGGTTGAGACTTGGTTGTTTTTAGCGCCGTACTCGGTAAGGGTATGCTAAGGAATTGATATCTCGATATGAGATTGGTTGAGTTTTCCCGATGTGAGGGATTGAGTTAGTGCTAGTGCTCGGAATTATGGAATTTGATAAATCGCGGGTGACGATTTAGCTGTTAAGGGTAACTCTTTGAGAAGAATTGTCTAAGGGATCGTTGTAGACTTTGGTTGTTGCGTGTATTGTACGTCTCGGGATGCGATCAAGTGTGTAATTTTTCATTGGATTAACCATCGGGTTAGCGAATTTGTGGTAGAAGTCGGTTTGAAATGCATGTTCGACGACCATTGAGTGTGGGTCCGTTTGGGTTCGTGACTAGGATCACGAGGACGTGATCGAATCTAAGTGGGGGAGAGTTGTAACACCCCGTTTTCCCCGTACATGACTTATAGGTGTATTGTGTATGTACGATAGGCGTATGAAGGTTTCGGGACATGTTCGGGTGTTGAGGTCTTGTATGTAAGAAAATGACTCAGATCACGCCGTGTGTCGCGGCGCGACAAATGAGGTCGTGGCGCGGCAATCAACTAGAATTCAGATCAGAAAGTGTGGTAAAAAAGGCACCAGACTCAGGCAAAGGTCGCGGCGCGGCATACTGCACGAACTGGCACCAGATTCTTGTAATTTCAAATGAAGTTCAAGGGTAATTTGGTCTTTTCATGTTTGAGCCAGATTTGAGGATTTAACCTCATCCATTCATTTCATTTCTTATTTTCTTTTCCTTTTTCTTTCATTTTCTCCCAAGAAACTCAAATACCCCAAGTGATTCAAGTGGGATTTTGGAAAGGAAGAAGCGGGTTTTAATCTTTGGCGTAGTTGACAAGTTTGTTCTCCTCGTTCTTAGCTACACGGTGATACTAGTGGTAAGCTTTAACTCCGAATTGCATTTTCGTGTTCATCATTCAAATTTGGGGCTTTTGGCTTGTATGTTCATAGATGGAACCCATTTAGTTGTTAGTTGAAGATTAACACCAAGATTCGAGTTTATTGTTGTTATTGGCGGGTTTTGGATTGGTTAATGATTTAGCCATGTTTAAGACTTGTAAATGGTGTACAATCACTAGCATTAGTGATTATTGGTGTTTTGGAGACTTTTAGGGTTTTCGTGGTTGACTAATTTTGACTAGAGTCAAAATTAGGGTTTGTTGAGGATTATGACCCGAATGTCGATTCGATGAGGTTTATAAACTTAAAATGGATTAAGTTGAAGTATAAAACCGAGTTAAATATGTTTTGGTGTCAAAACTTGTAATTGGTTAGATTTTGACTTTATGGGTCAAAATTAGGGTTTATGGGCGATTTTGAGAACGATAAGTGTTTAACACTTGTGTTCGGGTTTAATTGGCATATTAGGACCATTATCACTTGCGTCAGTGATTATTGGTTAGTTTGGGCACGGTTTGTGCTTGAAAGTGCATTTGGGTCGAAATTGCACTAAGGGTCGAATTGGGTTGGTTTGTAAATCCATCCTAATTGTGTTGTGGTATTTATGATAATGGAATAGGTACATTCCTTCGGCGAGTTGCGGATTATTCGGAAGCGTTCATCAAGGCGACAAGGTGAGTGTTAATATCTTATGTGCATATGTATGTGTAGGATGGGTGCGGGTCGGGTGAAGTGGTTCTCAGTTATAGAGCTCACTTCACATATAGGTAGATTGATGGACTTGTGTATAGGTCCAATTGGCATGGTTGTGCGTTTGGTTGGCCACCTTTGACGAGGTGCACACTTTGTGTACGTTATCACATGGGCGGGTGATGTGGATTATATAACCCTAATGGCGAAGGGTTAATATTGTGAGTGGAATAATTATGCTTTCATGTTTATGGCATATTTGTTTGTGGATTGATGGTAGCATCGAGTGTGAACCACGAGCCGGTAGCACTATAAAAATAGATGTGAACCCCGAGCCGGTAGCATCGAGTGTGAACCACGAGCCGGTAGCACTATAAAACGAGGCATGAACCACGAGCCGGTAGCGTCGAAGTGTGAACCACGAGCCGGTAGCACTATAAAAGAGTATGACTCAAATACGTATGGTGTGAACCACGAGCCGGTAGCACCATAGCGTTGTGGTTAACTATATTGTGTTTGTGATTATTTAGCATGTTAAATATTGTATACGTATAATGTTGTATTATCGTGATGTAGCTAACCCTCTGGGTGTAGCTTATTGGCATTGTTCACATCGTCGTTGGTGAACTTATACTTTGTTGATATCTTTAGCTTGTTGCTTAGAGATCGTACGGTATGCTTAGGGTAGTTGCCTTATACATGGATGCTTCGGTATGCGGTATTTGATATTTGTGTGGCGTGTCTATTTTATACATATATATGTATGTAGTATATTATCATTCACTAAGCGTTAGCTTACCCTCTCATTGTTGATATTTTTATAGGTTCGCATGCTTGGCGGCTCGGGTAAGCTTGGGGATTTAGAGATCTTGGCTAGGTTGCTTAGAAGATCTTGCTTTTGTACTCGATTAGGATTTGGGTAGCGTAGTCCCAAATCACCATGCTCGGTTTGTTGGAAACTAAACTAGTCGGGTCGTGTATGTCCGTTTGGTCAATTAACTAATGTATTAAATGTTTTAAGGTTATTAAACCTTCAATTGTAATTAAAGATGTTTATGGAAAATAAATCGGGACCTAAAGTATTATTTATTTAACGCGTATTAAAAGGAAAAAATTTTATGGGCCGGTTTAATACGGGTTGGGTTGTTTCATTTGTTGTCTTTTCAAGGAAGGGTGTGGGTGCCTAAGATGGGTGATTATCGACAAGTGCTACTTGATGAAGCACATAAGTCAAAGTATTCCATTCATCCGGGCGCGACGAAAATGTATCTTGATCTAAGAAAAGAGTATTGGTGGCCGGGCATGAAACGTGATGTTGTAAAGTATGTCGAGCAATGCGTCACGTGTTTGCAAGTTAAAGCCGAGCACCAAAAGCCGTATGGTAAGTTGCAACCGTTAGAAATCCCGAAGTGGAAATAGGAGCACATTACCATGGATTTCATCACAAAGTTACCTAAAACGGCGAGAACTCAATTTGATTCGATTTGGGTGATAGTTGACCGATTGACGAAAAGTGCTTTGTTTCTTCCCATTCAGGAAGTGATATCGTCGGAGACCTTAGCTAAATTGTTTATCAAAGAAGTAGTCGCTCGACATGGGGTTCTTATATCTATTATTTCGGATCGAGATACCCGTTTTACATCTCGGTTTTGGGAAAAGTTTCATGACGATATGGGTACACAATTAAAATTGAGAACTGCGTATCATCCTCAAACGGACGGTCAGACCGAACGTACAAATCAAACATTAGAGGATTTGTTACGGGCGTGTATTATAGATTTCGGTGGTAGTTGGGACGAGCACTTACCTTTGGTGGAATTCTCGTACAATAATAGTTATCATACTAGTATCGGGATGCCACCTTATGAGATGCTTTATGGGCGAAGATGTCGAACCCCGATTTGTTGGGGTGAAGTGGGTCAAAGGGAAATCGGGAGTACCGATTTGGTTTTAGAGACGAATAGCAAGATTGATATGATTCGAGATCATTTGAAAAAGGCGTAAGATAGACAAAAGTCGTATGCCGAAAAACGGAGACGAACGATTGAGTTTCAAGAAGGTGACATGGTGATGCTTAAGGTTTCGCCATGGAAAGGGATTATTCGGTTTCGAAAGCGGGGAAAGTTAGCTCCTCGGTTTATTGGGCCATTTAAAGTTTTAGATCGTGTTGATGAAGTTGCTTATCGTTTGGAGTTACCCGAAGAGCTTGCGGGGATCCATAATACATTTCATGTTTCCCATCTCCGTAAGTGTCTTGCGGATGATTCTTATTGGGTGCCTTTAGACGAGATTGAGCTAAACAACAAACTAGAGTATGTTGAGGAGCCGATTGCTATACTTGATGAAAAGGTGAAAAGGTTGAGGAATAAAGAGGTGAGGACTTTTAAAGTCCAATGGCATCGTAGTATAGGTTCCGAGTTTACTTGGGAGCCCGAAGAGTTTGTTTTGGTTTATCTTCCTGCTTGTCATGCTGCATGGATTGCGAGGACGCAATCCGGTTCAAGTGGGGGAGAGTTGTAATATTCGGTTTTCTCAGACATGTGGGATGTCGTCCAAATGGGCGGGACGCCGTCCCGGATCGAAGGGTTGGACGCCGTCCAAGATTTTGGACGCCATCCAGAATAGCTGGCAGGCCAGCCTTGTTTCTTTTTAGATATTTTAAATAGGCATTTTGATAATTTCACTTTGTGGACGAATTAAAGGTCCCAGATCAGTTTTGGTGAGCCTCATTACTCCATTTCCATCTACCTTATCATCTTCCATTAAAATCTAGAGAGAGAGAAAGTTTCTAGAGTAAGAAAGCTCAAAACAAGTAAGAAGAAGGTTGAATCGGGTTTTTGTGCAAGCTTTAAAGTCGTTCACCTAGTCTCTAGCTACGCGGTGATTGTGTTGGTAAGTCTTAAACCTAATTTCTTTACTTTAATTGTGTTAAGGGTTAGGGTTTGGGTTAGTGTTGCACATAAAACCCATTTGATAGTGATTTGAGGATTTTGGGTAAGTTTGGGTCATGAAGACCCAAATGATGACAAACCTAGGGTTTTGAAAGGTTAAATTTTGAAATGGGTCTTAAAGACCTAAGTAAATCACTAGTACACTTGTAGTTAATGTTAATGGGTGTCATTTGGGTTGTGGGTGTCCCAAATGGGTGTGTTGACCTTGAAATGGGTCGAGTGGGTCTTTGATGACCTAGGTTGTCTTGCAAGTGTGAAAATGAGTTAGTTTGGTGATTAAATGTGCATTAAGACCTTAAATGGCTATAGTTAGGGTTCTTGGAGAAGTTAACCCATTATTAGGGTTAAGGGTGCAAAATGGGTCGGAATTGCACCTTGGGTCAAAAGACTCTAAAATGTTGAATGAGTTGGTTGACCGACTTGAGTTGTGTTTGATATTGAGCTAAATGTAATAGGTACGTTACATTGAAGTTACAAGTTCGGTTATCTTTCACAAAAGACTCTAAGGTGAGTGGAATATCTATATATGTATGTATATGATTTATGTGCCGTATTGATGGTGTCACATAGCCGTTGTGTGACCATAGTTGTGAGGCATAGCCGTTTTTGTCCACATTTGATATTTATGCACATAGCCGTGTTTGTGCATATAGTGGCGAGTAATAGCCGTATTTTACTCCCACGTTGTTGTAGTATTAATTGTACACCTAGCCGTGTTTGTGTACACGATTGTGAGTAATATCCGTGTTTTACTCACACATTGATCAAGTGATGCCATAGCCGTTTTTGGAACACTTGGGTGTGATGCCATAGCCGTTTTTAGAACACCTCGGGGGTTAGTATACCATAGCCGTGTTTGGGAGCTAACGGTTGTTATGAACATCGATGACTTGTTTCGCGAAGTCATTCCCTTGCGAAAAACTTGGTTAACCATGGTTTATAGTTGTTGACGTTAGCATTTGATTATTATTATGAATATTATGCTATTGACGATACTAGCTTGTTTATTGAGACGTTATGCGTTTGTATGCGTTATATGATATCGTGGATGCGAGTAGGTAAGTCTTATATGCATGTATATATTTATTCTACTCACTAAGCGTTAGCTTACCCTCTCGTTGTTTACCTTTTTAGGCTCCGGCGTGGACAAAGGCAAGGGTATTCGGTTGGATTAGTGGTCTCCCGCTTTTTTTATAGGAGATGCTTTTGGTTAGCTTTTGGAAGTTTGGCCAAGATTTGGGTAGTTTAACCCCAAACACCATGCTCTAGTGTCGTTTGGAAATTAAACTTGTATTGGTTGAAACTTGTATTTTTGATTGAAACGCATAAGACGGGCCGATGTGGGCCCGAGGTTGTAAAACTTGTTTTAATGATGGAAACCTCTTATTTTATTATATTGGGATACGTTGTAAAAAGATTTTTGTTTAAAAGTGTCGGGAAGCGGGATTTCCGCTCATGTGAGTTGGACCCGGGGGACAGCAGCTTCCAGGCAGTCTGGACGCCGTCCAGATATGCTGGACGCCGTCCTGGCCTTAAGAGCTGGACGCCGTCCAAGATCTTGGACGCCGTCCAGATGAGCTGAATCAGAAAATTTTTTTTTTTGTACACGTTTTTGGATTTATGAAGTCGGGTTGTTACAGTCATTGAGTTCATCAAGATTATTATTAAGTCAATTATAGTTGGATAGTGGATCTTATGAAATGGTATGCATGCCTGTCAATTTTTGATGTAAAGAAAGTTTGTCTTTTAAAAACGAATGCAATATTTGTAAAATGTATCATATAGAGGTCAAATACCTCGCGATGTAATCAACTATTGTGAATCGTTTATAATGTATATGAACGGGTCCTTTCACAACAACGACCACCAATCGAAGGATTGTGATCCCACAAATGATAAACGGACAGAATAACAACAAGAAAAGTAAACAACACAAGATATTAAGTGGTTATATGCAATCGGTGTGATTGCTTTAGTCAACGAACAACTAGAGAGCTTTTTTATTGATTTTTCGTGCTTAGGGTTACAGATTACAAAAGGTATACCTATAGTGCTAATCAAAATTAGGAAACAATGTAATAACTTGCTGGCTACACACATCATCGCGTTTCGCGACACTTTATCGCGTTTTGCGACACTTTGTCACGTTCCGCGACAAACTACATCAAAACACGGCCATGTTCGTCGAAATACGATAACATTGAGTCCAAATCCCTGCCACATTTGTCGCGTATTGTAGTGACCCGAACTTTTCCATGATTATATTATATGAGATTAATATTTACATGAATAAATATTTCCAAAATGTTAAGCAATCAAACTTGTTAAGACTTAATTATTTGAAATAAGTTTCATGTAGACAATTGACCACCCAAGTTGACCGGCGATTCACGAACGTTAAAACTTGTAAAAATTATATGATGTTATATATATGGATATATATATATATATATATATATATATATATATATATATATATATATATATATATATATATATATATATATATATATATATATATATATATATATATATAGATATATATATATATAGTTAACATGATATTATGATAAGAAAGTATCTCACTAGGTATATTAACAATGAGTTATATACATAAAATGAGACTATTGAATTAAAAAACTCGAAACGATATATATAACGATTATCGTTATGACAACGTCTTACTAAGTACATATGTATCATATTAAGATATTGTTACACTATATTTAACATGATAAAATGATAATTATTTATATCATTAAGTATGTTAACAATGAACTACATATGTAAAACAAGACTACTAACTTAAGGATTTCAAAACGAGACATATATGTAACGATTATCGTTGTAACGACACTTTAATGTATATATATCATATTAAGATATATTGATACATCATAATATCATGATAATGTAATAATTTAACATCTCATTAGATATAATAAACAATGGGTTAACAACATTAAATGAGATCGTTAACTTAAAGGATTCAAAACAACACTTACATGTAACGACTAACAATGACTTAACGACTCAGTTAAAATGTATATATTCATGTAGTATATTAAGATGTATTAGTAAACTTTTGAAATACTTCAAGACACATATCAATGTACTTCTATTTAACAAAAATGCTTACAATTGCATTCTCATTCATTTTCATCAATAATTCTACTCGTATGCACCCGTATTCGTACTCGTACAATATCCAGATCCTAGACGTATATACTATTGGTATATACACATAATAATTCAGCTCTTAGCAGCCCTTGTGAGTCACCAACACATGTAGGAACCATTATTTGGTAACTAGCATGAAATATCTCACAAAATTACAAAAGTATTATAAATCATTCATGAATTATTTACAAGAAAACAAACTTACACATCCTTTATATCTAATCCATATACCAATGACCAAAAACATATAAAAACACTTTCATTCTTCAATTTTCTTCATCTAATTAATCTCTCTCAAGTTCTATCTTCAAGTTCTAAGTGTTCTTCATAAATTCTATAAGTTCTAGTTTCATAAAATCAAGAATACTTTCAAGTTTGCAAGTCTACTACCAAGCTTTCTAATCCATTACAAGTAATCATCTAAGATCAAGAAATCTTTGTTACTTACAGTAGGTTATATTTCTAATATAAGGTAATACTCATATTCAAATTTTGATTCAATTTCTATAACTATAAACTATCTTAATTCGAGTAAAAATCTTACTTGAACTTATTTTCGTGTCATGATTCTACTTCAAGAACTTTCAAGCCATCCAAGATCCTTTGAAGCTAGATCATTTCTTGTCACTTCCAGTAGGTTTACCTACTAAACTAGAGGTAGTAATGATATTCATAACATCATTCGATTCATATATATATATATAACTATCTTATTCGAAGATTTAAACTTGTAATCACTAGAACATAGTTTAGTTAATTCTAAACTTGTTCGCAAACAAAGTTAATCCTTCTAACTTAACTTTTAAAATCAACTAAACACATGTTCTATATCTATATGATATGCTAACTTAATGATTTAAAACCTGGAAACACGAAGAACACCGTAAAATCGGACATACCCCGTCGTAGTGAAACCGGGGGCTGTTTTGGGTTTGATAATTAAAAACTATGATAACTTTGTTTTAAAATTTGTTCTTCTATGAATATGATTTTTATTATGAACATGAAACTATATCCAAAAATCATGATTAAACTCAAAGTGGAAGTATGTTTTTCAAAATGGTCATCAAGACGTCGTTTTTCGACTGAAATGACTACCTCTTTCAAAATTGACTTGTAACCTGTATTTCTGACTATAAAATTATACTTTTTCTGTTTAGTTTCATAAATTTCAGTTCATTATGAAACCATAGCAACTTAAATCACTCAAAACGGATTTGGAACGAAGAAATGACGGGTAAAACAAAATTGGATAAATTTGCTAGTTTTAGCTACGAAAATTTTGTAACAAATCTAGACTAACCATAACTTAACTAACTTATATTGTATTATACATGTATTCTAACATATATTATGTAATCTTGGGATACCATAGACACGTATACAATGTTTTGACATATCATATCGACCCATCTATATATATTATTTGGAACAACCATAGACACTCTATATGCAGTAATGTTTGAGTTAGCTATACAGGGTTGAGGTTGATTCCAAAATAATATATATACTTTGAGTTGTGATCTAGCCTGAGACTTGTATACACAGGGTCGTGGATTGATTCGAGATAATATATATTGATTTATTTCTGTACATCTAAATGTGGACAACTAGTTGTAGATTACTAACGTTGGACCGCTAACTTAATAAACTTAAATCATTAAAATGTAATAAAAAAATGTTGTGAATATATTTCGATCATACTTTGATATATATGTATATATTTGTTATAGGTTCGTGAATCGATCTGTGGCCAAGTCTTAATTTTCGACGAAGTAAAAATCTGTGAAAGTGAGTTATAGTCCCACTTTTAAAAATCTATTATTTTTGGGATGAGAATACATGCAGCTTTATAAATGTTTTACGAAATAGACACAAGTGATCAAAAATTACATTCTATGTTGAATTATCGAACCGAATATGCCCCTTTTTAGCTTGGTAGCCTAAGAATTGGTGTTTATTATAATTGCCACCAATTGACGTGAATCCTAAAGATAGATCTATTTGGCCCAACAAGCCTCATCCGAGTTACGGATGCTTTAGTACTTTGATTTATCATGTCCGATGAGAGTCCCGAAATGATGGGGATATTCTATATGCATCCTGTTAAGGTCGGTTACCAGGTGTTCATCATATGAATGATTTTTATGCAGTTTGCATGTTATTGAGAAATGGAAATGAAAATCTTGTGGTCTATTATTATGATTTGACAAATATATAGGCTAAACCTATAACTCACCAACATTTTTGTTGACGTTTAAAGCATGTTTATTCTCAGGTGATTATTAAGAGCTTCCGCTGTTGCATGCTAATTTATGGACAAGAGTTGGAGTCAGCATGCTTGTATAATATTGTTTAAAAACTGCATTCGAAGACATATATTGATGTGTAATATTATTGTAAACCATTATGTAATGGTCGTGTGAAAAATCTATATTTCAGATTATCATTTTTGATAATCGTCGTAATATTTTAAAGGTTATGGTTTGTATTAAAATCGAATGCAGTATTTGAAAAACGTCTCATATAGAGGTCAAAACCTCGCAACGAAATCAATTAATATGGAACGTTTATAATCAATATGAACGGGACATTTCAGTTGGTATCCGAGCGTTGCTCTTAGAGAACCAAAAAATTGCATTAGTGTGTCTTATCGAGATGGTTAGGATGCATTAGTGAGTCTGGACTTCGGCCGTGTTTTCTTTAAAAACTATTGCTTAACACTTTTTGTTGGAAACTATATATGGTTAACATGTAAATATTATGTGATATATTAATCTCTTAACGTGTTTGATATTATGTGATAGATGTCTACCTCTAGTACAAATCCCATTGACTCACCTAATAATAATGAAGAGACGAATATATATTGGGAAGATTCACAAATTTCAGAAGAGGAACCGGAAGAAGAAGAGGTTCCGGAGGTGGAAATATTAGAAACCACTGAAAACAGATAAATAAAAGAAAACCCTCAACCAATGGACCAAAATTAATAATGGTCAATGGTGTTTCCGCAGAGAAAGAAAAATATTGGGAAGATTACCAATTTTTCGATGAATCGGATCCCGATGAGAATTCCGATGATGTTATAGAAATTACCCCGACCCAATTTAAAAAGGCAAAAGAAAATAATAAGGGAAAAGGCCTCAAAATAGAGAAACCTAATTCCAACCCCGATGACCTCTATGTTAACATGAAATGTCCCGATGGGAAATACCGTCAACACCCGTATTTCTTAAGTTTTAGCTATAACCCGGGAACATCTAAGCCACCAGGTTTTTCTAGACCATTTGTGAAAAGAACGGATCGTATTAGGGAAGCACCATATATCCCTAAAAAATTAGCGAAACGGACCAAGTCAGAAGAGGAAGAAACAAGTGAGTCGGAATGAAGAGTAGTAATCATGATGTGTAATATATGTATTGAAGTGTGCTTTTACTTTTATGTTATATGTAAAAATTGCTTGTTTGTTTGTTAATTATCTTTTACGAATCTAATCCTCGTCTATTTTTACAGTATAAAAACACAAAATGGATGTTAAGGATAGACAACCAAAAATTTTAGAAGACCTACCCGGGGACATGATTGATGAAATCTTGTCTAGAGTCGGTCAGAATTCGTCGGCACAATTATTTACGGCAAAATTAGTTTGTAGAACATTTGAAGAACGTTCCAGGCATGCCTTAGTTTATTAAAGGCTTTCTTTTGAAAGATGGGGTATATCACATTGGGGAGACCTTAAGTTACGTCGTGTTTTCTTTAAAGCGTTAAATGCAGAGAACCCAAGTGCAATTTTACGCTACGGGTTAAGAACCTATTTTGACTCAACATATCCCAACATAGGACTTCGTGCTTTAAAAAGAGCTTCTAACATGCAACATAAAGAAGCATGTTATGTTTACGGGTTAGTGATGTTCGCTTCTCACCAAAGTGAGAAAAAGAACATCGGATTACAACTTTTAAATAAAACCTTCTCACAAGTGACGGATTCGGTAGTTGGGGTGAGAAACAAGGTTTTTAGATTGTTACGGGGCTGTTGGGCATTACGGAACCCTCGTCCTTTTGACGACGTTACAACATTCTGCCTAGCCAATGGTCACAACGGTTATTTTTCACAAGACCAAGGATGGGAAATAATACTAGTAAAACCCGAATGCATGACTTGTTTCTGGACTTATGAATTACGTGTCTTTATTGCCTTTGCTGAACGACTTGCGTATTAACTAGAATTGTCTTCGCAACTGCCTTGTATTAAAGTTATTGTGTGCTATATTTCATGCTATATGTAAAATAGCGGTATTGTAAGTTTGTAAAATATTGTATAAAAGTTTGGACGCGAGATATTATTATCAGTTTTTCATATAGAATTGTAGTAGTTGAATTGTATGTTAGCTACTAAGTATGAACTTAACGGGTAGGTACTACCCGAATTAAAACTTATAAAACGCTAATATGAAGAAAAAGCTTTTATAAATAAGTTCATATGATGCTACGAAATACTATTGACTACTCTTAATATTCTATATGATTAACTTAATTCTTTTGCCTATTTTTGAAGGAAATGGCACCGACTACTCGTCAGAACTTGAACATGAGCGAGGAAGACTTCTGTGTTTTTCTTGCTGCTAACATAGCCGCAGGTTAGGCTGCAATGCAAAACAACAATAATAACTCTGAATCTAGTAATGCAACTAACGCAACAAGAAATCGTGTAGGATGCTCCTACAAAGAATTTACTGTCTGCAAACCTTTGGAATTTGATGGAACTGAAGGACTAATCGGATTGAAACGGTGGACCGAGAAGGTTGAATCAGTGTTTTCCATAAGTAAATGTACTGAAGAAGATAGGGTGAAGTACGCCACGCACACCTGCACAGGTACAGCGTTAACATGGTGGAATACCTATTTAGAACAAGTGGGACAAGATGATGCTTACGCACTACCATGGTTAGCATTCAAGCACTTGATGAACGAGCAGTACCGTCCCAGAAACGAGGTCAATAAGCTCAAGGTAGAGCTTAAAGGATTACGAATGCAAGGTTTTGACATTACTACGTACGAACGAAGATTCACATAGTTGTGCCTATTGTGTCCAAGAACGTTCGAAGATGAAGAAGAGAAGATTGACGCGTTTGTGAAAGGGTTACCAGAAAGAATTCAAGAAGATGTGAGTTCACACGAGCCTACCTCCATACAAAAGGCAAGTCGAATGGCTCATAAACTCATAAACCAAATTGAGGGAAGAATTAAAGAGCAAGCGGCCGAAGAAGCCAACATGAAACAAGTCAAGAGAAAGTGGGAAGAAACCAGTGACAAAGGTCACCAATACAACAACAACAACAATCACAACCACAATCGCAACAACTATCCCAACAACCGCAACATCAATCGCAACAACAACAATCGAAATCCCAACAATAATTACAACAAACGTCCCAACAACAACAACTACAACAACCGTCCCAACAACAATAACAACCACATCAATCCCAATAACAATCTCAATAACAACAATGACAACAACAATCAGAAAATTCCATGCTATAGGTGTGAAGGATATCATCCGGGTAAATTTTATGAAGTAATATGTTGCAAATGTAATAGGAAGGGTCATGCTGAAACGAAGTGTGAAGCTTTCGGACCAGTGACTAAAAGAAAAAATACTGCCCACATTATTTGTTTCGGATGCGGGTAGAAGGTCCACTACAAAACTACGTGCCCAAACCAGGGAACTAATAATGGGCAAAGCCGTGGGAGAGTTTTTAACATTAATGCGGAAGAAGCGCAGGAAGACCCAGAGCTTGTTACGGGTACGTTTCTTATCGATGAAAAACCTGCTTATGTTTTATTTAATTCGGGTGCGGATAGAAGCTATATGAGTAGAGACTTTTGTGCTAAATTAAGTGGTCCATTGATGTCTATGAATAATAAATTTCTACTCGAATTAGCAAACGGTAAACTAATTTCAGCAGATAAAATATGTCGGAATCGAGAAATTAAACTGGTTAGCGAAACGTTTAAGATTGATTTAATACCAGTAGAGTTAGGGAGTTTTGATGTGATAATTGGCATGGACTGGTTGAAAAAAGGAGAGAGCAGAGATCGTATGTTACAAAAATGCAATTCGCATTGTACGAGAAGAAGGAAAACCCTTAATGGTGTACGGAGAAAAGAGCAACGCGAAGCTAAATCTTATTAGTAATTTGAATGCGCAAAAGCTAATAAGAAAAGGTTGCTATGCTGTTCTAGCACACGTCGAGAAAGTCAATTCCGAAGAAAAGAACATCAATGATGTCCCCGTCGCAAAAGAATTTCCCGATGTATTTCCGAAAGTATTACCGGGACTACCTCCACACCGATCCGTTGAATTTCAAATAGACCTTGTACCAGGAGCTGCACCAATAGAACGTGCTCCATACAGACTCGCACCCAGTGAAATGAAGGAACTCCAAAGCCAACTACAAGAACTTTTAGAACGTGGTTTCATTCGACCAAGCACATCACCGTGGGGAGCTCCTGTTTTGTTGGTCAAAAAGAAGGATGGTACATTCAGATTGTGTATCGACTACCGAGAGTTGAACAAACTTACCATCAAGAACCGTTATCCATTACCGAGAATCGACGACTTATTTGATCAACTACAAGGCTCGTCGATTTATTCGAAGATCGATTTACGTTCCGGGTATTATCAGATGCGGGTGAAGGAGGATGATATTCCAAAGACTGCTTTCAGAACGTGTTACGGTCATTACGAGTTTATGGTTATGCCGTTTGGATTGACTAACGCACCAGCTGTGTTCATGGACCTCATGAACCGAGTGTGTGGGCCATATCTTGACAACTTTGTCATTGTTTTCATCGATGACATACTCATTTACTTAAAGAATGATCAATAGCACGAAGAACATTTGAGAAAAGTGCTAGAATTATTGAGGAACGAACAACTGTGCCCAAAATTTTCAAAGTGTGCATTTTGGTTGGAAGAAGTTTAATTCCTCGGTCACATAGTGAACAAAAAAGGTATTCAAGTAGATCCGGCAAAGATTGAAATCGTTGAAAAGTGGGAAACCCCGAAAACTCCGAAGCATATACGCCAATTTTTAGGACTGGCTGGTTACTACAGAAAGTTCATCCAAGATTTTTCCAAAATAGAAAAACCCTTGACTGCATTAACGCATAAAGGGAAGAAATTTGAATGGAAGGATGAGCAGGAGAAAGCGTTTCAATTGTTGAAGAAAAAGTTAACTACGACACCTATATTGTCATTGCCTGAAGGGAATGATGATTTTGTGATATATTGTGACGCCTCAAAGCAAGGCCTAGGTTGTGTATTAATGCAACAAACGAAGGTAATTGCCTATGCATCCAGACAATTGAAGATTCACGAGCAAAATTATACGACTCACTATTTGGAGTTAGGTACTGTTGTTTTTGTATTAAAGACTTGGAGGCACTACTTATATGGGGTCAAAAGTATTATATATACCGACCACAAAAGTCTCCAACATATATTTAATCAGAAACAACTGAACATGAGGCAGCGTAGGTGGATTGAATTGTTAAATGATTACGATTTTGAGATTCGTTACCACCCGGGGAAGGCAAATGTGGTAGCCGACGCTTTGAGTAGAAAGGACAGAGAACCTATGCGGGTAAAATCTATGAATATAATTATTCGTACTAACCTTACTACTCAAATAAAGGAGGCACAACAAGGAGTTTTAAAAGAGGGAAATTTGAAGAATGAAATGCCCAAAGGTTCGAAGAAACATCTTAATATTAAGGAAGACGGAACCCGGTATAGGGCTGAAAGAATTTGGGTACCAAAGTTTGGAGATGTGAGAGAAATGGTACTTAAGGAAGCACATAAAACTAGATACTCAATACATCCAGGAGCGGGAAAGATGTACAAAGATCACAAGAAACACTTTTGGTGGCTGGGTATGAAAGACGATATTGCTAGATATGTAGGAGAATGTTTGACGTGTTCTAAGGTCAAAGCTGAACATTAGAAACTATCAGGTCTACTTCAACAACCCGAAATCCCAGAATAGAAATGGGAAAACATTACCATGGATTTCATTACTAAATTGCCAAGGACTGCAAGGGGTTATGATACTATTTGGGTAGTAGTTGATCGTCTCACCAAGTCAGCACACTTTCTGCCAATGAGAGAAGATGATAAAATGGAAAAGTTGACGCGATTATACTTGAAGGAAGTTGTCTCCAGACATGGAATACCAGTCTCTATTATCTCTGATAGGGATGGCAGATTTGTTTCAAGGTTTTGGCAGACATTACAACAAGCATTGGGAACTCGTCTAGACATGAGTAATGCCTATCATCCTCAAACTGATGGGCAGAGTGAAAGGACAATACAGATGCTTGAAGACATGCTACGAGCATGTGTTATTGATTTTGGAAATAGTTGGGATCGACATCTACCATTAGCAGAGTTTTCCTACAACAACAGTTACCACTCGAGTATTGAGATGGCACCGTTTGAGGCACTTTATGGCAGAAAGTGCAGGTCTCCTATTTGTTGGAGTGAAGTGGGAGATAGATAAATTACGGGTCGAGAAATTATCCAAGAAACTACCGAGAAAATCATTCAAATTCAACAACGGTTGAAAACCGCCCAAAGTCGACAAAATAGCTACGCGGACAGTAAAAGAAAAGATATAGAATTTGAAATTGGTGATATGGTTATGCTTAAGGTATCACCTTGGAAAGGTGTTGTTTGATTTGGTAAACGGGGGAAACTGAATCCAAGGTACATTGGACCATTCAAAATTATAGATCGTGTCGGACCAGTAGCTTACCTACTTGAATTACCTCAACAACTCGCCGACGTACATGATACTTTCCACGTATCGAATCTGAAGAAATGCTTAGCCAAAGAAGATCTCACTATTCCTTTAGATGAAATTCAAATCAATGAAAAACTTCAATTCATTGAAGAACCAGTCGAAATAATGGATCGTGAGGTTAAAGGACTTAAGCAAAACAAAATACCAATCGTTAAGGTTCGATGGAATGCTCGTATAGGACCCGAGTTCACCTGGGAGTGTGAAGATCAGATGAAGAAGAAATACCAACACTTATTTCCAGAAGATGTGTCAACACCTCCAACTGTTTAAAATTTCAGGACAAAATTTATTTAACGGGTAGGTACTGTAGTGACCCGAACTTTTCCATGATTATATTATATGAGATTAATATTTACATGAATAAATGTTTCCAACATGTTAAGCAATCAAACTTGTTAAGACTTAATTATTTGAAATAAGTTTCATGTAGACAATTGACCACCCAAGTTGACCGGCGATTCACGAACGTTAAAACTTGTGAAAATTATATGATGTTATATATATGTGGATATATATATATGTGGATATATATATATATGTGGATATATATATATATATATATATATATATATATATATATATATATATATATATATATATATATATATATATATATAGTTAACATGATATTATGATAAGAAAGTATCTCACTAGGTATATTAACAATGAGTTATATACATAAAATGAGACTATTGAATTAAGAAACTCGAAACGATATATATAACGATTATCGTTATGACAATGTCTTACTAAGTACATATGTATCATATTAAGATATTGTTACACTATATTTAACATGATAAAATGATAATTATTTATATCATTAAGTATGTTAACAATGAACTACATATGTAAAACAAGACTACTAACATAAGGATTTCAAAACGAGACATATATGTAACGATTATCGTTGTAACGACACTTTAATGTATATATATCATATTAAGATATATTGATACATCATAATATCATGATAATGTAATAATTTAACATCTCATTAGATATAATAAACAATGGGTTAACAACATTAAATGAGATCGTTAACTTAAAGGTTTCAAAATAACACTTACATGTAACGACTAACGATGACTTAACGACTCAGTTAAAATGTATATATACATGTAGTATATTAAGATGTATTAGTACACTTTTGAAAGACTTCAAGACACATATCAAAGTACTTCTATTTAACAAAAATGCTTACAATTGCATTCTCATTCATTTTCATCAACAATTCTACTCGTATGCACCCGTATTCGTACTCGTACAATATCCAGCTCCTAGACGTATATACTATTGGTATATATACATAATAATTCAGCTCTTAGCAGCCCTTGTGAGTCACCAACACATGTGGGAACCATTATTTGGCAACTAGCATGAAATATCTCACAAAATTACAAAAGTATTATAAATCATTCATGAATTATTTACAAGAAAACAAACTTACACATCCTTTATATCTAATCCATATACCAACGACCAAAAACATATACAAACACTTTCATTCTTCAATTTTCTTCATCTAATTAATCTCTCTCAAGTTCTATCTTCAAGTTCTAAGTGTTCTTCATAAATTCTATAAGTTCTAGTTTCATAAAATCAAGAATACTTTCAAGTTTGCAAGTCTACTACCAAGCTTTCTAATCCATTCCAAGTAATCATCTAAGATCAAGAAATCTTTGTTACTTACAATAGGTTATCTTTCTAATACAAGGTAATACTCATATTCAAATTTTGATTCAATTTCTATAACTATAAACTATCTTAATTCGAGTAAAAATCTTACTTGAACTTGTTTTCGTGTCATGATTCTACTTCAAGAACTTTCAAGCCATCCAAGATCCTTTGAAGCTAGATCATTTCTTATCACTTCCAGTAGGTTTACCTACTAAACTTGAGGTAGTAATGATGTTCATAACATCATTCGATTCATATATATATATATATATATATATATATATATATATATATATATATATATATATATATATATATATATATATATATAACTATCTTATTCGAAGATTTAAACTTGTAATCACTAGAACATAGTTTAGTTAATTCTAAACTTGTTTGCAAACAAAGTTAATCCTTCTAATTTAACTTTTAAAATCAACTAAACACATGTTCTATATCTATATGATATGCTAACTTAATGATTTAAAACCTGGAAACACGAAGAACACCGTAAAACCGGACATACCCCGTCGTAGTGAAACCGCGGGCTGTTTTGGGTTTGATAATTAAAAACTATGATAAACTTTGTTTTAAAATTTGTTCTTCTGGGAAAATGATTTTTATTATGAACATGAAACTATATCCAAAAATCATGATTAAACTCAAAGTGGAAGTATGTTTTTCAAAATGGTCATCAAGACGTCGTTTTTCGACTGAAATGACTACCTCTTACAAAATTGACTTGTAACCTGTATTTCTGAAAATAAACTTATACTTTTTCTGTTTAGTTTCATAAATTTCAGTTCATTATGAAACCATAGCAACTTGAATCACTCAAAACGGATTTGGAACGAAGAAACGACGGGTAAAACAAAATTGGATAAATTTGCTAGTTTTAGCTACGAAAATTTTGTAACAAATCTAGACTAACCATAACTTAACTAACTTATATTGTATTATACATGTATTCTAACATATATTATGTAATCTTGGGATACCATAGACACGTATACAAGGTTTTGACATATCATATCGACCCATCTATATACATTATTTGGAACAACCATAGACACTCTATATGCAGTAATGTTTGAGTTAGCTATACAGGGTTGAGGTTGATTCCAAAATAATATATATACTTTGAGTTGTGATCTAGCCTGAGACTTGTATACACTGGGTCGTGGATTGATTCGAGAAAATATATATTGATTTATTTCTGTACATCTAACTGTGGACAATTAGTTGTAGATTACTAACGTTGGACCGCTAACTTAATAAACTTAAATCATTAAAATGTAATAAAAAATATTGTGAATATATTTCGATCATACTTTGATATATATGTATATATTTGTTATAGGTTCGTGAATCGATCTGTGGCCAAGTCTTAATTTTCGACGAAGTAAATATCTGTGAAAGTGAGTTATAGTCCCACTTTTAAAAATCTATTATTTTTGGGATGAGAATACATGCAGTTTTATAAATGTTTTACGAAATAGACACAAGTGATCAAAAATTACATTCTATGTTGAATTATCGAACCGAATATGCTCCTTTTTAGCTTGGTAGCCTAAGAATTGGTGTTTATTATAATTGCCACCAATTGACGTGAATCCTAAAGATAGATCTATTTGGCCCAACAAGCCTCATCCGAGTTACGGATGCTTTAGTACTTCGATTTATCATGTCCGATGAGAGTCTCGGAATGATGGGATATTCTATATGCATCATGTTAAGGTCGGTTACCAGGTGTTCATCATATGAATGATTTTTATGCAGTTTGCATGTTATTGAGAAATAGAAATGAAAATCTTGTGTCTATTATTACGATTTGATAAATATATAGGCTAAACCTATAACTCACCAACATTTTTGTTGACGTTTAAAGCATGTTTATTCTCAGGTGATTATTAAGAGCTTCCGCTGTTGCATGCTAATTTATGGACAAGAGTTGGAGTCAGCATACTTGTATAATATTGTTTAAAAACTGCATTCGAAGACATATATTGATGTGTAATATTATTGTAAACCATTATGTAATGGTCGTGTGAAAACGCTATATTTCAGTTTATCATTTTTGATAATCGTCGTAATATTTTAAAGGTTATGGTTTATTTTAAAATCGAATGCAGTCTTTGAAAAACGTCTCATATACAGGTCAAAACCTAGCAACGAAATCAATTAATATGGAACGTTTATAATCAATATGAACGGGACATTTCACGTATCAACCGCCTGTGTCACGTTTTATTGTGTTGCGTATCGCGACAGACCACACCCAAACGCGACTAGTACCAGTTTCTTCGTTTTGATCTTCTTTGCACATTCAACAATTCAGATATAATCCTGGAATTGCCACTGGTCCCGCCGCATCGTGCAGGCCGATCCGGATCTAGTTGTAACTATGAAAGTGCAAGTGTAATCTTTATATGTGTTATGAATACACAATACGCTAACATAGGGTTTACTCATCAAATAAAATGTGTTGTTAAATTTTAAATTTGAAGCTAAAGATGTCGTGTTTTCAAGTTGAGGAAGTAAAAGGTCTTGATAAATGATATCATGTTTAAACTAGTCTCTAGATTGGAGGATAACATATCGGACGAAGTATCATTATTGAAAGGGAGGTTTTGATCAGTGATCCATGTGAGTGATTCATGTGATCATCTGATCTCGTTCCGAATCCTCGAACGAATAATAGCTTGCCTTGATAGGTGATGTACGTTGATCAAACTGGACATGCTTATCTTCTGTTTTCAAAAAAAAAAAAAAACTGAACATGTTTATCATCACAATATCAATTCGGTTTGTCTCAATTTTGTGCATTATTGAAGATTTATTATTTATTATTTGCTGAAGATGGAGATTTAGTGTTGGTCCACGAGAATCATTGGTATGTGTTACAAATTTGTTATGTTGAGGTCTTTTGATTGATAGTGGAAAAGTTTGGTGATATATGAAGACTTTGAGATTTTAAGTTGAGAATAGAAGAAGATGTTCCTAATTTCACATAGGCTAGCTACGCAATTCTTGACGCGTCGCGCAACAAAAGGAAGATTGAAGATCGAGCATGAGGATATAACTGAGATCAAGATTAAGTTATAAGGCGCGTCGTGCAAATTCTTGGCACGCCACGCAATACAAGGTACTGTTAAGATTGAGCCTTCAATAACTTTAAATAGTACAAGGGCGTGCCGCAGAGCATCTTGGCGCGCCACACAGGCTGAACAAGGAAACTGATTTTCTGTAGTTATTAATACGAATTTTTACCCTAAAGTACATAACATTCACACAACTGTTTTGGGGAGCAAGAGGTGCGAATTTTGGTATTTTTGGAGAACTTCAAGATCATCTAAACGATCCAATCATTCCGGAAATAATCTATGATCCGATCAATGTTCAAGATTATTCATTAAAAAAATTTAACGGCAATATCGACATCGAATCCTCTCATTTGTTACCCATACACGCCTTAAGAGGAAACCCAATTCGCGAAGATATTGGAAGTACCATCGAAGGTTAGGAAAAAACTGCAGAGACCTTCCCAAATCGCATTGATGTTGGCAGTACCATCAAAGGTTGAAAACTCCCTGCTTGAAGTGAGAATCGGACCTGGGTTGGCAGTACCCCACGTTGAATCACACTCCATACCACTCAAGCCAAGCTTCGGTGGTGATTCTTCATTCTATTAGGTTGATCTTTTATTTACAACAGTGAATTCTACTTTGATTTTATGTTTGTTTTTGTCTGTCAATATGATTGTTGGCTAGGCTTTTTAATGTTCCACTAGACTAATAACCAAAGTATTGGATGTATTTTATTGATTAATATTCTTTGCATGATAGTACTTGAAGTTTGAATAAAAGAACCAATCTTACTGATGTTTAATCACTTGTGTTCAATTGGTTGATGTATTTGTTTAATTTAAAGAACTCTCGTTAATTTAATTCATTGATTTACAATTAGTTTGTCTTAATTTATTGTGTGCTAAACCGGATCAAAGGGTAAATTGAACTCAATATTTAGATGATATAGGCGTAAATAATTTGCGAACGCTTGCACGATAGTTATTTGAACTTTAATCTAGTTAAATTACTTGGACACGAACGAAAAGGTCTTAGGTGAAAGGGAACCCTACACCATGTAATTTTGTTTGATTGTTAGCTAAAGAGAACTCTTGGTGAACCGTTTGAGTGATTTACAATCTTAGTCATTTAGTTAGGTCTTAACTACAAAACATCTGACACAGAGGGTGAAAGGTATAGATGAGCATTCTTGTTTGAATTTGATTCAAAGGTCTAGATGAACATTCTTGTTTGAATTTGATTCACACCCTATCTTATTTGTTTTCTTTTGTTTAATTTTCATAAAACTAAAAAGCTAAAAATATTGTTTTTTAATTTAAGTCTCTCCATGATTATCATTAAATAACAAAAAATACTTATATGTTATTTCCTTTATTTCATTTTAATTGTTTAGTTAATTATAAATAGTTTATAATCTTGATTTGCTGATACCTGTCCTTGGAACAATACTTGGAATTACCAAATTCTATATTGCTGTACGATCGGGTACACTACCCGTTAGTGTGTAATAGTCAATTAAATGGGTACTTTTCCAATTATAAATTATATACACGATTTGACACATCAAGTTTTTGGCGCCACTGCTGGAAAAAATTGTGTGCCAAATTAAGATTGTTAGTTATTTGTAATTTATTTGAGTCTTTTGTTTTAGGTAGTTTTTGTTATTAGTTTTTAATCTGTTTTGTGTCGGTGCTTTTAACTGTTTTGTTAAATGTGTTTTTACATGATTACATATATTGTATGCCACATACTCGTTCTTCTTATTCTCCGACTGTCACACCGTATTCAGAGCCAGAAAGACAGTTTCGAAATGTGAACACCGAACAATTAGTCACAGTGGATACTTCTTCATCTAGTAGTACGGCTAATCCATTGGATGGTTCATCTGAGATTATTGTACCACCTACTCCTTTGGATAGTTCTTCTGAGCCTGTTGTAGAACCTACTCCTGAAATCGCTGAACAACAACCTACTATGGTTGCCAAGATGAAGTCCACTCGAACGGGCTAAGGCAATGTCATCACTCAACAGAGTTTGAGATTAATGAGCCTATTCTCCAAGTGATAAGCAGTAAGTGTCAGTTTGATGGAGATCCGGGTAAGGATGATAACGAGCAAATTCACATCTTTCAGGAAATATGTGGTTTGTTCAATTTGAAGGATGTTCATGAATAGGTTGTGTACCAAATTCTATAATGTTGCACGACTGGGTACACTGCCCGTTAGTGTGTAATAGTCCATTAAATTGGTACTTTTTCAATTATAAATTATAAATAGAAAAATGCAATTATTGAACGAAAGGCCCAATGTGAAATGTTCTCGGTCGTCCTCGGATTGTGTGTCCAGCTCCGAGAATAATAAGGCTTAATCTTGGCGGAAGTAACATCATGGAAAGGAAGGCGCCGGATAATGCGGTGAAGTTCTTAGGCACCTACCACCGCTCGATTAACACTACTTTACTTATCATCAGTTAATTTTATATTGTGACTCTATTCGGTGGGTTTTGGACGATTTAATTTGTAAAAGATCTGAAAAAATTAAAAATCACGTGTGATATCTTAATAATTACGGTTATCATCGCAACCTTCACAAATTAGGGTTTCTCTCGATTGTTTCACACATCAGCATGAGTAGAAGTTCAAACTTATTTAGTTATGCTAATGTGTGAAACAATTGAGAGAAACCCTAATTTGTGAAGGTTGTGATGATAACTAAATGGGAAAAAGGGAGTAGATGGGTCAAGGATAATTTGATAAATGTAGACGCTTTCTTTGCATCCGATTGGCTATCAGTTAAAAAATTAGAAAACTATTAAAAAAATTGGTAAAAAGATGAATTCATTAGTAACCATTTATTGGGTTTAGAATATAGAGTTGTAATCTCTTGAATCCAATAATTTGCTTGAAATCCAACAGACCAATCAGAGCGCGACATGTGGCGCGACAATCACATGTGATTGAAAAAAAAAATTAAAAAAAAATAAATTTTATTTTTTTTGAATATTTTGAAAAAAAAAATTTGAAATTTTTTTTTTTTTAAATTTAGCATTTCAAATCCAATCACATGTGATTGTAAAACCCAATCACATGTGATTGTAAAACACAATCACATGTGATTCTGCATGTCAAATCCAATCACATGTGATTGAAAAAAAGATTCAATTTTTTTTTTAAAAAAAAATTTCAACCGAAAATAGACATTAATTCAGTGATTTGATCAAATTTGTTAGCATTTCATGATCATATCTTCAAAATTTCAGACTTTAATTCAGTGATTTGATCAAGTTTTGATCAAAAACTTGGTGTTTCAAGGTTTTAGCACAAACTTACTGAAATTCGTCATTTTACTAAAAAAAAAAAAAATTCAATCACATGTGATTGGATTTGACATGCAGAATCACATGTGATTAGGTTTTACAATCACATGTGAATGGCATGCAGAATCACATGTGATTTACTGCATGTCAAATCAAATGATTTACAGCATGTCAAATCAAATCACATGTGATTGAAAAACAAAGACTTTTTTGTGCCGTTGGTCCCTCCATTATACACCAAATAGTGAATAGCGTCCCTTTCGTTTTTTTTCTGCTTACAGCATGTAACAGACTGAAACCCGGGCTAGTTGTAAGTGGACTATTTTGCTCCTAGGGTTTGTGCTTAGTCTTAAATGCTTTTATTTTAATTATTTTATTAGTATTTTATTAGTATTTTATTATATTTGTGTTGTGTCCAGTTTGTGACAAGGGTCCCAGAACAGGTTTGTTTATTTTATTTGGACCTCATTTGGGTTACCAAATCCTGTGCAAATGATATCAGATAACTGGTAAATACCCGTGTGTGATGGAGTATTGTGTTTAACACAAATATATAAACTTTGACCTGCTCATTTTGTGATGTTTCCAGAAAATTCATTCTTCACTCCCGTACCTAACTTCAACCTCTTCAAAAACCCTAATCCTTAAACATTGATCTTGAGCTCAAATTGGTGTTAGAATCATGTTTGTTATCGTTTACTGAGTCTATCAAGGTAAGTAACAGGTGTTTTTATGTTTAATTCATTGTTAAATTCATGGTTTTGTATGAGTTTTGTAAAAAGCTTGAATTTGTATCAAAACAAGTGATTTAAGTGTTGTTATGGTCAAATTGTTGTGGGTTTTGAGTCTATAACAAGTAGTGAACAAGTTGTGGTAGATTTTGGTGTTTATTTGAGGATTTCATCGTGAAGTCCGTAGCCTTTGTTTAGTTTCTGAGGAAGATGAAAACAGTCGGCCGACAGTCGACCGACTGAGGGTGAACCGACCGATTGTTGAGTGAACCGACGACTGAGATTTACCTTCGGCCTATTGATGTAATACCAAGTGAATCGACCAACTGGTAATGTCAGTCGACCGGTTGTGTCGACAGTCGACCAACTGTGTGTCCAGGGCAGAATGTTTTATCAAAGTGCCTTTTTCTAGCCGTTATGCTGCCCATTTATATTTTGGTGTTCAGGATGTAAATTTTGAAAGTGCATAAGTTTTAAGCATGAAAATTTTAGCGGACGCATCTTTTTACTAATTTGCTATAATTCGCTGTCAGTGTGTCTAATCTTGATGGGAACACTATTCTAACTTGGTTTTTGCTGTTCTCAGGAGATAAGGACAAGGAGGAAGCTCAGAAATAATAACTGAGCAGTTGCTGGTAATTGGTGAGTGGGTCTATCTACGGATAGAGTTTAAGTAGCATATCATGCTACTGTGGTTGACTCTTTTACCATGCATAGTGTAGGAATTGCTATGATAGAATAATATCGTTTGCCTGATGTTGCATGTGAATTGTGTGTACACTGTGTGAATGGCACCAGTCGGGCCTAGGGAGACTGGGGACTCGAGATCGTGCCTAGGAGAGGTTAGAGTCCGTATGAGGTCAACCGTGCCTAGGGGAGGTTGGGTCCATAGGCTACTAATTGTGGAGTATAGTGTGAACGATGCACCCCCTGCATCTGGATAACTATACTGTGAATTGAGTAGCAGGGACTATCGGTAGACTCAGGCCCGATCAGCTAAGAGTCGTGTGCTCGTACAAGCCGTCGATCCTCGTATTGTCTTATTATATGCTAGTTGGTAGTTAGCAAGTGTTGTTGTTAGTATATAGCTTGTGTGTGGCTTAAGCTATATCTGTTAGATAGATTCCATTCACTTAGCGGTGCGCTAATCCCCCACATGTTTCCCCCTTTGCAGGTTTAGGTATTGCTAGTCGGGATGGGTATTGATGCAGAAGACATGTTTGACAACCCTACTCTGATGTGGACTTTTGTTTAAATAATGTTTTGTAATAACGTAACACTGTTGTGTAAGCTTAAACTTAATTATACGGTTTAATGTAATGACGTGACTTATATTGTGTTTATTATTAAAGTCTTTCGCTGTGTATTAAAAAATGGCCGGTGTTACAAGTTGGTATCAGAGCATAGTTTGGCAGCAAATACGTGCGCGTACTTTGTTCCCAAGCCCTGAGGCAAGTCAAACATGTATGTGGGAGTGGGGGCTAAGTGAAAATAGGATATACGTGTGTTAGTTGTGATTGAATTAACTCTTATCCACTAAGCTTTTGTGTGAGCTGTTTTGTAGCACAGGTATGGCTGATAGAAACGCAACTGGCCCATCCAACCCCGGAACATTTAGAGCACCAGAAGAGGGTGTTGAGTCAGATGATGATCAGAATAGTTACATCCTTCAGTTAGAAAGTAAGCTAAAAAAGGCTGAAGACAAAAATAATGAGCTTGAATTAGCGAGGCATTCTGGAAATGATGATACACCACCTGGATTCCCAACTGCGCAATCCCAAACGATACCTAATGTGCACCAGAACCAGTATCAGAATCAAATACCTAACCAATACTATATGCCACCGCAAAACACTTTTACTTACCAAAATCCCATGATGATGAACCCATACCAAATGCAAATGTTCCAACAACCTTACATGCAACCACCCAAAAGATGTACTTATAAGAACTTCCGTGATTGCAAACCCTCTGAGTTTTCTGGAAGTACTGATCCGACTGTAACTCTTAATTGGTTGCGAGAAATTGAAAGGGTATTTGAAGCGTGTCAGTGTGAACCTGAGCTGAAAGTAACATATGCTAGTCGACTGTTGAAAGGTAGGGCTATGATTTGGTGGGATTCCTTGATTTCCAGTATACCGAAAGAACAAGTGAGTATGATCACATGGGAGCAGTTTCATGGGAAGGTGTGTGAACAGTATTGTAATCCGTTTGATATGAACCGAATCAAGACTGAGTTTCTTGAAATGAAGATGACACCTCAAATGACGATCGACGAGGTAGTAGAAAAGTATATGGATAAACTGAGGTTTGTACAACAGTGGGTGCCAGACGAAGCGTCTCGTATACAGCATTTTGTTAATATCATTTTGCCAGAGTACCGAACTTTTGTTAGAACAGCTACGTCGTTGTCTCAAGCTGTTGTGATGGCTAAGATGGTAGAAAGTGATGTTCAGTCCGCCAGAAACAGAATGTTTGGTAATGTGCTACAACAAGGTGGGCAAGTATCTGGTCAATCAGGATCTAAATCCAAGAAGTCTAGTGGGTTTAAATCGAAGGGTAAAAGTGGTCAGAGTAGTTCTGGGTCTGGATCAGGTAAAGGGAATTGGTGTCACACGTGTCGATCTTCTCATAGTGGTCAGTGTTCTGAGGCTACAAGAAGATGCTTAAAGTGTGGTGTTGTTGGGCATGAGTTTTCAGCATGCCCGTATCCAAACAGTGTGTGTTGGAGTTATCACAAACCAGGGCATCGTATGGTTAGTTGTTCGTCGAAGAGTGGTAGTTCCGGGGCAGGGTCAGGGGCGCGTTCGGCATCAGCAGGAGGGTCAACTGCTCGAGTGGGCAGAAGAGGAAGAACCCTCCAACAGCAGAGGCTAGAGCTTTTCAGATGTTGGTTGAGAATGCCGTGGCAACTGACAAAGTGATCACCGATATGTTTTTAATCAACTCAATACCTGCTCGCGTATTGTTTGATTGTGGTGCCAATAGGTGTTTTATCCCTAGATTTCTGTGCTAAGTTGAAATTACCAGTTACTGTGTTACCCAAGCCGGTTAGTGTAGAAGTAGCCGATGGTAAGACCACACCCGTCACAACATATGTGTCTGGGGTTTGTATAGAGATCGAAGGGAAGTCTTTTCCGGTGACTTGTTTAGTGTTACCTATTCCTAGCTTTGATGTAGTATTAGAAATGGATTGGCTGAGCTCACTTAGGGCTAATATTAAGTGCGATAGAAAAATGATTACCTTTCATTCGACCGATGGAACCCGTGTTGTGGCCCGGGGGGAGCGGGGCGGGTATAATTTTTCGTTGATAACCATGATGAAAGCGAAAAAGTCGATGGCAAAGGGTTGTGATTCGTTTCTTGCATATGTCACTGATGTGAAGAAAGAAAAGAGAACAGTGGGCGATATTTCAGTAGTATCAGAATTTCCCGAAGTGTTCCCAGATGAGTTACCAGGTCTGCCGCCGGTAAGGAAAATCGAATATAAGATTGAGTTGGTTCCTGGAACAACTCCAGTTGAAAAAGCTCCATACCGATTAGCGCCGTCTGAAATTCGTGAAATGATGTCACAAATTCAAGAGTTATTAGATCGTGGGTTTATCCGACCGAGTTCTTCACCGTGGGGTGCTCCGGTATTGTTTGTTAAAAAGAAAGATGGGTCAATGCGTATGTGTATTGATTATCGTGAATTGAACAAAAGAACAGTGAAAAATAAGTATCCATTACCTCGAATAGACGATTTGTTCGATCAGTTACAGGGTGCTTCATTCTTTTCCAAGATAGATTTACGATCCGGGTATCATCAGGTTCGTGTTGCTGAATCAGATATACCAAAAACAGCGTTCAGAACTAGGTATGGTCATTATGAATTTCTTGTCATGCCGTTTGGGTTGACGAATGCGCCAGCAGTCTTCATGGATTTAATGAATAGAGTGTGTCGTCCGTTCTTAGATAAGTTTGTGATTGTATTCATAGATGATATACTTGTGTATTCAAAGACAGAGAGTGAACATGCTAAACACCTGAGATAGGTTTTGAACTTGTTGAAACGTGAGCAACTATATGCAAAATTTTCAAAGTGTGAATTTTAGTTACGTGAAGTGCAGTTTTTGGGTCATGTGATTTGTGCTGAAGGTATAAAAGTTGATCCGACAAAGATAGAAGCGGTAATGAATTGGAATTCTCCGAAGACTCCAACTGAGATTAAGAGTGTTCTGGGATTGGCTGGTTATTATCGCAGGTTTATCAAAGATTTTTCTAAAATAGCAGGTCCGTTAACTAAGTTGACTCGTAAAGATGTAGCTTTTCGATGGACTGATGAACAGGAAAAAGCTTTTCAGATTTTGAAATAGTTATTGTGTCATGCGCCAGTGTTAGCTTTACCAGAAGGTTCAGACGACTTCGTGGTATACTGTGATGCATCATTTACTGGGTTGGGTTGTGTGTTAATGCAGAGAGATAAAGTAATCGCCTACGCCTCGTGACAGTTGAAAGTTCATGAGAAGAATTATCCAGTGCATGATCTTGAAATGGCTGCAGTAGTGTTTGCTTTGAAACTGTGGAGACACTATTTGTATGGAACCCATTGTGTTATTTGTACAGATCATAAGAGTTTGCAATATATCTTCTCACAGAAAGAATTGAATATGAGTCAGAGACGGTGGCAAGAGTTGATCAAAGATTATGATTGTGAAATTAAATATCATCCGGGTAAGGCAAATGTTGTTGCAGATGCGCTAAGTCGTAAAAGATTAAGTGAAAATGTGAAATTCCTTCGTTTGAATATAACTTCAGATCTGATCAACAGCTTAAGAACCGTTCAGGCCTGTGCTTTGGAGGACGAACATATTAAATCTGAACAAATGATCAAACGAAAAGTGGACTTAATTGATGACTCACGTGGACTAAAGACTTTAAACAATCGTGTTTGGGTGCCTAATCTTGGAGATTTAAGGGATTTAATTATGACAGAAGCTCACAAATCCAGATTGACAGTACATCCGGGTAGTAATAAGATGTATCATGTGTATTGGTGGCCTACAATGAAAATAGATATCGCTCTATATGTCGAAAAGTGTCATATTTGTGCTCAAGTGAAGGCAGAACATCAGAAACCTTATGGTTCATTACGTCAGTTACAGATTCCAGAGTGGAAGTGGGAACATATAACGATGGATTTTGTAACAAAATTACCTCGAACTCAGAAAAGACATTATATGATTTGGGTAATAGTGGATCATCTAACTAAAAGTGCTCATTTTCTTGCTACTCGTGAAATAGCTTCATTAAGTGAGTTAGCTGAATTGTATGTGAAAGAAATAGTTAGTCGACATGGTGTGCCGTTATCGATTGTTTCAGACAGGGATTCTAGATTTGTGTCGAAGTTCTAGAATAGTCTTCAACAGAATCTGGGTACACGTGTGAATTTAAGTACAGCTTATCATCCTCAGACAGACGGTCAGAGTGAAAGAACGATACAGAATTTAGAGGATATGTTAAGGGCTTGTGTGTTAGAATACGGTGGTTCGTGGGATAAACATTTGCCGTTGGTCGAATTCGCGTATAATAATTCATATCATTCGAGTATAGGAATGCCGCCCTATGAAATGTTGTACGGTCATCATTGCAGAACTCTGACTTGTTGGTTAGAAGCCGAGGAGAAACAGTTTGCAGGTCCCGAAATTGTTCAAATGATAGCCGAAAAAGTTGCAATTGCGCGAGAAAAGTTGAAAGCCGCTAGAGATAGACAGAAAATGTATGCTGATCCGCGTAGACGTCCGGTAACCTTTAGTGTGGGTGAACGAGTGTCTTTAAAAGTTTCACCGTGGAAAGGGGTTATCAGGTTCGGTAAACGTGGTAAGTTAGCACCGAGATTTATTGGTCCGTTTCCGATCAGTGAAGTGTTAAATGATCAGACTGTGGTGTTAGATCTTCTGCCAGAATTAGCCGGTATTCATAATACATTCAACGTATGTTATCTTCGTAAGTGTAAAGTCGACGATGAAACACAACTTCTTCCTATAGAAGATTTAAGGGTCGATTTGAATAAGAAATTGGTGGAAGAGTCGGTCCGTGTAGTGGACCGAAAGGTGACTAAGTTGAGAAATAAAGAGATACCGATGGTGTTGATCGAGTGGAAACACAGTTTGGGTTCTAATCTTACGTGGGAAACGAAAGAGTTGATGAGAAACCGCTACCCTCATTTGTTTGACCAAGACCAGATTTCGAGGACGGAATCTCCTTAAGGGGGGGTGGATTTGTAACAGACTGAAACCCGAGCTAGTTGTAAGTTGACTATTTTACCCCTAGGGTTTGTGCTTAGTCTTAAGTGCTTTTATTTTAATTATTTTATTAGTATTTTATTATATTTGTGTTGTGTCCAGTTTGTGACAAGGGTCCCAGAACAGGTTTGTTTATTTTATTTGGACCTCGTTTGGGTTACCAAATCCTGTGCAAAAGATATCAGATAATCGGTAAATACCCGTGTGTGATGGGGTATTGTGTTTAACACAAATATATAAGCTTTGACCTGCTCATTTTGTGATGTTTCCAGAAAATTCATTCTTCACTCCCGTACCTAACTTCCACCTCTTCAAAAACCCTAATCCTTAAATATTGATCTTGAGCTCAAATTGGTGTTAGAATCGTGTTTGTTATCGTTTACTGAGTCTATCAAGGTAAGTAACACGTGTTTTTGTGTTTAATTCATTGTTAAATTCATGGTTTTGTGTGAGTTTTGTAAAAAGCTTGAATTTGTGTCAAAACAAGTGATTTAAGTGTTGTTATGGTCAAATTGTTGTGGGTTTTGAGTCTATAACAAGTACTGAATAAGTTGTGGTCGATTTTGGTGTTTAAAACGAGCTCTAGATCGAGATTTGAGGATTTCATCGTGAAGTCCGTAGCCTTTGTTCAGTTTCTGAGGAAGATGAACACAGTCGGCCGACTGTCGGTCGACAGTCGACCGACTGAGATTTACCTTCGGCCGATTGATGTAATACCAAGTGAATCGACCTACTGGTAATGTCAGTCGACCGGTTGTGTCGACAGTCGACCGGTTGTGTCGACAGTCGACCGACTGTCAGTGTCAGTCGACCGACTGTGTGTCCAGGGAATAATGTTTTACCAAAGTGCCTTTTTCTAGCCGTTATGCTGCCCATTTATATTTTGGTGTTCAGGATGTAAATTTTGTTTGAAAGTGCATAAGTGTTAAGCATGAAAATTTTAGCGGACGCATCTTTTTACTAATTTGCTATAATTCGCTGTCAGTGTGTCTAATCTTGATGGGAACACTATTCTAACTTGGTTTTTGCTGTTCTCAGGAGATAAGGACAAGGAGGAAGCTCAGAAATAATAACTGAGCAGTTGCTGGTAATTGGTGAGTGGGTCTATCTACGGATAGAGTTTAAGTAGCATATCATGCTACTGTGGTTGACTCTTTTACCATGCATAGTGTATGAATTGCTATGATAGAATAATATCGTTTGCCTGATATTGTATGTGAATTGTGTGTACACTGTGTGAATGGCACCAGTCGGGCCTAGGGAGACTGGGGACTCGAGATCGTGCCTAGGAGAGGTTAGAGTCTGTATGTGGTCAACCGTGGCTAGGGGAGGTTGGGTCCATAGGCTACTAATTGTGGAGTATAGTGTGAACGATGCACCCCCTGCATCTGGATAACTATACTGTGAACTGAGTAGCAGGGACTATTGGTAGACTCAGGCCCGATCAACTGAGAGTCGTGTGCTCGTACAAGCCGCCGATCCTCGTATTATTTTATTGTATGCTAGTTGGTAGTTAGCAAGTGTTGTTGTTAGTATATAGCTTGTGTGTGGCTTAAGCTATATCTGTTAGATAGATTCCATTCACTTATTGGTGCGCTAATCCCCCACATGTTTCCCCCTTTGCAGGTCTAGGTATTGCTAGTCGGGATGGGTATTGATGCAGAAGACATGTTTGACAACCCTACTCTGATGTGGACTTTTGTTTAAATAATGTTTTGTAATAACGTAACACTGTTGTGTAAGCTTAAACTTAATTATACGGTTTAATGTAATGACGTGACTTATATTGTGTTTATTATTAAAGTCTTCCGCTGTGTATTAAAAAAAAAAAAAAAATTGGCCGGTGTTACACAGCATCCCTCCATTATCACATTTAAGCATACCGAGTCCCTCCGTCAACTTTCCGTTAAAAAAGTTCGTTAAGTCTTGACATGCGCATTGCATGTGAGGGTAAATTCGTCTTTTAATATTCATCATTAAAAAAATATCATGTACAGATTCACATTTCATAATCATTTCCCATCACCTTCAAACTTCATCTTTTTTTTTCTATAAAAAATCCCCATAATTTCCAGCACCCAATTTTATCAAAGCCAAAACCAAAAAAAAAAAAAAAAAATAACAAAAAACATAGCATTTAGATTAATCCTTAATTTCATCGAAACTTTTTTAAATCATCAGAAATCATCCTCATCAAAAAAGTATTTCTTCAAATACCTTTGTTTTACAACTTCATAAAATCAACTATATGCTCATCTTCATCATCATCATCTAAACATCAACTATACCGAATACCTTTGATTTACATATTCAGAACTTATCTTCATCATCGTTCTTCATCCTCATCTACAAGCTCAAATTAGGGGTTTTCTATTCTGAAGATTAAACTTCAAACTAAACTTAGATTCGTGTTCCTGATTGAAAACCTAACCTTCTTCAACAAACCAATTCCGTCAAATCAAGTCTAGATTTGCTGTTCTTCATTCTGTCAACAAAAGTCAACAGGATGAGTCCTTAGATCATTTCAGCGGTTTTCAGATCAAACAACTTCCAGATTCGTATTCCTTATCACCCGTTTGAACTATTTGACTCTTAAAACTGAATTAAAAACATTTTTTAGTTGGTGAATTTTGATATCTAAAGTTTTTGAGCTAGAAGTTGATTTTTAAATTCGGATCATATAGTTGTTTTTAAGTTCTGAAATCGATCAAAGAGTGTTAAGCTATTAATTTTAAACATCTTTCATGTAGAAATTATCAACTAAAAACATCTAGATCTTGAGTTTAAATTTTTGTGCTCCTAAACTTTGTAACTACTGTTCGTCATATTCTGAATATGAATTAGAAATCTAGTTGTTAAAAAGAAAATTAGCATTCACTGGATAGGTTTAAGTATTATAATTCAGTTGTGTGCTTCGGTATAAAAGTCAAGAAAACGCAAAACTTTGAATTTTTACTTTTGAGGTTAGTGGTAACTGTGAATAAATCTGTGCTTCAATTCAAATTGAGTGTTCATATAAAAGTCGACTTAAAATGTTGGGTTGTTTTTCTGTTTAGATTTGAAATTAAATGATGGTTTTTTTTTTTTTTTTTTTTTTTTTTGAAATGGAATGATGGGTTGATTAATTTAGATTTATGATATTTTAGTAAAAAAATGAATCTGCAAAGGTGTTCATTTTTAGCAAAGAAGATGAAGATGAGGGACGAAAAGACGAATTTGCCCTCACATGTAAGTCAAATGACAAGGGATAACGGACTTTTTAACGGAAAGTTGACGGAGGGACTCGGTATGCTTAAATGTGATAATGGAGGGATGATGTAAGCAGAAAAAAACCGAAAGGGACGCTGTTCACTATTTGGTGTATAATGGAGGGACCAACGGCACAAAAAAATCAAAAAAAAAATTTAAAATTTTTTTTTTTTCAAAAAAAATAATTTTCGGAAAAATATAATTCGAAAAAAAATTAAATTTTTTTTCAATCACATGTGATTATCGTACCACGTGTCGCACTCTGATTGGTCCCTTTGATCTAAACTTAAAAGTTAGTTTCATTTAAATATTCCTCTATATATGGGAAATTTGTTACATCTAAAAACTAATTTTATGATAAGTGAAAGTATTGAATATTGCACATGCTAATCCTAAATGTTATACAAAAAAGGAATCTGTGCCACATTAGTTGATGATTGCATAAAATAATAATAAATATAAATAATAAAATACATTTAAAGTACAATTGTCTAAATGCCAAATTGGAAATCAAAAAATGATTTTAATAGTGGTTTTGTTATCCTGAGACAACTAAGATATAATAGAACATGCATTATTGCATTAACTTCAATATAATGCTAGTGTAACCTTCACTTGGGTAGTAGAGGAGTAGTGGGTTGCATGAGAGTTTATGTTGTAGGATTCCCATTTCTTTAGAGCTTATAAAAAAGCAACATGCATTTGAAAAAGCAGAGAGAATCAATAAGCATAATAGAATACTTAGTTTATGTATTTTAGACAGATTTTAGGCAACTTTGTACTTTAAAAGATATACTTCGAAGAGTTGGAAGCATTTTTAGGGGGACAAAACACATTCTGCCACATATACCATGATTACACTTTCAAAACTATCCATTAGCTTAATCCAAAATTCAACTTTGATCTTACCTAGCTAGCTTAGATAAAACAAAAGGATAGTACATCACAAACATTGATCAACAACACAAACTTCTAAGAGATTTTGGTGCTTGTGGCTCGACTAGGAGCAGTGGCGAATGTACATACAGACTAGTTTTTATTTTTACAAAATGCAACTTAAATTGTACAAAACACCACTAAATTTAAAGATATAACCCTATATGTTTTTGTAGTGAATATTTTTCTGAAAGTCAAACAGCCATTAATTTGGAAAAAAATTACAAATTACAACTCAAATTGTATATGATCCATTTGAATTTTAATTCTAGAATTACCACTGACTAGGTGCCCCGTAGTGAGTCCCGATAGTCGTAACAAGTCATTAAGTTAACGTTATAAGACTCTAACCAAGTCTGTAAGTTAATCCAAAAAGACTCTTTCAACAGCCAAGAAATTTGAAATCTAGCCTAGTATAATATTCGGTATTATTCACAAAATGTATTGTTTTCACTAATAATGGGATACGGATTATTTATTATGTTAAGTTTGACTACTTTAACCATTAAAAGGAAGCAAGAACTTCCATGTACTGCATTGAACACAAGTTATCATGTTGGGTTGGGACCATTATATATGCATTGGTTTTGGTTCTATATAGACAAGTTTCTTGAACAAATGGTGAGTGGTATGCAAATGCATTAACTATTGCACTCTTTAATTAGAAGGTGAGCTTTAAGGAAATAGTACCCTGAAATTTCTCAAAACATTAACACTCATTCTTCTTGCATAAACTTTAGAAAGAAATCAAGTTTCTATAAATTGGACCCTTTAAGATTGGCATGCAATGCTCACAACCCAATAGAATCCACTTGATGTTGCAAACTTAACTTCCCAATAACCATTGCAAGTCCTAATACATCCATCTCAAAAGCATAATCTTGAAATCGTGAATCTATTAAATCGCTCATTTAATTTAATAACTCTTTAAACAAAGAACATGTTATGTATTTGGAAACCAATATTATATAGTCCAAATTTTATGCCATACCACTAAAGCCTTTACATATGTAGTTGGGAACCAAGCTAAATATAGTATAAGTACTTTTCTAACATATACCGAGTACAAGTTTTAACTTTACCCTTTTCAAAATTTATACGGTTATACTTACTGTTATAGTTTTATAACTAATCAGTGGTCCAAAAGATCCAAACCAATCTAATATAGTAGTAAAAACAACTCATATGATTCTTTTTTAAAGGCAAACGTACAAGCTCAACACGATTTTCTAAATGAATATATACATAATGTCAACATCATGACTTGAACCGGTATGAATTAGGTGATAAAATCTTATTTCTATAATATCAAGAAGAAAAAAAAACAAAAAGTTAATAAAATCTCTCTCTACATTGTCCATGTTGCCCTTACAAAATTCTCTGTTCCCTTTTGTAGCTGCCCATGATTATATAACATTCACTTGAACTTTCTCTTTAGTTTTTGCCACCATTTTTCCTCTGTTCCCTGCAACAAAACTAATAGGTGTAAAAAACAAAAATTACATAAAAAGAGGCTGCAACACTCAAGAAAACCCAATTGGCTTCTCTATGATTTGACTCTCTGTTTGCATTTTACCAACCAAAATGCAGAAAAACTGCCACTTTCTTCTGCTATTTATAACTTCAACTCAACACAAAACTATACTTTCATATTCCATTTGTGGGCATTCATAAAAATCCAATCTTTTTAGTCTCCTTCATCTTTTCAGTTCAGTACATTTGAGATTATTAGTACCCAATTAATAAAATTTACAAAGATCCATTTTTTATGGAATGTTTAACTTTTACACTTTAACAGTTTAACCCATTGTTTATTTTGTAATCTAACTAGTGGGTTTTTATGTTTATGAGATTTTGGTACAATGAGAGATGAAATCTGCAAGAAAAGCAAGGTTCTTGTTATTAGTCTTTTTTTCATCAAGATTGTATTTTTATTAATTAAATGTATGAAAATCAAAGAGTTTGACTTTATGTTGATGATGGTGAAGGTTTTATGGCCTAAAACACTGAAGAAATGGTTTAATGTTAAGAACAAAGCTCAAGACTTTCATGCAGATGATTTCAGTTATGGAGGTAAGTTTCTTTAAAATGTCTAAAGATGGGTTCCAATCATTTGTAAAATTCTATGTATGTTTTTTGTTTTATAAAATCATGTGGGAATCAATGACTTGCTATTTGCTTTAATTTTGCATCAATCACTGTAGCCCTCTGAATATTGGAATCTCAATGGCATTATTCACTTTACCTTTATGTTGCTCAAAATCTGCTCTTTATCTTCTGGTTTTTATTTTTATTTTTTTTATTTTTTGCAGCTTAAGGTTTAATCATTGTAAATTTGTAGTTATTACTATTGTTATTATTTACGTAGTATTAATTATTAATTGTTATTATTATTATTATTATCATTATTACTATTATTATTATTATTATTATTATTATTATTATTATTATTATTATTATTATTATTATTATTATTATTATTATTATTATTATTATTATTATTATTATTATATTATTTTTATTATTATTATTATTATTATTATTATTATTATTATTATTATTATTATTATATTATTATTATTATTATTATTATTATTATTATTATTATTATTATTATTATTATTATTATTATTATTATTATTATTATTATTATTATTATTATTATTATTATTATTATTATTATTATTATTATTATTATTATTATCACCACCACCATTACAAAGTACTATTATTATTATTATTATTATTATTATTATTATTATTATTATTATTATTATTATTATTATTATTATTATTATTATTACTATTATATACTTATATAATAATATAATTATTACTATTAAATAATTAAATAAATTATTATAGATTATTATTGATATATTATGATTATTATTCTATAAAAAAATTCTTTCACTCATTAATTCTTTTGTTGGGGTTGTTGAAAACTTGAAGTTGTGGTGAAATTAAGGGTTTTTTTTTTTTTTTTTTATAAGACAGTAAAACTAAATGTACAATGACAACTCCCATAACATAATAATAACCATCTGTCTGATAATTTTGTTTTTAGGAAGTTATGAAGGATGGTGGAGCAAATTATCAGATAAAGAAAGATGCAATATCAAGAAAAGCAGAAAAAAAGGTGCAGTTTCACTATTTTAGGCAATATAAGTATTTATTGCTTTTGTACGATTGGACCACTGATCAACATAAAACCGTTTCAGTTTTTACATGATTGATATTGAAAATGATGTCAATGAAAGAACATGAAGGAGAAACACAAGTTTTAAGGCCAAATATTACTTACATTTTAGACTCTTTTTCAAGCATACAGAACAAATTTGTGACAATATTGACCCATTTAGTTATGGCTCAACGCGACCCATTTTGATCCGTACAAATATTATCATGCTTAATCCTCTTGTGGGTTACACAGAAAGTTTAAGCAAGAGGACAATGGATTCTGTTTGGACAAAAAAGATAGATCCTGATCTTGCCCAAGTTAAGGACGTAAATAATTACAGGTTTGATCGAACCTAATTTGATTCCGAGACTATTTATGGTTCAATATATGCATCATTGCTTTAAAAATTGAATATAGGATATTTGTAGCTACATGGAATGTTGGTGGAAAATCTCCAACAAAAGAATTGAATCTACTAGATTGGTTACACACTTCACCTGCTGCTGACATTTATGTTCTTGGGTGAGTATCCTTAATAATTTGAAAACATATAAAGTAGAAGTTTTACTTATCGTTGACTATTTGGCTGGATATGGGTTGCGTTTTTCTCAAACGGGTCAAATAAAAAATGTAACTTTATTGTGTTTCCAGGTCGACCCAACCCAACCTGACCCGTTTTGACCCATAAACGTACCTAAATAGTTATTTGTAAAACAAGATTCAGGATCTTGATTTTTGATTTTCTGATCCCTTCTTGAGACATAGGTTCCAAGAAATTGTCCCATTAAATGCCGGAAATGTACTTGGAACAGAAGATAATGGCCCAGCTAAAAAGTGGTTAGCTCTCATTCGAGAAGCACTAAATAGTCTACCGGGAACACATGAGGGTTTCCAAGATCCATCACACATTGAACCCGATCCACTCGTCGAATTGGAACAAGATTCTGAAAAATCAACAAATCGAAAATTGTCATCTTTTTTCCAAGGTGGTCCCTTCAAATCACTAAGTCAAAGCATGAGGTTGACCAAGAGTGATCTGAAATTACCACATCCTGAACTCGGTTATAGATACAGTGTATGTGATCGGGCAATGTATGGGACCCGACCCAGCGACTTTGATCAGGGTCTCGGGTCATCTGATGAAGAAAACGGGCCAGATGATTCTCCAAACTTTCATCAAATACCGTATTCTGCATTTATATCAACTGAAGAAATGGATAAGCACGTTGAGAATTCAAAGTATTGTTTGGTTGCTAGCAAGCAAATGGTGGGAATATATATTACGATTTGGGTGAAAAGCGATCTTAGAGACAACGTTCGTAACATGAAAGTGTCGTGTGTGGGTCGAGGATTAATGGGTTATCTTGGAAACAAGGTAAAGTTAATTACTGCTTCCAGTTTGGTAAATTTTGTTCGGGTTTCAAATTTTAACAGTTGCAGATTGACCCGTTTATTATTGAACCTTTAACAGGGTTCAATATCGATTAGCATATCGTTGCACCAAACGAGCTTTTGCTTTATATGTAGTCACTTGACGTCGGGACAAAAGGAAGGGGACGAGATTAGAAGAAACTGCGACGTGATGGAAATTATGAGAAAAACTCGGTTTCCACGGGCTCGAAAAGCAGGAGATGAAAACTCGCCTCAAACGATACTTGACCATGAGTAAGACACTCAAAGTTCTGACCTTTTTGACATACTTTTAAACGGGTCGATTTTGTTTATTTTAATCCTCAAACGGGTCAAATTGGAAATAATGTATTCTATCCCAAATCTATGATGGTTAACGTATTATGTTTCTAACTTGACCCGTTTTGACTGGTTTTGACCATCAGTAAGACAATCAAGTTCAGACCTTTTTGACATATACTTATAAATGGGTGGATTTGGTTTATTTTATCTCAAATGGGTCAGATTGGAAATAGTGTATTGTATGCCAAATCTATAATGGTTAACATATTATGGTTCTATCTTGACCCGTTTTGACTTGTTACAACTCGCCCATCTTGCCACTTCCACTGCTCATTACCGAAATTATTTTTCACAATTTCTTGTTATCTTAAGTTTTTTCCTTTTGCATGATTGTAGTCGAATTATATGGCTTGGTGACTTAAACTACCGAATTTCCCTTTCGTATCGATCTGCCAAGGCCTTAGTTGAGATGCGTAACTGGAGAGCTTTGTTGGAAAATGACCAGGCAAGTCTTGATATCTCAACTTACATTACCCAATTTATACAAATTTCGTTAAAAATTCAAACTTTAACATCTATTTGCGTTTAACGTTTAATCTTTTATGATTACAGCTTCGAATAGAGTATACGCAGGGACGAGTTTTCGAAGGATGGAATGAAGGAAACATTTATTTCCCTCCAACTTATAAATATTCGAATAATTCAGATGAATATGCAGGATATGATATGCATCCTAGAGAAAAACGAAGAACGCCGGCATGGTAAGTTTTAAAATTCGACCATTTTGAGATTGATTTACATTTTTTCATATCTTTTATATGATAAGTTTGTTATGAAGGTGCGATCGGATCTTGTGGTATGGTAACGGACTTCATCAAATGTCATATGTTCGAGGAGAGTCTAGATTTTCAGATCATAGACCCGTGTACAGCGTATTTTTAGCAGAAGTTGAGTCTATAACGCGTATAAGTTTCAAGAAAAACATAAGTTATTCATCTAGGATCGAGGTCGAAGAATTGTTGCCATTTTCGCGTAGATACAGAAGTCTTGATTTTAACAGATTACACTATTTTGATTGATGCTCACAGCTCCATAGTTGTCTTCTTGTGTATTTATAGTATACAAGAAAATATAAAATAATTTAATTTTCTTCATGGGTTTTTGCAGAAGAAAGAACATAATTACTAATTAAACGTGAATCTGAAAACTGAAACGCGAATCTGAAAACTGAAACGCGAATTTGAAAAGCTAACACGAATCTGAAAACTGAAACACGAACTGAGAACTACAAACTGAAACGTGAAACTAAGAACTGGAAACTGAAAATTAGTCTCGACCCAACCCGTTCGACATAATTAAATGTGAATCTAAAAATCAAAATGTGAATCTTAAAAGTTAAACGCGAATCTGAAAACTGAAAATGAGTCTAGACCCAACCCTCAAAATTTAAGATGGAAAGTGTCTCGCCCCAATTAGACCTGATCATAACCAACCCGAACAGGGTATTAACCCAACTCGTACGACCTATTTAAGCTAACCCATTTCGACTCATGACTATTTTCGATCCAAACTCATTTGATCATCGACCCCACCCAACTCAACCCGACCCGTTAACCAGGTGTAACAAATTGTTATGAAACAAGTTAACAAACATCTTTATACCTTCGCTTTATCCATAACAATGCATTGCATAACGTAATAAACTGTTTCACAAAGCATACTACATGAAAATTTTGAAAAACAGAGCAACTTACATTGCAAACATGATGCATAACAAATCAAACCCAAGGTAAACAGCCGTTTTATTTATTTAACCATTGTTAGCATCCGTAATTACAACGTTAACCCTCTTATAACAAACATCTCATACTGATCCACCTTTCAGTTAAGCGGAAGCTCGGCCGCTACTCATCGGACCCTTAAAGAAAAACCTCTGGTTCTGCCTCTGGATCACCCGTTGCACTTCCCTAGCCGGAAGACCAAAAGTCAACTCAATCGCCTCGTCTTCCCATTGACTTATCACGTTATCCCTTCCCGCAAGTGGGAACCACTCATTTTCATTCGTATTTAGCCCGAAACCGATTACCTCCAAATCTTGGTTGTTGGAGGCTTCAATTACAATTGGATGACCCGCCGGGATTACAACCACGGTCCCACGTCGTAGATCCGAGGTTACTTGTGTGTATCCTTGAGTAAAACCGCTATCACTACTGCTAGTTTGTTCCGTTAAGTGAGGACATGCCATTTCGAACTGGCCTTCACCGTTCACCACCACTAGAGCCACGGTTGCCTTAGTGTTGTAAATCGGCCCCGCCATTGATCCCTATAAATCGATAATGAAATAAACGGGTAAACAGATAAGGAATTTTCTGTTTAGGCTAAAACGAAGATATGTAAATAAGTAAACGGGTAAACATATAAGGTTTTCTCTATTCAAGCTAAAACAGATTTAAGTAAATAAGTAAACGGGTAAATGAATAAGGTTTTTTCAGGCTAAGAAAAAGATAAGTAAATAAGTAAACGGGTAAACAGATAAAGTTTTCTCTAGATTAAAACACGAACTAGTAAAACACGCTACCCTAAAACATGATAATCAAATAATCGATATGCAAATGCAATAACAATTTCAACGCCCAAAATACAATTAAAGACGAAAGAATACAATACCTGAGTTATGTTAAAATGAGAAATAAAACATGATAATCAAATAATCGATATGCAAATGCAATAACAATTTCAACGCCCAAAATACAATTAAAGACGAAAGAATACAATACCTGAGTTATGTTAAAATGAGAAAAGCCAACATTCATCTCTCGAAGCTCGGGTAAATCATTGGAATCAACCTCGTGGAGCACTCCGTTTTCGTTCGCAACAGAAGGTCTATTCCTGTAGATGTTGAACGGACCCTGTTTACGTTCTCCAAAAGGCCAAATTCGACCTTCATCTCTACCACTCATTGATCTAATCTGCTCTTCAGTAGCTTTCTTAAATATACCTTGTTCTTGTTGTTGTCCACTGAACAACCTCTCCAGTGATTCCTGATCAACCTACAACAATTCAACTTCCATTTAACACACATGTGTATGGTATATATATATATTCACAGTTATAGTGTGAGAATATAAAATCGAGACTTACATTAAACGCGGCCTCAAGAACCTCAGTACTAAACGCGTCGAAGAACGATGTTTCTATGTTGTCAACTCCAACACTGTAAAATTTCTGAAACCATAGACAATTTAGCTAACTATCACATCATCTATTCTCTAAAATTTGCGATAATGGACATAAATACAGGGGCGAAATATTTGAGGGCGGGGGCACCCGCCCCCGTCGATTTTCAATTTTTAGTGTAAAAATTTTGAATTTTTCAATTTTGCTCCTAATGAATTTTTTTTTTTTTTTCCAAAGTCTACATATTTTGCTCCTAAACCTTCATATTTTGCTGAAAAACCTCCCCATTTTTCCGAAAGCACCATATATTTGCCCCAAAACTTCAATATTTTGCCCAAAAAAAGTGGCTACGCTTTTAAAAAAAAATTTCGCCCCAGTAAAAAAAAAAAAATTCTGCTTCGGCCACTACATAAAAACCACCATTTTTCTGTTTTATGTAACTACTTAATTGTTCTATCCTAGGAATTAAATTAAACTTGTAATAAATTGTAGGCTACTTAGTATTTTACTTGAAGATCGCCGGGAACAGAGACCGAATGTAGAATCTCAGTCAAAACAAGTCTTTCAGTGTTGTGTCTGTTGATCAGATACGCCATGAAACCTGCTGGAATTCGTAAAATATCTCCACGTCTTATGTTATGGCTTTCTCTTGAATTCAAGTTCACAAAAGTTAGAGTTCCCTCTCCTGTTAAAATCAACCCAAAAAAATCATTACTTGATATGAAAAAAGTTAATATTACTGTTATAAAATAAATATACACGGTGGCGAAGCTTGAACGGAATTTTTAAGGTGTCAAAATTGTCTAATCTAAAAAATGTACTTAGCTTTATACTGATATCGTCTGTAAAACATATTTTCGATGATGATATTGATCCTAATACATCATCTTAGTTGATCATCTAACTTGATTTCATGAACTTATAATACTTAATTTAAAAAATAATAATAAGTGAAAATGCTCGAGACAAAATAGATAAAGTTTCATCATTACAGTCATATTTCTTATATACGAACTTCAATTTGATTAATTCAAAAACCTAAGCGTATGTAAGTAAAAGGACTACAAATTCACTATCAAAAGAAATTTTAAGGTGACCCTACCCTCTATCAAAACCCGCGCTTTTTTCGAACGGAAGTATCAGCATCACTCAGAGGGGACTTAACCACCTTCGAGATCATATTTCACCAACATACACGTCAGGAGAAAACCTAATTCACTACGATGTTGGTGATACCATCGAAGGTTCGGAACCCCCATACCTTTCCAAATCGTAATGATGTTGACGGTACCATCAAGGGTTGAAAACTCCCTACTTGGAGTAAGAATCGAACTTGAGCTAGCAGTACTCCAAATTGGACCCCCACTCAATACCTCTCAAGCCAAAACTTTCGGTGGTTATCAAAACCCGCTCTTGCATACACAAATTTTTGGTACAGGCAACAATTGTGCAATTTGAGTTATCGGATAAGTATCCTCTCCGGTAATTTTTTTTTTAATTGGTCATGTTATAGAGTTTGTGAGTTAGAAAATAGGGGTTATATTTATTTATTTATTTAGTTCTTAAAATTATCTACTCATAAAAAGTAACTTTATCAATCAAACTTACAGGGGAGAATCTTAACCTTGATTTATCATGGAAACTAGATACATATAACATCATTTGGGCAATTTCATTTATATAAATTTCACATTTTCATGGAAACTAGCAAAGAAAGACTGACCTTTGTAATCTTTTCTGTTTCCTGTTCTAACTTCTTGCTAGAGAGGTTTTTTAATAAAATAACTGATGTTCCAACAAAAAAAAAAAAAAAAAAAAAAAAAAAAATGAAAGAAAGAAAATGGGTACCATTTACGACGAAGATAAGCGCGTCAGCATCATAATGATGGGGTACAACGAACGTTTGAGGTTCGGCTTCAAGGAACACTACACGGTATTTTTCGATACCTTTGAAAAGGTCTTTTGATCGATCAGTGAACTTTTGAAGAATCCTAACGTTACCAAGTTCGGTTTCTAGTCGAGTCGTGAAATGTTGTTCTTGGAAAACGTACGGATTGTTTGATCCTTGATCCGATTTTTTGGATTTCTGTTTATGGTGCTTGTTGTGGCTGCCACTACCTTTACGTTGTTGTCCTTGTTCTTGAAGTTTCTTTTCCATGCATTGCTGGAAACATTCTGGACGCCGTTGTTCTCCTTCACTACCCTGTTTATTTGAATTTTATAAAAGACAAACGTATTATTATCACATTTATAGATAGATCAACTTAATTATAGATAGATCAAACTTAATTAGTACACCATACCAAACACATAGTTAACACATATAATGTTCCTAAAGAGGGCTTATAGTCTAGTTGTAAATTTAAATGAAAAGCCCTTACAATACTCGAGATTCAAGTCTCCCAGTTTGATATCACCCAGAGAACTAAATCACACACGCAGGGGACGCAGGAGCGGAACATTTAAGGGACCAAAGGGGGTATCCGGCCCCCTCGATTTCGGGAAAAAAAAATTACACTAAAAAAAAAAAAAAAAAACGAAAAAATAAGGTTTTTTTTAGTGTTTACCCCCCTTCGATTAGTTTCGCCCCCTCCCGAGTCGGGGTCAAGTTCCGCCACTGCACACACGCAATCTCAAATTCAAAGGAATATCATTGTGTGCAATGTTGCCATCCCAGAATCGAACTCCCAACATTTAATAAAGAGGTATGGACCATTACTACTGGACCAACAACACAAGAATCGCATAAATTCAATTTTAATTTTAAATTAAGTTTCAATAATGTTTTGAAATTTTAATTTGATTTCGGTTCGATTTCCACTCTCAGATTTCTAAATCAAACAAACAAATATCACAAGCTAATATCAAAACTTATAGTCAAATTCAGTTTTTAGAATAATATTGATTAAAATTTTGTTAACAACTGTCGTTAACGGCCTTTATATTATATTATTGTACAATTTTATAACCAATTATTAAAAAGTAATTGAAAACCATTATGTACAATGATTTAATTGATTTAATGCATGTTAACACATTTTTAAGGCTATCCTCAACAAAGTTCTTTTGATTAATATATAAAAAAAAAAAAAAAATTAGTTTTCAGTTTTAAGTTTAACCCATAACAAATCAAATCCAAATTAAGATTTCATATTGATTTCGATTTTTGTTTTAGATTGATTTTTGAATTGCTCCATGTATTTTAAAACTGACTTGAATTGTTAGTGCATAAACGTAAGGTCGTCGTTCATTTGCACTTAGTACGAAATCGAAGTTATCATATCATAGTCCATTCGTACGGATATGAGTTATATCCATACGGATAGAGTGCTGCTGCAGGTAGGGATGGCAATGGCCACCTGATCCGATGAATATCCACCCGATCCACCCGCTTCATGATGGATATGGATGAACCTAAATAGATATGGATACGGATATGGATGAACCTAAATGGAAATGGATATGGACATGGATGAAAAGTTTCATCCATGGATATATCCAAGGTTGCAGAAATCGGTTCTCGGGGAGTTCTCGGCAGGGTCTCCAAAACGAGAACTCGGGGAGAACTCGGGGAGTTATCGGCGGTTGACTTTCGTTCACTTTTGAGATTTTATCGAGTTTTTCCGAGATTTGACCGATTTTACCGAGATTTGACCGATTCTATCGAGATTTGACCCATTTTTTCGAGATTTGACCGATTTTTCCGAGATTTGACCGATTTTTGGTCTTTGACCGATTTCAAAACGAGTTCTCGCCAGGAATGAAATTCCGAGTTCTCGCCGAGTTTTCCCCATTTTTGCAACTATGGATATATCCATTACCACCCGAAATACATATACAAATATATAAATATAGATATATGCTTACATATTTACTATTACAAATTCATTTATCATTAGATTTACATTTTGATTTCAACCCTATAATGAAATAACTGTAATATATTACAATAAAACACGTATATCGAACAAAATAAACTTACAATTTCATATTTAATTTTTCATAATCTACGTTTTATAGTAAATTTAACAAATTTTGTTATATCTTCGACAAATATTACATATTTTTATGTATAGATTTTAATTATGTCATTTAATATTTATATTTGCTATAGTACGTTTATATTAAAATCGCATACTAGAAAATATTATAACATGTTGTTAATATCCATTGGATATCCATTAACCCGCTTAATCCACTGAATATGGATATGGATGTGGATGGATGATCTGAAACTAAATGGATATGGATATGGATATGGATATGGATAAGAAAAACTAAATGGATATGGATGTGGATACGGCATAACCCGATCCATATCCGATCCATTGCCATCCCTAGCTGCAGGGATAAGTTATATTCGTACGGATGAAGGACGCATACGTACGGATACAGATAAGTTATATCCGTATGATTGAAGGACGCATACGTACGGATACATATGTAGACTCTATAAATAGGTGATTTCAGGTTCATTGTCAAGGTTACGAACCCTAACACCCCTTAGCCGATTCCAGTCGTTCATTAGCAAACCCTAATCGATTCTTAATCGTTCCAAGTCAGTTCTTAAGGTAAATCGATCAATTAATCAAGTGTTTTGGACTTAAAAACACTATATCGAAGATTCCGCATTCGATAGAGTGCTGTTGCAGGAATAAGTTATATTTGTACGGATGAAGGACACATACGTACGGATACATCTACAGACTTTATAAATAGGTGATTTTTGGTTCATTGTCAAAGTTACGAACCCTAACACCTCTTAACCGATTACAGTCGTTCATTAGCAAACCCTAATCATTTCCTGATCGTTCCAAGTCAGTTCTTAAGGTACAACGATCAATTAATCAAGTGTTTTGGACTAAAAACACTATATCGAGGATTTCGCACTAGATATAGCACCATACGATTGTTTTTAAACGATCCTACACGAATAAATCGAAAAAACTAGAAACGTAATACTTGTAAACTAGTTCACATTACCTGACAGCTTTGGTGGCAGTCTTGCACCATCTTTTGCAATTCTTGTTCTTGTTCAGCAAAGACGATGTTATATCCACCTCCACTGCCACGTGGTTCTTGACCACCTTGTCTCTCCTTTCTTTGCTTTTCTTGAAAATACTTTTCGCATTTTTGCCTACACCCTTGTTTCTCTGCTTCTTCTACACTTCCAATATCCTCACACTTGGTCCTACATATCCTAATTTCCGGTTCCCTTTCACTCTTCGCAACACTCAAGTTAGCCGAAATAAGAACCACACCAACAAACAACAAAAACACCACACAAATCTTCCCTTTAACTCCCATTTTTGTTTCTTAATTTGTCTTATCTGAAGTACTAATTATCGGTCGATTGAACATATATATAGCAACGAGAATTAGGAATTATGCAAATACGTGTATGAGATCATGAGATGAAGTGTCGACTTGAGAGATGGATTGTATGCATGCATGGTTCATGCGTTATAACAAGTGTTGAAGTGGAATCATACGTGTCAAAATGATAATGCCAACGAGGATTGGAATGGAAAGTGATTTTGTAGTTTTGTGTAGATACATGACTATGAATGGTGTCCACGTGAGAACACGAAGGTTAACACGTGGCTTGTACGGATAGAAATTTAGGAAAAAGACAAATTGATGTATGCAGCGAATGGTGTGAAATTGTGAATGTGCATTAGGAACTGGGAATTAGATTTTGTCTTTTTTCCTGAATTTTGGATTATTCTTTATTTTAATTATTCATTTTCATTTTTCTTTATTAAATTGTATAAATAAAGAAATAGAAATACAAATTTAGAGTGACGTAGCTACCTCGATAACCTTCTACAACTTCAGCCACCTGCAATGTAAGCGGGTGAGATAGCACAAGGTTGTGGTAACGTGTCACTACAAGAAATTCGTTCTTTTGCCACGAAATCATTTGTGGCGACAAAAATTTCGCCACAAACAACCCGCTAAACGACAAAAAAAACCTACTTTTTGACTTGTTGAGTCAAACTTAACTTTTGTGGCGACATGTCGCCAAAAAAGTCGCCGCAAATTTAATTTTACATTTCTTTTCCATTTTTCTTAATAAAAACCTGGTCAAAGGTTGAGTTTTTTTAATTGTGGCGACATGTCGCCACTAAAAGTTGTCGCAATTGTATATTTTTTATTTTTATTTCATTTAATTTTTTTCTAAACAACTCGAATGCATCATTTATTTTCATGAGATCACCCGATTGTTCTCTCACTTTGTCTGAAAAGTGAAATAAAGAGACCAAAACGTCTTTAGGGTTTCTACACATGTAAATTATGCGACAACCGGAATCAATAATGGATCGAGGCAAAGAAGTGTAAGGAGTATGAGTACCAAAAATGCGTGGCGAATGTGTATCATTATAAGTAGGTGCACTTTCATAAAATTCGGTTTCAATAAAAGGACAACATTTATGAGGGTTAGATACACGTAATGGGTGAGTTGCAAGACAGTTGTATTTGTACCTACTTCGGTTAACCGTAGAAAACACAATCGCCTTCAGCCATGTTGTTCCGGATTTAGGCAATGTGGCTACGTAGACATCATTTGGTCGAGCGATAAAAGTTTCGTGCAAAGCGAACAAAGTTTCAATGGAGAGTTTGTGTTGTGAAAGATACCAAAAGCCTTGATACATGTATAGGCACTACAAGAAATTCGTTCTTTTGCCACGAAATCATTTGTGGCGGCAAAAATTTCGCCACAAACAACCCGCTAAACGACAAAAAAAACCTACTTTTTGACTTGTTGAGTCAAACTTAACTTTTGTGACGACATGTCGCCAAAAAAGTCGCCGCAAATTTAATTTTACATTTCTTTTCCATTTTTCTTAATAAAAACCTGGTCAAAGGTTGAGTTTTTTTAATTGTGGCGACATGTCGCCACTAAAAGTTGTCGCAATTGTATATTTTTTATTTTTATTTCATTTAATTTTTTTCTCTCCAAATTGCAAAAATTATTAAGTGGAGGGAAAATTTCCCGCCATACCTATTGTGACGACTTGTCGCCACTAATGTTGCCGCAAAAGTTGCCACAAATTTAATTTTACATCTCCTTTCGTGCCAATAAAGTACAGATTTAGTGACTCATTTATTTATTTTATTTTATTGTTTAATTTAATTATAAGGTAAATGAAAAGTTCTTAACTGGGCCCTCTTTATTTTCACTCAATATTTTGGAGTACAATTTAGCGGGAATTTTCCCTCTGCATTTCATTAAATGATTTATATCTCTTAAACCTTTTCCTTTCACCATCCAATATTTTCTAATTCCCTTCCAACCTTTTTATCATTTTAGTACTCTTTCACGCTTTCTCACTTTGGTCCATATTCCTTACAATTCACGCACTAATCACCGACGTTGTTCTCAGGTTCGTTTTCTATTCTTCTTTAATCTTGCAATTGATATCTATTTTATGATTCTTGTTGTTGGTTGTAAAGTATGTATAAAAAGTTAGGGTTTTTTTTGGCTTTTTTGTTTCTCACTTTGATTGTGACGAATTTTTTCAATTATCTGTGTTTCTTTGGTTTGTATGATGATAATTTGTTTATTTACATTATGTATCTTATTATTAGGTTATTTATTTATTTACAAAGATACATGAACACGAAAAATTTACAAAATCACTTTAAGCTTTATGTATGATGTAATTTTCTTAAAATGTGATAAATTTGTATGTTTGTGTTTAAGTAGCTAAGCTACGGTTGTACTAGAATGTAAATTAATAACAAGCAATATAAACTCAAGTGCTAAAAAAATCAAACTGAAATATTATATGAACATAATATATAATTTGTATAAAAGTATAACGAACAAATTGGGTATTAATGTAATTAGGAGTTTGATACACTAGCAAGTAGCAACACTAATAAATGAAAAATAACAAAAGTGTACGTGTATAAACGGATGAGTTGCATGTGTCAAAGTGATTTGATTTGGGAAATTGTTGAAAACGCTCTTGTAGAAGATTTAAGAGACGTTTGGATTCCTAAAAAGGTGTACGCCTGTGATTTTTTAAGATGGCTAAGAGTATATAAAATTAAATTTATCCCTCAAATACTACAAAAATTACACAGATAGCCCCAAATTTTGAGGAGGCGACAGCCCTCCTTTGCCTCTATGAACATAATATATAATATGTTTAAACTCCGGATTTGTATGAATTGTATGAAATTAATTCTTGAACTAGTTTTATAACTAGAGTCTTGAATTTTCTACCTCACGATTTTTATGCATCTATGTTTTTATCTTAAATAAATTATGTTTAGTACTTTTGGCTCTGAATTTGAATTACTATTATCAAATCAAATTGCTTGACTTTTTCATTTAAGTGAGTCGTATATTGATATTTGTATGAGGTACATCCAACTTTTTAGGCAAGGAATTGGTAAAAATCAAAATTTGATGCTACTGCTTGTTTTGGGTGAACTTTGCTACTGTTGATTTTTTTTGAGTTGGGTTGTAAAATCTTAGTACTAATTATGATGAGTTATAATATGATTTGTGTTTGTACATTAATATGATATTTTTTTATGTTAATTTGAACATAATTTGTATATGTACAGTAACATGATTTAGATATGTACATGTATATTTTTTGTTAGTTGTAAATTTATAAATCCATATATGCAGTAAATGACGTTAGATAAGAGTTGGACTACTTTAGTTGACCGCACTACTACTGAATTTTGGAATGGTCTTAATGCATTTATAGAGAGTTGTAAAGCGTTTGCGAATTCAGCTAATAAATGTAGATGTCCATGCAAGGATTGTGACAACCTTGTATTCCAAACACTCGATACAATGAAACGTCACATACAAATGCATGGGTTTACCCCGATTTTATAAGACTTGGAAGTATCACGGTGAACAAGTTGTTTTGCCACCGCAAACCGAACGTTTTGTACGTATACCTCCAGCGGTAGACCAATTACATGATCTTATCACCGATCTTCGTGATGTGCCAATGGACACCACACACATATCGAATGAGAATGAGCCAACGACCACAAAATCGTTATGAACATGTAAGTTGATAACTATATATATATATATATATATATATATATATATATATATATATATATATATATATATATATATATATATATATATATATATATATATATATATATAGGCTGACTCTCGTTTTTATTTACATATTAACTAATTTGATTTATTTACAGCGTGATAAATCAACCAATGTCTTTGAAAATCCAATGAAGACGTATTATCGAGTAAACCGTTATAAAAATGGGGAATGGCGTCAAACAGAGTATGGAGAAAAATATGTAAGTAATTAGTTATACTTGATAACATTATATATATATATATATATATATATATATATATATATATATATATATATATATATATATATATATATATATATATATATATATATATATATATATATATGTACATTTTATGTATATATATATTTTTTATGAAAAGCAAACAGTTTATTATTATTAATTATAAACAAAAGAATACATACACATACAAACCTATCACATGAATGAGGTGGGATTATGCACAGACCCATAACCCATTTTCAAGTTACATGACCCATATTCACTAGGCTGTATATACAAGTAACAGGAGCAAAACCTCTGTGCGTGTGTATATATGTATGTGTTACAGATTTTATATATAATATCAATTATTTTTTTGTCGTAATTATGCAGCTTTCAATGCAAGAACTTCAGAAAGAGAAGCCCAATCTGAGTGAGATAGAGATTATGGCGGAGGTTTTGGGCGAAACACGTGGTTGGAGGAGAGGTATTGGGATGAGAATACCCTCATCGTCTACATCCACGACCTCCACAGCCCAAATGAGCAAACGATATTATACTTTGGACGAGGTTGAGGCTTTACGGGCCGAGGATCAGAAGAAGATAATGGAGAAAATGGAAAAGATATTCCAAAAGAAGATGAATGAACAAATGGTGCACTACCATGAGAATTACACCTCGAAACTCTATGACGCGGTAGGTAAAGGGAAAGAGGCCTACGTATATGATGCAGTAGGTAAAGGGAAAGAGCCCTACATATATGTTGATGCCGAGGACGAGGAAAACTGTGGTAATAGTGATGAAGATGATGGATATGGTGATGGTAGCGATGGTGCATCGGGATCTTTGGCTTGACTTTGGTGTTTAGATTTTAGTATCTAATTCGTATGTTAAACATATGATATTTTGAACAATTGGGTATGTATTTCGTATGTTAAACATATGATATTTTGAACAATTGGGTATGTAGTTCGTATGTTAAACGATTGTAATTTGTGTTATCGGAAACGTTTAGTTTGTAGTAGATTTGTTTCTTTGATTTGTTAGAAAACAAGCAATAACAGGTTTTGTATCTGGGAAGAAAACCCGGCATTTCCGGGTGGGAAGCAGGAAAAACCAAAGCAGGTTATGCAGATTTTTTCTATTTGTGGCGACATATCGCCAAACTGAATCGCCACAAATGATAATTTCTGAATTTAAAAATAAATTTAATAAATATTTTTTACCACCAATTTGTCGCCACAAATATGTGGCCGCTAATAACATATGACGTCAGATGACGTCATAATTGAGTTAATTTTTCTTTTTTATTTGAAACCAAATTGTCGCCACAATTTGTCGCTGCAAACCATATTTTAGAATTTCTTTTACCTTTTCTTTAAACGGTTGTGGGCCCCACGTGTGTCGCCACAAAAGAGGCCGCAAAATATCTAAAGTGACGGATCTATTGCGGCAACATTTTTGTGACGTATTTGTTGCCGCAAAAGAGGATATTGTGGCGACATGTGGTCTAATGTGGCGAAAAGTTGTCGCCGTATTAGACTAGAATTGTTGTAGTGTGTATCAACAATTCTTGGAGTGAATTGTTGTGATATGCATATCTTATCAAACTTTTATTTCGGCTTCGACTCGAGTTTGATAGGTTGGCAGCCCATAGCCAAATCATAATTACCCTATTTAAATAGAGGGCGTAAATCCTACGTATAAAAAGATCTTTTCAAATTCGGCCTCGTCGCCTGACGATCGGTCTCTAACCACCATTTAACATCTCCATCTCGATTAGGGTTATTCACGATAATTGTTGGATCGTTTTCAGGTCCACCAACATGTACAACATATAAGCTCATGAGTTCCTCTTTTCTCTAAAACTAATTGGTGATAGAGAGAGGTTCCCCTAAGCTTATATACAAGCATTTATTTCTTTCTCATTCCTATATGGGACACACTCGAACCGATTAGCTCCAACAATCACCCTCCTAATCGGTTTGTTCATGCACTCGTATCATATAATGTGGCTTTTTACCCCGGACCCGTTCATTTACATCTCGACTTTTCCCAGACACCCGACCTCTTCCCCTGGTCACGTCCACAGTCACCCTGATATGAACCGCCGCTGCCACAATGATTACACTCGTGCCACCCGCTCTGATACCACTTGTTGGAACCACATGTCCTTAAATAAGAACTCACCAATATTAAGAACTCACCAATACAGAAAGTTTTTTGTGTTCCATATTGTTCTATTTTATTACACTTTGTATTGCTACTTAGTTTTTTGTGTTCCATATTGTTCTATTTTATTACACTTTGTATTGCTACTTGTGAGTTTTGAGTGTTAACGGATAATAATGGTTCCAGCTAGCATGAGTTGTAGAATAGGTGGCATATCATTTATATTGAATGTAGTATATTTTCCATATTTGATAAGCATTGTACTTGTATATATATTCTATTCTAATGAACCATTATTACTGGAACCAGCCTCATCTCCAGCCTCATCTCCAGCATTACTTCAGAAGATCATTACTTCTTTACATAAGGAGTTTGCGATGACTGACCTTGGCCCGTTGAATTATTTCCTAGGCATCTTCGTCACTCGTACAAGTTCCGGGATATTTCTCTCTCAGAAAAAGTACGCTACTGAAATTCTTGAGCGTGCAGACATGGTTAGTTGTAAGCCTTGCAGAACACCTGTTGAAACAGGTGCCAAGCTCACTGCTAACGGTCCCCCCGTTCCTGACCCGGCTCTTTATCGTAGTCTTGCAGGTGCTCTTCAGTATCTTACATTTACGCGCCCAGATATCGCATATGCAGTGCAACAGATTTGTTTATTCATGCATGATCCTCGAGTGCCTCATTTGTCTGCTCTCAAGAGGATTATTCGATATGTTCAGGGTACTCTTGACCTTGGTCTTCAGCTGTTTGCTTCCTCCACTACCTCTCTGGTTGCATATTCTGATGCTGATTGGGCAGGATGCCCCACCACTCGCCACTCGACATCCGGATATTGTGTGTTTCTTGGCAACAACCTGTTATCCTGGTCATCTAAACGTCAGCCCACTCCTTCAAGGTCCAGTGCAGAGGCTGAATATCGTGGTGTTGCCAATGCTGTTGCAGAAACATGTTGGATTCGTAACCTACTTCGGGAGCTTCATTGTCCACTATTTTCAGCTACACTTGTTTACTGTGATAATGTCAGTTCTGTCTACATGTCATCGAACCCGGTCCAACATCAGCGAACCAAGCATATTGAGATTGATATACACTTTGTTCGGGATCTTGTTGCTCAAGGCCAAGTCCGTGTTCTTCATGTGCCATCTCGTTATCAGTATGCAGATATCTTCACCAAAGGTCTCCCTACCGCTTTATTTGATGAGTTTCGCTCCAGTTTGAGTGTTCGTTCTACTCCCGCTCCAACTGCGGGGGGATGTTAACGGATAATAATGGTTCCAGCTAGCATGAGTTGTAGAATAGGTGGCATATCATTTATATTGAATGTAGTATATTTGATAAGCATTGTACTTGTATATATATTCTATTCTAATGAATGAAAGAGCAAGGAAAATTATACATTTTCATTGAGGACCTGTGTTCCAACAATAATCAGATCAAAGAGTTTAAACTATTGATTCTAAAAAACCTCTCCTAAGTGTATATTCACCTCCGATGGAAAGGTGTTTGATCAGTGAGGACCCGACCAATAATTGTAAATTTTAAATTTTTTCGATGAAATATAGAAGTCTGGAATTAACATACAACTATTGACAGAATTTAGATCGTTTGTTGTTATATTCACTAGATAGATAGTCATAGTCTAAAAAATTCCTAAATATGAAGCCGGATAGCCGATAAACAGGAATATATAATATGTGAGTTATAGTTAATTCATTATTCATTTTCATAACAATAATAGACAGTGACAATCTGAGAACACAGTAGATGCATTAAAATATATTTATAAAAGTAAAACAAAAGGAGTTCTATAAACAGTTGATAAATTTAAATAATTATGCCAAAGTAAAGAGTAGAACCTATGCCAATTTCAACTAATAGACCCAAGCATTGTCCCCAAAACACTAGCCCGAATCAACATTTATGTAACTACTTCTTAAAGTTATTATATATTTGTATTCTTATCATGTGTAGTTAGGTTGATCTTTATTTGTGTATGCTGGTTCATTTTGCACTATAATGAGGTATGAATATTGCATATGGGTTTGGTAGAAGAAGCTACACATTTGGGTTCATTTTCTACTGATTCATTTGGTCTTTGCCCAAAATCAAAGAAAATAAATGTAACGCGTACTATTTAAAAAATATATATTTACATTTGATTTGATAAATGAAAAATAATAAAATGTTTCCTTCTCAAAATAACAATATACATATATACGTAGACTGAAACTTTTACTTAATTAACATCTGTCTTCATTGAAAACCTATTTTGGTACAAGAAGTTCGCCCTGAGTTGAACGTCTAGTTGTATCTATTTCATTTTCTTATGTTGCAGGTTTGGCTGTATCTTGTTCTTTAGCTGAATCCGGTTCATGATCCGGTTGTGGTAAAGCTGGCTTTGAATCATCAGCATCTTGCTGCATTAAACGTCTTGCTGTTATTTGTGGTTCGAGCCCCTGCATTAAACGTCTAGCTGCATTGAACAATATGAAATTGAATCAATAAAATAGTTCAAAACATCAAAATGAATAACTAAATTATTTAAAAACATCTCGACTAAATATCCACATGTAATTGAAGAAATAAAAAAAAGTACCCTCACGTGCTAAACATGTTACTGTTAGAAAAGAAAATAAGCAACTAAATAACTGAATTACCTTTTAAGGAAACTTGACTTTGGATCAGAGAAAAGTAATTCTCATCATTTTCATGAATGGGAGATTACATGTCAACTTAGGCAACGGATACAATGGCATCCACAATAAACAAGGCATACTCAAAATAGAGATGATTCTCTTTTGTTTACATTTCATGAAAGGCTCCATGCTAAATTTAGAAGTAGCTGTTACCACTTGTTTGTGTAAATAGTTTACCATCTCATGTAAAAAAATATACAAGTAATTCACAATGTAGTCCTTAGAGATTCTTTTGTATTCTCTTTCATCTTTTTTGTTTTCTCTTTTTATCTTTTTGTTATTCATCAATTCAGATCACTTAATTATCAATTCATAATCAATAAACAATCAAATATATTCCGCATATCAATTGTTAACAGTTACAACAACTTAAAATGGACCAAACTTAACCGTAAATAAAATAAACCTTTACAAACCTGAATGTCCTTTGACGCATTCTTTTTCACACTTCAACGTGCAAAATGAACCAGCATTGCCTTCATCAACGCAAGTCTTCTCACAATCGTCATAGCATTTATGATCTTTATCTTGGGCGTCGTTGATAGGTGTGATTACCAAAATCACAACGAACACAAAAAGTGTTGCAACAATATTCCTAGTCGCCATTATCTGTTTCCCGATTTGAGAATTACAATTGGTTTTAAACTGAAATAATTTGAAAAACTAATATTTTTTGTACGTGTCCGACAACTTTGATCCTTCTTAAAATTTCATTACGATGTCATCCAGTTTGCGAGATTAGGATGTGTGTGTATTTATAGATTCTTGGATTTGATTAATCTTGTGATAGCCCTAAACACATGGAAGATTCAATGGTTTTGTTTGTAGGATTTATTTTGATGACCACAATACTAATGATTGATATTTAAGCAAGTATTATTGATAATTAAAACCACTAGAACGGTTAGTACTTTTTTATTTTATTTTTAGTGTATATAAGGTAAAATAAATAATGTACTTATTTTTGTGCGGTCACATGTATCTAACTAAATGATACATGATACGTTTAGTTAATATTCATTATGTTTCAATTTTATAGGTGGTAGCATAACTTTTATTTATAACTTTGACAGTAAATAACTATTTTGTATTATATAATAATTGATAAAAGCTATACCGTATAAAATTTAGTTTATTCATATAAATTTCATCATATATTATACAACACAAAAAAAATATTTAAAGTCAAATTAAAAAAAAAAAAAAAAAACTTCAAACCAAGACTATTAAATTCAGACGGAAGAAGTATATGTTAAATTTCTTTCTTTTTTCGTCATCTGAGAAGGGAGATGGGCACAGAATATGCACGAGTAGTGTTGGGTATGTGCGTTGTCTTTCAAAAAAATATGCATGAGTAGTGGTACTTTTTTTGGGAACAAAACATACACACACTATTTTTGTTTATGACGGAACTTGAACTCACAAACTCAAACTCGATTAATGCCATTAATACATGTTAACAAATTTATTTGAAAATTATTGTTGTAGAAACAAAAGGGTGCTAATGGATCCACAAGTTGCCCACCATCAAGTGCACCTGCTCGCCTCGGATCAGGTTTCTTTGTTTGTGGTTATTAGTCTCGTTTTTTGTCTCCTTGAGCTAGGACATTGGTTACTTGTATTCTTGCTAGTTCTTTTATTTTTCGAGAAAAGAGCTCGTTTATATAGTTTTCGTTTTTTTCGTTAAAAATCAAATGTTGTGCAAGTAAACCATTCATGAATAATTATTAGTTATAAAAGGACGAAAATACCTTCACAAGGTTGGACTTAACGAAAATATATGACGATCGTTAATAAAATGGGTATATGTGCTAAAAATTAAAACAAAGAGGATTAAGAATGAAAAACAAAGTTTTGGGGCAAAGAATACAATTTTAAACAAATCACAAGATCTATTCATGTAAATATGTTATTAATATATTTTAAACTTGAAAAAAAGGTCCTCCTACAGAATCATCTTTCACATTTCACATGCAATATGTTTCTCTATCGCAACCAGAAACATGTTTGGAATCCTCTACCAATAACTTTGCCTTTCATTACCTAATTTTCTCATAGCTTATTTGAATTTTTTTAATCAATACTGTAATTTTATTAATCAATGACATATAATTATAACGGAATTAAAAAAATTAATGTGCCCTCTTCTTCACACCCATTTCGTCTCCATTTTCTTGATGAATTAGCGAGCAACTTTGGATCAACTCTTGCTTTTTAAGGTAATTTTGCTTCTTTTTAATTAATTATTAATCATGATTACCTATTTGACCAAAAAATGTGACTTTTTAAGTCCTTACTCATTTTTGTTAATTTGAGAACATGGCTCTTGATTTCGATTCTAAGAATATTGAAATTGTGTTTTTGTTATTTAATTTGTTGTTAGGGCTGTTAATTTTTATTTAATTGTCGTGTCGTGATGATCTATGATTGTATTTGTACTTTATAGACTTGTGATTACATATAGTGGTATGAGTGGCGTGGTGGTTTTAGATCTTGTTAAGTTGTTGTACTTACAACAACTGAGTGGTGTATAAGGGAGTGAGATGTAGACAATACTTCTTTTATCCGAGAATAAAAACAAGTTATTTCTCCACCCAGAGTTAAACACTTTCAAAAGTAGAAAATGTCATCCATCTCTCTATTCGACGGATAAAGAGATTGCTTCCGAGTGGACCTCCGACCAATTAGTAGGAAATGTTTTAAAAAAAAAAAATAGTAAAATAAAATTAAAATAAAATTAAAATAAAATTGAGATGTACGTTTATATGTATGTTTATAAAATTAAAAGGAAATCTGTTAAGTAGTTGTTAGTGCATATTTGTTAATGCATATATGTACGTTTATTTCAGTCATTTGGACTTGAACAATTTGTAATAGACTTTTGGATGTTTGCTTATGTTTACATTATCTTAATTGTCGTATATAAATGTTTAAATATGATTGTTGATTGTTTAGATAATGAGATCGTTAATGTTTAATCTAAAGTTAAACTGACTTGTCTATCTGTCGACAGACTGTATGTCGCACGATAGAAGCACTCTGTCAGTCGACATAGTTAAGTCGGTGTAATACTTGTCAGGTTTGACTAATTGACGACAGTAGGAGTCTGTCGGGCGACAGACAAAGTCTGTCTACCGACAGGCACCTGACAATGATAAACAAGGGTTATGGGTTTCATTGAATGATTACACACATTGCACAAACCCTAGCCATGTATTGTCTATGATTTTTGTTCTTAATCATACCCAACACGAATAACAACTCTATTTATCGTTCTAATCTCTTGTAGGTTTGATATATCAATCCTGAAAGTTAACGTTTATTCGGTTAAGCCTTTGTCTAATGGATTCTGCATCTAGATTTAGGTATGACGTTTGTTCTAACGTTCATTAGCACCAACCGTTTTTGTAATGATTTTAGTATAACTTGATGAATGTTTTTTTATGAATAATTTGGCCAGTGAATTAGCTTGTACATTTGTAACATCCCGTTTTTCCCGTACGTATTGAAAGGAACATACTTAATCGTTTGTACGTTTGTAACTTGTCGTTTAGGCGTAATTGTGTGGATATATATATATATATATATATATATATATATATATATATATATATATATATATATATATATATATATATATATATATATATATATATATATATATATGTACTTGTTAATGTGTGCGTATATAAGTTTGTATATGACTTTGGTTAGCGTTAAGTCTTGTGTGGCTTAGATACGATGTTTAGACGTATGTCGGAAGCATGAACAAATTGTAAGTCGCGTAAAATGATTTTTGGCTTAAGTGTTGTAGAAGTGTTCAGGCAAAGGCAAATGTCGCGCCGCGACAATCTGGGCCGCGACGCGACATATAGGGCAAACCAAGATCAGAAAGGGACTTAAGAAGGGTCGATTTTCCTTTGTTACGTCGCGCCGCGACGAATTGGCCGCGCCGCGGCAGTCCTGCTGGACAGAATCCGGTTCTAGCTCAAATTAAATGACTTCAAGGGGCAAATTAGTAATTTGGCGTATGAATCTGATGGGAGCATTAAATCCCAACCACACACCCATTTCATTTAATTTCTTTTCCCTTTTCTTTCTATTTTCTCTCCCAAAACTCAACACCCATTTAGATTTAAAGTGAGATTTGAGAGTGAAGGATTGAGGGTTGATCTTTGGAGCAAGAATTAAAGTTGTTCCTCTTGTTTCTAGCTACGCGTTGATAGTCTCGGTAAGTTCCAACTCTATGTTTTAAGTTTTAATTGATTAATGGCTAGGGTTTTGGTTACTAGAGACTTGTATGACCCATTTGAGGGTAAAATGGGCGAATTTGGGTTATGTTGTTGTTATGGAACCCTAATAACCATAATCTAGGGTTTGGTTTAATGAAATGGAGTTTGTAGGTGCTAATGGTATTGTCAAGCATTAAAAACTTGTTAAAATGTTGTTGAAATGGTAAATAGGTCATGTTTGACAAGTTTGGTAGTGAAAGTGTTAAATGGATCCAAAATGGGCTAGTTGACCTAGTTTGGGCGAAATGGGTAAAAATTACCCTAAGTTTGTGTTAATTGAGGTTAGTAGACTTTAATGCACTAGCTTTAGTGGTTAAAGTCGGGTCTTGGCCATTTAAGGGCGGTATTGGTGTGGTTGAGTCATTTAATGCGAATTGGGTCATTAAATGCTCAAGTAAGTGTAATGTGGTTAATTCCACTAGTTGGTGTATTAAATGTGCACTTAATGATTTAGGTACATTGCATTAAAGCTCGGACGTACATAATCATCATCCTTGTGACAAGGTGAGTGGAATAAGTATACATGTACGTATATGATGTGTTTACTTGTAGAAATGGATATGTGTTGTCCAAGTTAGTGATACATGCGTTGTACGCTAACGGTTTTAAGAACGGATATATGTTGTCCAATTTAGTGTTATATGTGTTGTACACTAATTATTTATGAATGGATATGTGTTGTCCGAATTAGTGTTATATTTGTTGTACACTAACGACTTTATAAACGGATATGTGTTGTCCAAGGGTTAGTGATATATGTGTTGTGCACTAACGGTTGTTATGAACACCAATGGGAAATTAGAGTACCATTCCTTTTACGGTTGGTTAATCATGGTTTTATGAATTGTGCATTAGCATACTTAAATATGTACTATATGCTTTTGTTATTGCTAGCCCAATGTGAATTGCGGTTATTGGTATATGCATAATGTTTTGCATGGTTGTCGAATCGCTAGCTTGTGTACGGTGTTCTGTAAGTGTTTGCAAGTAGATATATTATATATGTGTATGTATAATTATTGCATTCACTAAGCATTAGCTTACCCCTCTCGTTGTTTATCTTTTTAGATGCAGGTGTGGACAAGGGCAAGGGGGTTATTGGGCACTAGGTGTCCTTGTTGATGTTATGATGAAGCTTTTGGAAGTTGACCTACGTTTTGGGTAGTTTACTCCCAAACCATGCTCAAGGGGTCGTTTGGATTATAAACTATCATTTGTAGTTGGTCAACCTTGTATCACATTCGTTAATGGCCTTTGTGCCTTTTTGTAAACATTAAATTCGTTGTATGTTTTAATGAAGCGTGTGGAATGGTTTACATATTTAATTGGCGCGTAAATGTGTATCATTTTAAAAAAAAAAAATTTATCGTACGGAGTACGGGTTGGGTTGTTTCAAGTGGTATCAGAGCATGGTCTAAGGGATTTAGGCGACTTGAGATAGGTGCCTAGACTTAGACTTTATTGTGTATGCGCTTTTATGCGGGAATTGTTAGTACTTTGTTTTATGTGAACTAACCTCGTACTAATTGAATTGTGTTGTGTAACGACCATGGATTTTCCAACGTTTATTTATTAATAATTGCTATTATTAATACTTGTGATAAAACGAATGTATGTTATTACATTTACATATTGCCATAATTGTCCGTACTTGACTTTAATTGCCCGAAACGTCTTTGTGACACTCGAGACTTACACGAATAATATTTTTAGATATTATTTACATTCATGATTAGTTTTATTAATCATTTTAATTAACTATGGTTATGGTTATTAGTTAGTTACTTGGGCTTTTAATTGGATTAACTTGTTAATTACATACATACTTGGGCTTTTATTTGAACTTGGGCCATAATTAGTATTAGTGGACTTTAGAAGCCCACCCTACACTTTAATGGACTTATTTAGCCCACTCATTCATGTAAGTATCCATTTAGTTATAACTAGTTAGTTTAAGAAGACTTGGAATCTAGTTGGCACATAATCCCCATGAAATCAACTCTAATATCCAACTTTTATGAGCTTTACCATGCATGGACTAGTGAACTTTTTTCTTCCCCCTCCCCCACTCCTAAAACCGCCGGCCTTCACTAGTGTAGAGGAGAGTTTTATTTTTTTTTTACTACTTCACTTACTTGTAATCTCACACACATACTTCATTTCAAACTTACATCTTACTTTCCTCTCATATTTTTCTCTCATCTTTTCTTTACTTGTAAGTACTAAGAACATCTTCTTCTTCCCTTTTTCTTTTGGCTAAAACCAAATTCAAACACCCACAATGTAACGACCCGTCAAAATCGCTATTGACGCGGCACGTTAATCATTGATTCCACAGTGAGGTTTTGACCTCTATATGATACGTTTTGATAAAATATTGCATTCATTAAAATAAGTGACTTTCTAAACATAGAAAGTTATAAACATGTGGGCGAGTGCTTAGGTATAAGCAAAACCCCGAAATACATAAGTCTTTAATTTACAGGTTGACATCACAGTCCAATTATTTATTACACAACGCAGTTTTATTTTGAATGCAATAAACTTTGTACAAAGCATGAGAGACTCCATGCAGGCAACAAGCACATCACAGCGGAAGCATTCTAAGGACCTGAGAATAAAACATGCTAAAAAGTCAACACGAATGTTGGTGAGTTATAGGTTTAATTGCTCGAGTCATAAACATATATAAAGATAGACCACAAGATTTCATCAAAAGTTTATCAATAGATTCTACGTAACAGAGCACCCTGGTAACTAAACTTAACGCTATAGTGATAATTACCCCATTCGTTTTAATACGCGCAAACCAACGTGTCTTAAACTCAAATAACATACGTCCGTTAAAAAGGCTAGCGCTCTAGCTCGGACGGGGATGTCAAGCCCTATGGATCCATATACAATTATTCGCGCCCACCAGTCCATATCCTATGTACTGGCAGCTACTAGTTACCAAAGCTAAGGGATTTTCGGTTTAACTCAGTGTAGAATTTTGTATGTACTTGTGTCTTATTGCGTTTAAAATAAATTGCATGTATTCTCAGCCCAAAAATATTTAAAGTATTTAAAAAGGGAGACTATAACTCACAGTTCAATATTGCGATTCAATATTGTAGGCAAATTGCGTAGACGTAATGATGGTAGACGACTGTATGGTTGGTCTTGGATTCAAGAACAATACCCCGAACAATACCCAAAATTTCCTTATTTTAAAACGGTTTGAAACCCGAATTAAAAATACCCTCGAATATACTTTATTATTATTAAACTTAAAATTAAAATTATAATTATAATTATAATTATAAAATAACGTACATATATATTTATGAAATATTTCGTCGAGCAAAACTGACCTTTTATAGTACTTTTCGATTTACTGTAGCTCATGCGATCGCATGAGTTTTCAGTGTTTTTGCCATGCGATCGCATGGCCGCCTTTTCCGTTTTTGTTTGCTAGTTCGTCGACATCAAATAGTGTTACTGTAGCAAATAGTGTTTACTGTAGCAAATAGTGGTTTACTGTAGCAAATAGTATTTCACTGTAGCAAATAGTGTTTACTGTAGCAAATAGTGTTTAATGTAGCAAATCACTGTAGCAAACTCGTTTTTCACTGTAGCACTGTAGCAAAATACGGTTTCACTGTAGCAAATAGTGTTTTACTGTAGCAAATTGTGTTTTACTGTAGCAAAGTAATTTTTACTGTAGGAAAGTCGTTTTTTACTTGTACATATATATATGCATACATATAATTGTTCATGAATCGTCGAGAGTAGTCAAAGGTAATTGTATATATGTAACAGTTCTAAAATTTTGAGACTCAATCTAACAGACTTTGTTTAACGTGTTAAAATAATAAATCGTATAGAGAATTGGTTTAAATAAGTCAAAAATTTTCGGGTCATCACAGTACCTCCCCGTTAAAGAAAATTTCGTCCCGAAATTTTGAGTAGTACCTGTTTCATGAGCGATATCAGTGAACAAATGTGGATACTTTTGCTTCATCTGATCTTCACGTTCCCAAGTAAACTCGGGTCCTCGTCTTGCGTTCCAACGAACCCTAACTATCGGTATTTTGCTTTGTTTTAATTGTTTGACCTCACGGTCCATGATTTCAACAGGTTCTTCGATAAAATGGAGTTTATCATTGATTCGTATTTCGTCAAGAGGAATTACGACATCCTCTTCAGCTAAACATTTCTTCAAATTTGACACGTGAAATGTGTCATGAACACTACTAAGTTCTTGCGGTAGATTTAATCGATAAGCAACTGCTCCAATTCTTTCGGTGATTTCAAATGGTCCTACGTACCTAGGACTTAGCTTTCCTCGTTTACCGAATCGCACAACACCTTTCCAGGGTGACACTTTCAACATGACTTTGTCGCCCACTTGAAATTCTAGCGGTTTTCTTCTTACATCAGCATAACTCTTTTGGCGACTCATGGCCGTTTTCAATCGCTGTTGTATTTGAATGATCTTTTCGGTGGTTTCATGAATAATTTCTGGTCCAGTAAGTTGTCTTTCTCCTACTTCACTCCAACAGATAGGAGATCTGCACTTTCTACCGTAAAGTGCTTCAAATGGCGCTGCGTTGATGCTCGTATGATAGCTGTTATTGTATGAAAATTCTGCCAACGGTAAGTGTCGATCCCAACTGGTTCCAAAGTCAATCACGCATGCCCGTAACATGTCTTCCAATGTTTGTATTGTTCTTTCACTTTGACCATCTGTCTGTGGGTGATAAGCGGTGCTCATATCTAATCGAGTTCCCAATGCTTTTTGTAATGATTGCCAAAAACGTGATGTGAATCGGGTGTCGCGATCAGATATGATGGAGATGGGTACACCATGCCTGGAAACTACTTCCTTCAAATATAGGCGTGCTAATTTCTCCATACTGTCTGTCCCCTTTATTGGTAGGAAGTGAGCTGATTTAGTTAGACGATCAACTATCACCCAAATAGTATCATGACTACTTGCAGTCCTTGGCAATTTCGTAATGAAATCCATGGTTATTCTTTCCCATTTCCACTGCGGAATTTCTGGTTGTTGCAGTAATCCTGACGGCTTTTGGTGCTCAGCTTTGACCTTTGCACACGTTAAACATTTGCTTACATAAGTAGCAATTTCTGTTTTCATATTAGGCCACCAATAAAACTTCTTGAGATCGTGGTACATTTTTCTGTTTCCTGGGTGAATTGAGTACCTCGTTTTGTGTGCTTCATCCAGTACTAGTTGCCTTAGGTTACCATGTTTTGGTACCCATATCCTACCAGTAAAATACAGGGTTCCATCGGCTTTTTCTTCAAGTTGTTTTTCTAACCCTTTGCTTATTTCGCCTTTTTCGTTTTCTTCTTTTAAAGCCTCTAACTGTGCTGCTTGAATTTGCTTTGTGAGATCAGTACGAATTGTAATATTCAAAGCTCGGACCCTAAGAGGTTTTACTCTTTCTTTTCGACTTAGGGCATCAGCTACAACATTAGCTTTTCCGGGGTGGTAACGGATTTCACAATCGTAATCGTTTAACAACTCTACCCAGCGACGTTGCCTCATATTGAGTTGTTTTTGATCAAAAATATGCTGAAGACTCTTATGGTCGGTGTACACTGTACACTTGGTGCCATATAGATAGTGTCTCCATATTTTGAGTGCAAAAACTACTGCTCCAAGTTCCAAATCGTGCGTCGTATAGTTCTTTTCATGAATTTTTAGTTGTCGTGAGGCATATGCGATAACTTTTGTGCGTTGCATTAATACACATCCTAAACCTTGGCGTGAAGCATCACAATAGATCACGAAATCATCATTTCCTTCCGGTAATGACAAAATGGGTGCAGACGTTAACTTCTTCTTTAATAACCGGAATGAGGATTCCTGTTCTGTGGACCAATCATACTTCTTTCCCTTTTGAGTCAATGCAGTTAAGGGTTTGGCGATTCTAGAGAAATCTTGAATGAATCTTCGGTAGTAACCAGCAAGACCTAAGAATTGGCGGATTTGTGTTGGAGTCTTCGGTGTTTCCCATTTACTAATGGCTTCGATCTTGGCGGGGTCAACTTTAATTCCATGTTTACTGACAACATGGCCCAAAAATTGTACTTCTTGTAACCAGAAATCACACTTCGAAAATTTTGCGTACAATTCTTCTTTCTTGAGTATCTCTAGTACCAGTCTTAAGTGTTGCTCATGTTCTTCCTTGTTCTTCGAGTAAATCAATATGTCGTCGATAAAAACAATGACAAATTTGTCTAAATACGGTCTACAGATGCGATTCATTAGATCCATGAATACTGCTGGAGCATTAGTTAATCCAAAAGGCATGACTAGAAACTCATAGTGACCGTAACGGGTTCTGAACGCGGTTTTAGGAACATCTTCTTCCTTCACTCTCAGTTGATGATATCCGGAGCGTAGATCAATCTTAGAATAAACACTTGATCCTTGCAATTGATCAAACAAATCATCAATCCTCGGTAATGGGTACCGATTCTTGATCGTTAATTTATTTAATTCTCGGTAATCTATGCACATTCTCATAGATCCATCCTTCTTCTTGACGAACAGAATAGGAGCACCCCAAGGTGAAAAACTAGGACGAATAAATCCACGGTCCAATAATTCTTGCAACTGGTCTTGTAATTCTTGCATTTCTGAAGGTGCAAGTCTATATGGAGATCGGGCTACAGGTGCAGCTCCTGGTATGAGATCAATCTGGAATTCTACACATCTGTGTGGAGGTAGCCCCGGTAATTCTTCTGGAAATACTCCGGAATATTCTCTTACAACCGGCATGTCATCAATGCTTATTTCTTCAGTATCGATCTTCTTTACGTGTGCCAGAATAGCATAACAACCTTTTCTTATAAGTTTCTGGGCCTTCATACAGCTGATAAAGTTCAGTTTTGAGTTGTTCTTCTCCCCATAAATCATTAATGACGTTTCATCCTTACGAGGGATGCGGATTGCTTTCTCAGTGCAAACAACTTCCGCTCTTGTTTTGGACATCCAGTCCATGCCAACGATTACATCAAAACTTCCTAATTCTGCGGGTATCAAATCAATTTTGAAGGTTTCACCAGCGAGATTCATTTCGCAACCATGGCAAATTTTATCGGCTTTTATCAGTTTACCATTAGCTAATTCAATAGTATATTTATCGTCTAGAGGTAATGATGCACATTTTAGTTTAAAACTAAAGTCTTTACACATATAACTTCTATCAGCACCCGTATCAAACATAATAGAAGCTAGTTGATTATTAACGGTAAACGTACCCGTGACAAGATTAGGATCCTCACGTGCTTTACTGGCACTAACATTAAATGCCCTCCCACGTGCGGGTTCTTTGTTCTTCTCCTTATCAGGGCATTGATTTATAAAGTGACCAGACTTCCCGCATCCAAAACATTTCTTGACATCGGTCAGTTTTGTCTTTACTTCAGAAACGGTGGCATAACAATCTTTCGCCACATGTCCTTTCTTGTTGCACTTATCACAGACCACTTGGCAATAGCCTGCATGATGTGTGTAACACCTTTTGCAGAACGGATGAGGTCCCTTATAGTTTGGACTTGCAGTTGCCCCATCTTGTTTACCTTTAAAAGTTTCTTGTTTCTTCAGGTGAGTACTTTTGCCCTTATAGTCTTCCCATTTCCTCTTTCCTTCAGTTGTCTTGACTTCGGTAATTGGTGCCTTAATCGAACTCTCTGTGATCTGGTCCATGAGTTGGTGTGCCATTGTCATGGCTTCCTGCATCGTATTTGGTTTGGACGATGTAACATTTCCTTTGATATTGATCGATAAACCGTCAATATACATTTCTATCTTTCGTTTCTCGTTTGGCACCAATTCGGGACACAACAAGGCTAGTTCCATGAAACGCTTTTCATAGTTATTGAGATTCGCGCCGATAACCTTCAGATTACGTAACTCAGATTCCATTTTTCTGATCTCGTTTCGAGGACAGTACTCCTCGATTAGCATCTTTTTCAGTTCTTCCCAAGAGATATCATATGCCGTATCTATTCCTTCTGCTTTAGCATAATTGTTCCACCAAGTAAGTGCACCGTCTTGCAACGTACACGAAGCATACTTTGACTTGTCTCCGTTCGCACAATTACTGATTTTGAAAACGGACTCCATCTTTTCAAACCATCGGGTTAGACCGACTGGTCCCTCGGTTCCACTAAACGTCTGTGGTTTGCATCCTTGAAAAGTTTTGTATGAGCATCCGTTTCGTGAATTTGTGTTTACGGCTGCTGCTTTGGCTGCTGCTTCGGATGTTGCTTTTGCTGCTTCAGTTGCAGCAATTCTTTCATTCACACGTTTCTCGACTAGTTGCTCAAACTCAGCATCCGACATTTGAGACATGTTTCTTCAATAAACACAACAGATATAATTTAATCATATAGAATATTATAGGTAAAATGAGTTGTCAATAGTTAATCGTAGCATATTAATAATATGAACCGATTATTATAAAAGCCTTTTCTTCTTATTAGCATTTTATAATTATTTCTAGGGTATTACCTACCCGTTAAGTTCATACATAATAGCTAGTACAAGGAATTAACTACTAAAATCCTAATAATATTCCACTATGAAAAATTTTAGCGAGTTACTACATTATTATGTAATAATAATAGTAAGAAGTAGTAATAATACAAATAATCATTCCATGCATTTATTATTAATAAACCAAAATAATACAATACCATACAATACTGATATTTTACATATGCTTATTTTACATAACAAGATAGAGTAGCACACATAAGTAATAAAATAGCGCATGGAAGATTTATGGTTGCGAGGTCGTTCATTCAGAACTATCAGAAACTTCTTCCCATTTGGTTCTCTCTGCCAATTGTTTGTGTGCACATGGTTCGACAGACATTCTGGCAGTGTATTTTATTTTTAGTTGGGGTTTTGAGGTACCCGTTACCTCAGTGGGTTTAATACAATAAGGGTGGTTACGGATCGAATGGTCCTGTTCCTTTTTTATAATTAAGGACTTTTTATTATTGTGGTTGTTTTTATTATCTATAGCAAGTTGGAATTTCTCCTTAGTGATCTCTTTTATTTCATTAGCGAAATCCTCCTCCTTACTGATCTCGTCTGATGACGAACTGTCTGAGTCATGTGTAGGAGAATATGATGACGAACTGCAAGAATATGTACCGGTGGTCATGAACCGAAATCTGCCAGGCGTAATCGGCACAACCCGCCCGTCGGCGGTATATCTGGACCAATGTCCATATTTGTTTAGAAATGGACGATCCTCGTTTACTCCAGGGATCATGGGTCCATGCCAACGATACTGTGGCTCCGGAAAACTAGAGTTGGGTAGAGCTGGAACCTCCTCTGGGTTTACCGGGAGTTGAGATTCCCCGGCTAACACAATTTCTTCTTTAATAGGTATTGGAACGCCCTTTTCAGTTGTGGATAGAATAGATTCAGTGTCCGATTCCGAGTCGTACAAAATGATAGGATTAGAGGAAGTCATCTATCACATAATTGAAACAACAATTACGTTAGCATATAAATATATCACATATAATGTTTTTGACCAAATAATAAGCAAAAATCAGTGACAACAGATATGGTCATAGTCCAGACTCACTAATGCATCCTAACAATTACCAGTTAAACACACTAATGTAATTTCTGGTTCCCTATGACCTCAAGCTCTGATACCAACTGTAACGACCCGTCAAAATCGCTATTGACGCGGCACGTTAATCATTGATTCCACAGTGAGGTTTTGACCTCTATATGATACGTTTTGATAAAATATTGCATTCATTAAAATAAGTGACTTTCTAAACATAGAAAGTTATAAACATGTGGGCGAGTGCTTAGGTATAAGCAAAACCCCGAAATACATAAGTCTTTAATTTACAGGTTGACATCACAGTCCAGTTATTTATTACACAACGCAGTTTTATTTTGAATGCAATAAACTTTGTACAAAGCATGAGAGACTCCATGCAGGCAACAAGCACATCACAGCGGAAGCATTCTAAGGACCTGAGAATAAAACATGCTAAAAAGTCAACACGAATGTTGGTGAGTTATAGGTTTAATTGCTCGAGTCATAAACATATATAAAGATAGACCACAAGATTTCATCAAAAGTTTATCAATAGATTCTACGTAACAGAGCACCCTGGTAACTAAACTTAACGCTATAGTGATAATTACCCCATTCGTTTTAATACGCGCAAACCAACGTGTCTTAAACTCAAATAACATACGTCCGTTAAAAAGGCTAGCGCTCTAGCTCGGACGGGGATGTCAAGCCCTATGGATCCATATACAATTATTCGCGCCCACCAGTCCATATCCTATGTACTGGCAGCTACTAGTTACCAAAGCTAAGGGATTTTCGGTTTAACTCAGTGTAGAATTTTGTATGTACTTGTGTCTTATTGCGTTTAAAATAAATTGCATGTATTCTCAGCCCAAAAATATTTAAAGTATTTAAAAAGGGAGACTATAACTCACAGTTCAATATTGCGATTCAATATTGTAGGCAAATTGCGTAGACGTAATGATGGTAGACGACTGTATGGTTGGTCTTGGATTCAAGAACAATACCCCGAACAATACCCAAAATTTCCTTATTTTAAAACGGTTTGAAACCCGAATTAAAAATACCCTCGAATATACTTTATTATTATTAAACTTAAAATTAAAATTATAATTATAATTATAATTATAAAATAACGTACATATATATTTATGAAATATTTCGTCGAGCAAAACTGACCTTTTATAGTACTTTTCGATTTACTGTAGCTCATGCGATCGCATGAGTTTTCAGTGTTTTTGCCATGCGATCGCATGGCCGCCTTTTCCGTTTTTGTTTGCTAGTTCGTCGACATCAAATAGTGTTACTGTAGCAAATAGTGTTTACTGTAGCAAATAGTGGTTTACTGTAGCAAATAGTATTTCACTGTAGCAAATAGTGTTTACTGTAGCAAATAGTGTTTAATGTAGCAAATCACTGTAGCAAACTCGTTTTTCACTGTAGCACTGTAGCAAAATACGGTTTCACTGTAGCAAATAGTGTTTTACTGTAGCAAATTGTGTTTTACTGTAGCAAAGTAATTTTTACTGTAGGAAAGTCGTTTTTTACTTGTACATATATATATGCATACATATAATTGTTCATGAATCGTCGAGAGTAGTCAAAGGTAATTGTATATATGTAACAGTTCTAAAATTTTGAGACTCAATCTAACAGACTTTGTTTAACGTGTTAAAATAATAAATCGTATAGAGAATTGGTTTAAATAAGTCAAAAATTTTCGGGTCATCACACACAATCATCATCATCTTTTGTTACTTGTAGTTTGATTACTTGTTGTTGTTAGTTTGTTACATGTAATTGTTAGTTGTTCTTCACTAGTTACAAGATCAAACTTACTAGTTTGATTCTTCATAATATCTTGTATTTATCAAGAACACAAGAACATAAACTTACTAGTTTATGATTCTACTTTTATTGTTTCAAAAATTGTAAGTTCATGTGTTGAAATCATACTTGTAGTTCTTGAAGTAAACTTAAAGTTTACTTTACTTAAAGATCAAACTTTGGTTGAATCTTTAAAAGAATGAACAACCATGAACCTTTTACTTGTTTATTTAGTTTTACTTGCACTTTAATTTTATGATTTTGGTTGTTGTTGGTCAAGTACTACAAGTTAGTCTTGATCTCATATCTCTTGGAACTTAAAGTTAACTTAAAAGTTCAAGAACATGTAAATAAGTTTTCTTTAAATATAACTTTGTATACTTATGCTTGATCTAGACTTTTGAGTCTTGGATCTTCAAGATCTAACTAAGAACTATGTTCTACATCTTAAGATCTTGATTAGTTAGTTTACTTTCAAGTTTGTAACTTATTATTAGTTTTAAAGTTCATGTATGTGTTAGATCTAAGACTTTGATGTAACTTTGGTTCATCAAAACACTTACAACTCTTAAGTGAAGTTGTGCTACATGTCTTGGACTTGCACAAGGGTTATGATGGTCAAAACTTGGTAAATATGATGTAAACACATCAATGAGTTGTACACTTGAAGCTATAGGCATCAAGGATGAGAACCATGATGAACATCAAACACCAAACCCACCGGAACCCATTATTTTTCTGCTTACTGTTCTCTGCCTACTGTTCTGCTGTTTCTCTAACATACCAGTAGACCTGGGCTGTAGTGATTATAATTTTCAAATATATCTTTTCGAGTAGATAACTTTTCATATAGGACTCGTCTTAATCCGAGTTACGGTTTAGGATTTATGGCCCTCCGATCGTCACTAGGTCCTTTTAACGTTGTGCAGAAATTTCTGACCTACTCGCACTTAGACCATCGCCACGGTCAAACGAAGACGAGTTTGCTTCTGTAAATTTTACCACACTTAAAGGACTCATATACGGAGCCACAGCCACTGGTCTCACCTTAATTCAGTAAGGGTAGAGGCCGTGGTGACTGACTGAAGTCAGCCTTTGTTTTAAAACTACTTTCATAAACGAAACTTACTTTACGCCTTTGTTTGATGATGAATGATGATGACCCTTAAGACCTTATTTACATACTTTTAAACCTATTAAGACGATTCACTGACTTAGTACTATTTTCCTTAGGTTGAGGACCTTCGGACCGATTACTTGCACACCTTTTCCGAACCGACTTTACGACTACATTATCATTGTGAGTTATAGCATTCCCTTTTTACTTTAACTTATTTTGGGAACTAATAATACATGCGGATTTTATGTTTTACATACTAGGCACGAGTACTTAAACTTTATATATGTGTGGGTTATACATGAAATGTCCCGTTCTTATTGATTAAAAACGTTCCATATTAATTGATTTCGTTGCGAGGTTTTGACCTCTATATGAGACGTTTTTCAAAGACTGCATTCATTTTTAAAACAAACCATAACCTTTATTTCATAAATAAAGGTTTAAAAAGCTTTACGTAGATTATCAAATAATGATAATCTAAAATATCCTGTTTACACACGACCATTACATAATGGTTTACAATACAAATATGTTACATCGAAATCATTTTCTTGAATGCAGTTTTTACACAGTATCATACAAACATGGACTCCAAATCTTGTCCTTATTTTAGTATGCAACAGCGGAAGCTCTTAGTATTCACCTGAGAATAAACATGCTTTAAACGTCAACAAAAATGTTGGTGAGTTATAGGTTTAACCTATATATATCAAATCGTAACAATAGACCACAAGATTTCATATTTCAATACACATCCCATACATAGAGATAAAAATCATTCATATAGTGAACACCTAGTAACCGACATTAACAAGATGCATATATAAGAATATCCCCATCATTCCGGGACACCCTTCGGATATGATATAAATTTCGAAGTACTAAAGCATCCGGTACTTTGGATGGGGTTTGTTAGGCCCAATAGATCTATCTTTAGGATTCGCGTCAATTAGGGTGTCTGTTCCCTAATTCTTAGATTACCAGACTTAATAAAAAGGGGAATATTCGATTTCGATAATTCAACCATAGAATGTAGTTTCACGTACTTGTGTCTATTTTGTAAATCATTTATAAAACCTGCATGTATTCTCATCCCAAAAATATTAGATTTTAAAAGTGGGACTATAACTCACTTTCACAGATTTTTACTTCGTCGGGAAGTAAGACTTGGCCACTGGTTGATTCACGAACCTATAACAATATATACATATATATCAAAGTATGTTCAAAATATATTTATAACACTTTTAATATATTTTGATGTTTTAAGTTTATTAAGTCAACTGTCCTCGTTAGTAACCTACAACTAGTTGTCCACGGTTAGATGTACAGAAATAAATCGATAAATATTATCTTGAATCAATCCACGACCCAGTGTATACGTATCTCAGTATTGATCACAACTCAAACTATATATATTTTGGAATCAACCTCAACCCTGTATAGCTAACTCCAACATTCACATATAGAGTGTCTATGGTTGTTCCGAAATATATATAGATGTGTCGACATGATAGGTCGAAACATTGTGTACATGTCTATGGTATCTCAAGATTACATAATATACAATACAAGTTGATTAAGTTATGGTTGGAATAGATTTGTTACCAATTTTCACGTAGCTAAAATGAGAAAAATTATCCAATCTTGTTTTATCCATAACTTCTTCATTTTAAATCCGTTTTGAGTGAATCAAATTGCTATGGTTTCATATTGAACTCTATTTTATGAATATAAACAGAAAAAGTATAGGTTTATAGTCGGAAAAATAAGTTACAAGTCGTTTTTGTAAAGGTAGTCACTTCAGTCGAAAGAACGACGTCTAGATGACCATTTTAGAAAACATACTTCCACTTTGAGTTTAACCATAATTTTTGGATATAGTTTCATGTTCATAATAAAAATCATTTTCTCAGAATAACAACTTTTAAATCAAAGTTTATTATAGTTTTTAATTAACTAACCCAAAACAGCCCGCGGTGTTACTACGACGGCGTAAATCCGGTTTTACGGTGTTTTTCGTGTTTCCAGGTTTTAAATCATTAAGTTAGCATATCATATAGATATAGAACATGTGTTTAGTTGATTTTAAAAGTCAAGTTAGAAGGATTAACTTTTGTTTGCGAACAAGTTTAGAATTAACTAAACTATGTTCTAGTGATTACAAGTTTAAACCTTCGAATAAGATAGCTTTATATGTATGAATCGAATGATGTTATGAACATCATTTCTACCTTAAGTTCCTTGGATAAACCTACTGGAAAAGAGAAAAATGGATTTAGCTTCAACGGATCCTTGGATGGCTCGAAGTTCTTGAAGCAGAATCATGACACGAAAACAAGTTCAAGTAAGATCATCACTTGAAATAAGATTGTTATAGTTATAGAAATTGAACCAAAGTTTGAATATGATTATTACCTTGTATTAGAATGATAACCTACTATAAGAAACAAAGATTTCTTGAGGTTGGATGATCACCTTACAAGATTGGAAGTGAGCTAGCAAACTTGAAAGTATTCTTGATTTTATGAAACTAGAACTTTTGGAATTTATGAAGAACACTTAGAACTTGAGAGAGATCAATTAGATGAAGAAAATTGAAGAATTAAAGTGTTTGTAGGTGTTTTTGGTCGTTGGTGTATGGATTAGATATAAAGGATATGTAATTTTGTTTTCATGTAAATAAGTCATGAATGATTACTCATATTTTTGTAATTTTATGAGATATTTCATGCTAGTTGCCAAATGATGGTTCCCACATGTGTTAGGTGACTCACATGGGCTGCTAAGAGCTGATCATTGGAGTGTATATACCAATAGTACATACATCTAAAAGCTGTGTATTGTACGAGTACGAATACGGGTGCATACGAGTAGAATTGTTGATGAAACTGAACGAGGATGTAATTGTAAGCATTTTTGTTAAGTAGAAGTATTTTGATAAGTGTATTGAAGTCTTTCAAAAGTGTATAAATACATATTAAAACACTACATGTATATACATTTTAACTGATTCGTTAAGTCATCGTTAGTCGTTACATGTAAATGTTGTTTTGAAACCTTTAGGTTAACGATCTTATTGAATGTTGTTAACCCATTGTTTATTATAAAAAATGAGATGTTAAATTATTATATTATCATGATATTATGATATATAATATATCTTAGTATGATGTATATACAGTTAAATGTCGTTACAACGATAATCGTTACATATATGTCTCGTTTCGAAATCATTAACTTAGTAGTCTTATTTTTACATATGTATTTCATTGTTAATACACTTAATAATATATTTACTTATAATTTAACATAATTAACCAAGTGTATCAATATCTTAATATGATTCATATGTACCTAGTAAGACGTTGTTATAACGATAATCGTTATATATATCGTTTTCGAGTTTCTTAAATTAATAATCTCATTTTTATGTATATAACTCATTATTAAAATACCTAATGAGATACATACTTATAATAAAAACATGTTAACTATATATATAACCATATATATGTCATTGTATAGTTTTTACAAGTTTTAACGTTCGCGAATCACCGGTCAACTTGGGTGGTCAATTGTCTATATGAAACATATTTCAATTAATCAAGTCTTAACAAGTTTGATTGCTTAACATGTTGGAAACATTTAATCATGTAAATATCAATCTCAATTAATATATATAAACATGGAAAAGTTCGGGTCACTACAGTACCTACCCGTTAAATAAATTTCGTCCCGAAATTTTAAGCTGTTGAAGGTGTTGACGAATCTTCTGGAAATAGATGTGGGTATTTCTTCTTCATCTGATCTTCACGCTCCCAGGTGAACTCGGGTCCTCTACGAGCATTCCATCGAACCTTAACAATTGGTATTTTGTTTTGCTTAAGTCTTTTAACCTCACGATCCATTATTTCGACGGGTTCTTCGATGAATTGGAGTTTTTCGTTGATTTGGATTTCATCTAACGGAATAGTGAGATCTTATTTAGCAAAACATTTCTTCAAATTCGAGACGTGGAAAGTATTATGTACAGCCGCGAGTTGTTGAGGTAACTCAAGTCGGTAAGCTACTGGTCCGACACGATCAATAATCTTGAATGGTCCAATATACCTTGGATTTAATTTCCCTCGTTTACCAAATCGAACAACGCCTTTCCAAGGTGCAACTTTAAGCATGACCATCTCTCCAATTTCAAATTCTATATCTTTTCTTTTAATGTCAGCGTAGCTCTTTTGTCGACTTTGGGCGGTTTTCAACCGTTGTTGAATTTGGATGATCTTCTCGGTAGTTTCTTGTATAATCTCCGGACCCGTAATCTGTCTATCCCCCACTTCACTCCAACAAATCGGAGACCTGCACTTTCTACCATAAAGTGCTTCAAACGGCGCCATCTCAATGCTTGAATGGTAGCTGTTGTTGTAGGAAAATTCTGCTAATGGTAGATGTCGATCCCAACTGTTTCCGAAATCAGTTTGTGGATGATAGGCAGTACTCATGTCTAGACGAGTTCCTAATGCTTGCTGTAATGTCTGCCAGAATCTTGAAATAAATCTGCCATCCCTATCAGAGATAATAGAGATTGGTATTCCATGTCTGGAGACGACTTCCTTCAAATACAGTCGTGCTAACTTCTCCATCTTGTCATCTTCTCTTATTGGCAGGAAGTGTGCTGATTTGGTGAGACGATCAACTATTACCCAAATAGTATCAAAACCACTTGCAGTCCTTGGCAATTTAGTGATGAAATCCATGGTAATCTTTTCCCATTTCCATTCCGGGATTTCTGGTTGTTGAAGTAGACCTGATGGTTTTTGATGCTCAGCTTTGACCTTAGAACACGTCAAACATTCTCCTACGTATTTAGCAACATCGGCTTTCATACCCGGCCACCAAAAATGTTTCTTGAGATCCTTGTACATCTTCCCCGTTCCAGGATGTATTGAGTATCTGGTTTTATGAGCTTCTCTAAGTACCATTTCTCTCATATCTCCAAATTTTGGTACCCAAATTCTTTCAGCCCTATACCGGGTTCCGTCTTCTCGAATATTAAGATGCTTCTCCGATCCTTTGGGTATTTCATCCTTTAAATTTCCCTCTTTTAAAACTCCTTGTTGCGCCTCCTTTATTTGAGTAGTAAGGTTATTATGAATCATTATATTCATAGATTTTACTCGAATGGGTTCTCTGTCCTTCCTGCTCAAGGCATCGGCTACCACATTTGCCTTCCCCGGGTGGTAACGAATCTCAAAGTCGTAATCATTCAATAATTCAATCCACCTACGCTGCCTCATATTCAGTTGTTTCTGATTAAATATGTGTTGAAGACTTTTCTGGTCGGTATATATAATACTTTTGACCCCATATAAGTAGTGCCTCCAAGTCTTTAATGCAAAAACAACCGCGCCTAATTCCAAATCATGCGTCGTATAATTTTGTTCGTGAATCTTCAATTGTCTAGACGCATAAGCAATCACCTTCGTTCTTTGCATTAATACACAACCGAGACCTTGCTTTGATGCATCACAATAAATCACAAAATCATCATTCCCTTCAGGCAATGACAATATAGGTGCCGTAGTTAGCTTTTTCTTCAATAACTGAAACGCTTTCTCTTGTTCATCATTCCATTCAAATTTCTTCCCTTTATGCGTTAATGCAGTCAAGGGTTTTGCTATTCTGGAAAAGTCTTGGATGAACCTTCTGTAGTAACCAGCTAGTCCTAAAAACTGGCGTATGTATTTTGGAGTTTTCGGGGTTTCCCACTTTTCAACAGTTTCTATCTTTGCCGGATCCACCTTAATACCTTCTTTGTTCACTATGTGACCGAGGAATTGAACTTCTTCCAACCAAAATGCACACTTTGAAAACTTAGCGTACAATTCTTCCTTCCTCAATACTTCTAACACCTTTCTCAAATGTTCACCGTGTTCTTGGTCATTCTTTGAGTAAATAAGTATGTCATCAATGAAAACAATGACAAACTTGTCAAGGTATGGTCCACACACTCGGTTCATAAGGTCCATGAACACGGCTGATGCATTAGTTAAACCAAACGGCATGACCATAAACTCGTAATGACTGTAACGTGTTCTGAAAGCAGTCTTTGGAATATCATCTTCTTTCACCAGCATTTGATGATACCCGGAACGTAAGTCAATCTTTGAATAAACAGACGAGCCTTGTAGTTGATCAAATAAGTCGTCGATTCTCGGTAGTGGGTAGCGGTTCTTGATGGTAAGTTTGTTCAACTCTCGGTAGTCGATACACAACCTGAATGTACCATCTTTCTTCTTGACAAACAAAACAGGAGCTCTCCACGGTGATGTGCTTGGTCGAATGAAACCACGCTCTAAAAGTTCTTGTAATTGGCTTTGCAGTTCTTTCATCTCGCTGGGTGCGAGTCTGTAAGGAGCACGAGCTATTGGTGCAGCTCCTGGTACAAGATCTATTTTAAATTCTACGGATCGATGTGGGGGTAATCCCGGTAATTCTTTCGGAAATACATCGGGAAATTCTTTTGCAACGGGAACATCATTGATGCTCTTTTCTTCAGTTTGTACTTTCTCGACGTGTGCTAGAACAGCATAGCAACCTTTTCTTATTAGTTTTTGTGCCTTCAAATTACTAATAAGATGTAGCTTCGTGTTGCCCTTTTCTCCGTACACCATTAAGGGTTTTTCTTTTTCTCGTATAATGCGAATTGCATTTTTGTAACAAACGATCTCTGCTTTCACTTCTTTCAACCAGTCCATACCGATTATCACATCAAAACTCCCTAACTCTACTGGTATCAAATCAATCTTAAATGTTTCGCTAACCAGTTTAATTTCTCGATTCCGACATATATTATCTGCTGAAATTAATTTACCATTTGCTAATTCGAGTAAAAATTTACTATCCAAAGGCGTCAATGGACAACTTAATTTAGCACAAAAATCTCTACTCATATAGCTTCTATCCGCACCCGAATCAAATAAAACGTAAGCAGATTTATTGTCAATAAGAAACGTACCCGTAACAAGCTCCGGGTCTTCTTGTGCCTCTGCCGCATTAATATTGAAAACTCTTCCGCGGCCTTGTCCATTCGTGTTCTCCTGGTTCGGGCAATTTCTAATAATGTGGCCCGGTTTTCCACATTTATAACAAACTACATTGGCATAACTTGCTCCGACACTACTTGCTCCGCCATTACTCGTTCCGACACCATTTGTTCCTTTCGTTCTATTAACCCCTGGTCCGTAGACCTCACACTTCGCCGCGCTATGACCATTTCTTTTACACTTGTTGCAAAATTTGGTGCAGAACCCCGAGTGATTCTTTTCACACCTTTGGCATAGCTGGTTCTGATTGTTGTTGTTGTTGCGGTTATTATTGTTGTTGGGATGATTGTTGTAGTTGCTGTTGTTGTTGTTGTTGTTATTGTTGTTGTTGGGCCGTTTGTTGTAGTTGCGATTGATGTTGCGATTGTTGGGATAATTGTTGCGATTATTGTTGTAATTGCTGTTGTTGTTGTATTGGTGATTCTTATCACCGTTTTCCTCCCACTTTCTTTTGACTTGCTTCACATTGGCCTCTTCAGCAGTCTGTTCTTTAATTCTTTCTTCAATCTGGTTCACTAGTTTGTGAGCCATTCTACATGCCTGTTGTATAGAGTCGGGCTCGTGTGAACTTATATCTTCTTGGATTCTTTCCGGTAATCCTTTCACAAACGCGTCGATCTTCTCTTCCTCATCTTCGAATGCTCCCGGACACAATAGGCATAATTCTGTGAATCGTCTTTCGTACGTGGTAATATCAAATCCTTGGGTTCGTAACCCTCTAAGTTCTGTCTTGAGCTTATTGACCTCGGTTCTGGGACGGTACTTCTCGTTCATCAAGTGCTTGAATGCTGACCACGGTAGTGCGTACGCATCGTCTTGTCCCACTTGCTCTAGATAGGTATTCCACCATGTTAACGCAGAACCTGTGAAGGTATGCGTAGCGTACTTCACTTTGTCCTCTTCAGTACACTTACTTATGGCAAACACCGATTCGACCTTCTCGGTCCACCGTTTCAATCCGATCGGTCCTTCGGTTCCATCAAATTCCAAAGGTTTGCAGGCAGTGAATTCTTTGTAGGTGCATCCTACACGATTTCCTGTAGTGCTAGATCCAAGGTTATTGTTGGTATGTAGCGCAGCCTGTACTGCGGCTATGTTTGAAGCTAGAAAAGTACGGAATTCCTCCTCATTCATATTCACGGTGTGTCGAGTAGTCGGTGCCATTTCCTTCAAAATAGTCAAATGGAACAAGTTAATCATACCGAATATTAAGAGTAGTTAATAGTATTTCGTAGCATAATATGAACTCATTTATAAAAGCTTTTTCTTCATATTAGCATTTTATAAGTTTAAATTCGGGTAGTACCTACCCGTTAAGTTCATACTTAGTAGCTAATATACAATTCAACTACTACAATTCTATATGAAAAACTGATTATAATAATATTTCGCGTTCAAACTTTTATACAATATTTTACAAACTTACAATACCGCTTATTTTACATAAAGCATGAAATATAGCACATAATAACTTTGATACAAGATAGTTGTGAAGATAATTCTAGCTAGTACACAAGTCGTTCAGCAAAGGCAATAAAGACACGTAATTCATACGTCTAGAAACAAGTCATGCATTCTGGTTTTACTAGGATTACTTCCCATCCTTGGTCTTGTGGAACATAACCGTTATGGCCGTTGATAAGACAGCGTGTTGTAACGTCGTCAAAGGGACGAGGGTTACGTAATGTCCAACAGTCCCGTAACAATCTAAAAACCTCATTTCTTACCCCAATTACCGACTTCGTCACTTGTGGAAACGTTTTGTTTAATAGTTGTCGCCCGATGTTCTTGTTCTCACTTTGGTGAGAAGCGAACATTACTAATCCGTAAGCATAACATGCTTCTTTATGTTGCATGTTAGCCGCTTTTTCTAAATCACGAAGTCCAATATTCGGATATATTGAGTCAAAATAATTTCTTAACCCGTTGCGTAAAATAGCATTTGGGTTCCCCGCAATATATGCGTCAAAGTAAACACATCGTAACTTATGGGTTTCCCAATGTGATATCCCCCATCTTTCAAACGAAAGTCTCTTATAAATCAAGACATTCTTGGAACGTTCTTCGAATGTCTTACAAACTGATCTCGCCTTAAATAGTTGTGCCGAGGAATTCTGGCCGACTCTAGACAAGATTTCATCAATCATGTCTCCGGGTAGGTCTCTTAAAATATTGGGTTGTCTATCCATTTTGTGTTTTTTAAACTGTAAAATAGACAAGAGTTAGATTCATAAAAAAAATACTTATTAATACAAGCAATTTTTACATATATCATAAAGCATAAGCACACTATATTACATATATTACACCACACGAATACAACTATCTTATTCCGACTCGCTCGTTTCTTCTTCTTCGGTTTTGGTTCGTTTTGCCAAGTTTCTAGGGATATATGATGTTCCCCTAATACGAGCCGTCGTTTTCCACATTGGTTTAGAAAAACCTGGTGGTTTAGAGGTTCCCGGGTCATTGTTACAACTTAAGGACTTCGGGGGTTGACGATACATATAAAGTTCATCGGGGTTGGAATTAGATTTCTCTATTTTTATGCCCTTTCCCTTATTATTTTCTTTTGCCTTTTTAAATTCAGTTGGAGTAATTTCTATAACATCATCGGAATTCTCGTCGGAATCCGATTCATCGGAGAATTGGTAATCCTCCCAATATTTTGCTTCCTTGGCGGAAACACCATTGACCATAATTAACCTTGGTCGGTTGGTTGAGGATTTTCTTTTACTTAACCTTTTTATTATTTCCCCCACCGGTTCTATTTCTTCATCCGGTTCCGATTCTTCTTCCGGTTCCGATTCTTCTTCCGGTTCCGACTCTTCTTCCGGTTCCTCTTCGGGAACTTGTGATTCAGTCCATGAATCATTCCAATTTACATTTGACTCTTCATTATTATTAGGTGAGTCAATGGGACTTGTTCTAGAGGTAGACATCTATCACATAATATCAAACGCGTTAAGAGATTAATATATCACATAATATTCACATGTTAAAAATATAAAGTTTCCAACAAAATTTGTTAAGCAATCATTTTTCAAGTAAACACGGTCGAAGTCCAGACTCACTAATGCATCCTAACAAACTCGATAAGACACACTAATGCAAAATTCTGGTTCTCTAAGACCAACGCTCGGATACCAACTGAAATGTCCCGTTCTTATTGATTAAAAACGTTCCATATTAATTGATTTCGTTGCGAGGTTTTGACCTCTATATGAGACGTTTTTCAAAGACTGCATTCATTTTTAAAACAAACCATAACCTTTATTTCATAAATAAAGGTTTAAAAAGCTTTACGTAGATTATCAAATAATGATAATCTAAAATATCCTGTTTACACACGACCATTACATAATGGTTTACAATACAAATATGTTACATCGAAATCATTTTCTTGAATGCAGTTTTTACACAGTATCATACAAACATGGACTCCAAATCTTGTCCTTATTTTAGTATGCAACAGCGGAAGCTCTTAGTATTCACCTGAGAATAAACATGCTTTAAACGTCAACAAAAATGTTGGTGAGTTATAGGTTTAACCTATATATATCAAATCGTAACAATAGACCACAAGATTTCATATTTCAATACACATCCCATACATAGAGATAAAAATCATTCATATAGTGAACACCTGGTAACCGACATTAACAAGATGCATATATAAGAATATCCCCATCATTCCGGGACACCCTTCGGATATGATATAAATTTCGAAGTACTAAAGCATCCGGTACTTTGGATGGGGTTTGTTAGGCCCAATAGATCTATCTTTAGGATTCGCGTCAATTAGGGTGTCTGTTCCCTAATTCTTAGATTACCAGACTTAATAAAAAGGGGAATATTCGATTTCGATAATTCAACCATAGAATGTAGTTTCACGTACTTGTGTCTATTTTGTAAATCATTTATAAAACCTGCATGTATTCTCATCCCAAAAATATTAGATTTTAAAAGTGGGACTATAACTCACTTTCACAGATTTTTACTTCGTCGGGAAGTAAGACTTGGCCACTGGTTGATTCATGAACCTATAACAATATATACATATATATCAAAGTATGTTCAAAATATATTTATAACACTTTTAATATATTTTGATGTTTTAAGTTTATTAAGTCAACTGTCCTCGTTAGTAACCTACAACTAGTTGTCCACAGTTAGATGTACAGAAATAAATCGATAAATATTATCTTGAATTAATCCACGACCCAGTGTATACGTATCTCAGTATTGATCACAACTCAAACTATATATATTTTGGAATCAACCTCAACCCTGTATAGCTAACTCCAACATTCACATATAGAGTGTCTATGGTTGTTCCGAAATATATATAGATGTGTCGACATGATAGGTCGAAACATTGTATACATGTCTATGGTATCTCAAGATTACATAATATACAATACAAGTTGATTAAGTTATGGTTGGAATAGATTTGTTACCAATTTTCACGTAGCTAAAATGAGAAAAATTATCCAATCTTGTTTTATCCATAACTTCTTCATTTTAAATCCGTTTTGAGTGAATCAAATTGCTATGGTTTCATATTGAACTCTATTTTATGAATATAAACAGAAAAAGTATAGGTTTATAGTCGGAAAAATAAGTTACAAGTCGTTTTTGTAAAGGTAGTCACTTCAGTCGAAAGAACGACGTCTAGATGACCATTTTAGAAAACATACTTCCACTTTGAGTTTAACCATAATTTTTGGATATAGTTTCATGTTCATAATAAAAATCATTTTCTCAGAATAACAACTTTTAAATCAAAGTTTATCATAGTTTTTAATTAACTAACCCAAAACAGCCCGCGGTGTTACTACGACGGCGTAAATCCGGTTTTACGGTGTTTTTCGTGTTTCCAGGTTTTAAATCATTAAGTTAGCATATCATATAGATATAGAACATGTGTTTAGTTGATTTTAAAAGTCAATTTAGAAGGATTAACTTTTGTTTGCGAACAAGTTTAGAATTAACTAAACTATGTTCTAGTGATTACAAGTTTAAACCTTCGAATAAGATAGCTTTATATGTATGAATCGAATGATGTTATGAACATCATTTCTACCTTAAGTTCCTTGGATAAACCTACTGGAAAAGAGAAAAATGGATTTAGCTTCAACGGATCCTTGGATGGCTCGAAGTTCTTGAAGCAGAATCATGACACGAAAACAAGTTCAAGTAAGATCATCACTTGAAATAAGATTGTTATAGTTATAGAAATTGAACCAAAGTTTGAATATGATTATTACCTTGTATTAAAATGATAACCTACTATAAGAAACAAAGATTTCTTGAGGTTGGATGATCACCTTACAAGATTGGAAGTGAGCTAGCAAACTTGAAAGTATTCTTGATTTTATGAAACTAGAACTTTTGGAATTTATGAAGAACACTTAGAACTTGAAGATAGAACTTGAGAGAGATCAATTAGATGAAGAAAATTGAAGAATGAAAGTGTTTGTAGGTGTTTTTGGTCGTTGGTGTATGGATTAGATATAAAGGATATGTAATTTTGTTTTCATGTAAATAAGTCATGAATGATTACTCATATTTTTGTAATTTTATGAGATATTTCATGCTAGTTGCCAAATGATGGTTCCCACATGTGTTAGGTGACTCACATGGGCTGCTAAGAGCTGATCATTGGAGTGTATATACCAATAGTACATACATCTAAAAGCTGTGTATTGTACGAGTACGAATACGGGTGCATACGAGTAGAATTGTTGATGAAACTGAACGAGGATGTAATTGTAAGCATTTTTGTTAAGTAGAAGTATTTTGATAAGTGTATTGAAGTCTTTCAAAAGTGTATAAATACATATCAAAACACTACATGTATATACATTTTAACTGATTCGTTAAGTCATCGTTAGTCGTTACATGTAAATGTTGTTTTGAAACCTTTAGGTTAACGATCTTGTTGAATGTTGTTAACCCATTGTTTATTATAAAAAATGAGATGTTAAATTATTATATTATCATGATATTATGATATATAATATATCTTAGTATGATGTATATACAGTTAAATGTCGTTAACAACGATAATCGTTACATATATGTCTCGTTTCGAAATCATTAACTTAGTAGTCTTATTTTTACATATGTATTTCATTGTTAATACACTTAATAATATATTTACTTATCATTTAACATAATTAACCAAGTGTATCAATATCTTAATATGATTCATATGTACCTAGTAAGACGTTGCTATAACGATAATCGTTATATATATCGTTTTCGAGTTTCTTAAATTAATAGTCTCATTTTTATGTATATAACTCATTGTTAAAATACCTAATGAGATACATACTTATAATAAAAACATGTTAACTATATATATAACCATATATATGTCATTGTATAGTTTTTACAAGTTTTAACGTTCGCGAATCACCGGTCAACTTGGGTGGTCAATTGTCTATATGAAACATATTTCAATTAATCAAGTCTTAACAAGTTTGATTGCTTAACATGTTGGAAACATTTAATCATGTAAATATCAATCTCAATTAATATATATAAACATGGAAAAGTTCGGGTCACTACAATACAACGGCATAAACATTCCCTTTAGCTCGGTAACGTTTAATCATTGGTTTTTGAACCGTGAACGCGAATCTTAGATATGGATCCATAGGGTTTGACATCCCCACTCGGGCTAGTAGCGCTAGCATTTAACGAGTGTTTAATACTTCGTAGACATACGCACTTGCCAAGTGTACTTTCAGGGGGTATAAACGTTAAGTTAGTTACCAAGTGCCCACGGTTAACATATACTTTATCATACTGTTTTGAAATGCTCTTTGTGGCACTGAAATCTCGTGGCCTACCTTACATTACTGTTATACTTAAACTATAGCTCACCAACCTTTGTGTTGACGTTTTAAAGTATGTTTTTCTCAGGTGCTTGAGGTTAGCTTCCACTGTGTACTAGTCGTGCTGTAGACACCCGCTGCTTAGAGTTGTCATCGCATGAACTACTTTACCTTGCATTCAAACTTTAGTACTTTTGAACTATGACTTGTAGCGACCATTGTGGTCACATACACTTATTATTTGCTTCTACTTAGTGAAGCATGCTTTTGGATTGTAAAACATTCGATGTTGGTTTAGACATCACTTTATTAATGAATGCAAACTCTTTTTGAAAACGCATATAGTACTTAACCTTGTAATGATCCTGTTGTTGATGATTCGTACACGATGGTTTTGTACGGGGCATCACATTTGGTATCAGAGCATTGGTTGTAGGGAATTAGGTTGCATTAGTGAGTCTAAGACCGACCCGAGTAGGATTCACTAATAGGACTAATCTACAACTTGCTAGTTTACGTGTTTCTGCTGAACTTACTGCATGCTGCTGCTTACTTTCACTGCTATATGCCATATGTTACTACATAATTTCACTACTGTATGATATCATTTGCTTTCGATTGCATGCTACTTCTGTACGATTCGTTATTATTGCCATGCTACTTATTGTTATACATGATTTAAACTGTTGGCCTAATACGTGCTTGCTTTATGACTTACTGACATTGAAAATTTATTTTTCCTTGTTCAGATGTCGGATGTACCACCTGCTAGCATTTTGGGCAGTTTAGACTCTTCAGCTACTCCACCTACCACCGTTGCCGATCCACCGATCCTGATACGCACGAGTGACCCCGGCGCTTCATCTTCCGAGACTAGCAGCCAGCCGCCTGCACCAGTAGCTACTTCTGATGGACACGTGGGCCCTACGGAGATTCCAGCTCCGTCTGCCCCTGGACCCTCGGAGTCACAGCCCCGCATCGGTGGAGTTGTGATCCCCGCGGAGTTCGGGGAAGGGCCATTCCGTAACCATATGCGCATGCCGTGCCGACGCGCTCCAGATGGACGTTTAGTGCCGATTCCGCCATTTAGACACAGAGAGATGTTGGCCGCCTTCGGACTGCCAGTTCAGCCACCCGTGTCACCACCACATGATTTGGATGACTCATCATCCGCCGATTCTTCATCCGATGATTCTTCATCAGACTCCAGTGACGATGAGGACACTGCTGATATACCTATTCAGGCACCCTCCACCCCGCCGAAGAAGCGGTACCGTCCTGATGGCACCGTCATTCCAGGGGTGAATGGAGGTCATGCTTTCACTGACGCTTTTGGTCGGCGTCGGAGGGTTACTGCCCGTAAGCGGCTTGTGCCGTACCCTGCCGACCCACTCATACGTAAGGCACCTCGTTACCTGCTGACTATTTCTGAAGCCGGGACATCTGAACCCCGTTTCGTGCGGTCTGCACCACCCGCCCCACCAGCACCATCCGCTCCACTGGTCCCACCTGCACCACCAGCACCGCCCGCCCCACCAGCTCCCACTGTCGAGGAATTGACAAGGGAGGTGGGAATCCTCCGAGCTCGGGTTACTGAGCTCGAGGAGCAGTTGGCTCAGGTTTTAGACATCCTACACCCACCTTCACCGTAGGAATTTTGTATTTAGATTTCATTATGTAATCTAGTTGTAGCTTCTTGTATTATTTATGTATTGTACGAACTTATTCAGATGTATGAAACTTATTATTATTAATGGAACTTTGCGTTATTTAATTCTTGCACGATGTTCTATTTACATTTTTGTATGATGATTCTGTGGTATTTGTACCTAGATGCGTTATTTAATAACATGTGATGTTTTGATTCCATGTTGGTTACTATATACTGTATTATTACTACTTGCATGCTGGATTTTGACTTGAGTCAAAATGTTTGTATAGAACACCATGGCTAACGGTCGATCCACACCTACTGCTGCTCAAATTGAAGAGATGATCCAAGAATGCGTAGCTGCAGCCCTAGCAGAAAGAAATCTCCAAGCTCCACCGCCAGCACCACCAGTTATCCCACCCGTTCGAAATTGGTGAACTTACAAGGAATTCCAGAGCTGCAAACCACATAACTTCAGTGGAACCGAGGGACCGGTTGGTCTCACCAGATGGTTCGAGAAACTTGAATCAGTATTCCGAGTTAGCAACTGTTCAGAGGACAATAAGACCAAGTTTGCTTCGTGCACGCTATATGACGGCGCGCTAACGTGGTGGAACATGTTAGCTCAAGTGAAAGGCATTGATGAGGCGTATGCTACGCCATGGGAGGAATTCAAAGCTGCTATGATTGATGAGTATTGTCCGAGAACCAAAATCCAGAAGATGGAGATGGAATTCATGCAGTTAAAGGCCGTTGGGAACGACCTTGACGGTTACAACAGGATATTCTTGGAACTAGCTCTTATGTTTCCGACAATGGTCACCCCGGAATTCAAGCGTATGGAGAGATACCTTTGGGGACTCCCTAAGTCCATCAAAGGAAATGTCACATCATCCAAACCACCGAATGTTCCCGAAGCAATGTGCATGGCGCATACCCTCATGAATCAGATTCTCATTGATGAGTCGGAGAAGGCTAAGTTTGAAGCTGGTAGTAGCGAAAAGAGAAAGTGGGATAATAACAACAACAACAACAACAACAACAACAACCACAATAACAGGGGGAGAACCTATGACCAGACCCCCGCCAAGAGGCACAACAACGGTGGAAACCCCAACCCCAACAACAACACCAACTCCAACCCGAACTACAAGGGAACCCTACCTCAATGCAAGAGGTGTTACAAACACCACACTGGGTATTGCAATGTTGTCTGCGAGAAGTGCCAACGGTCTGGGCTTGTTGGAAAAGACTGCAAGGTCACCACTTTGAATGGGAAGCCGAACACCAACGGGCCGAGGAAATGTTACGAATGCGGACAGACGGGCCATTTCAGAAATGTGTGCCCAAACAAGCGAAAAGACGGCGGACCACCCCGCGCTAGAGCTTTCAATGTTAATGCAAGGGACGCACGCAAAAACCTCGACTTGGTGACGTGTATATTCAAAATCAACAATCTTTTAGCTTCTGTCTTGTTTGATACTGGTGCGGATAGGAGTTATATATGTAGACATTTTTGCGATAAGATTAATTGGTCGTTAGTCCCGTTAAAAGAGAGTATGCTTGTTAAAGTCGCCAACGGTAAACTTAAGAAGGTTGATCATGTTAGTCGTGGAGCTATTATCAACATAGCTGGTGCAGATTTCGAAATTGATTTGATACCTATCAAACTGGGAAGTTTTGACGTGATCGTCGGTATGGATTGGTTGAGCAAGATAAAGGCCGATATTATTTGTGGAGATAAAGCACTTCGCATACCACAAGGAGATGACGAACCACTAGTTATCTATGGAGAGAGATGTACCTCGAAGTTAAACCTCATTAGTTGCGTGAAAGCGCAAAAGATTATGAAGAAGGGACGTTTTGCTGTCCTAGCACATGTGAAAGCGGTAGAAACTGAGGTGAAGAGCGTGAACGACGTTCGAATTGTGAACAAATTTTCCGATGTATTCCCAGAGGAATTGCCTGGATTGCCGCAGCAGAGAGCAGTAGAGTTTCAGATTGATTTAGTGCCAGGAGCTGCACCTGTAGCTCGCGCACCTTATAGACTCGCACCTTCCGAGATGCAAGAATTACAAAGCCAACTACAAGAACTACTTGATCGAGGATTTATCCAACCAAGTTTCTCGCCTTGGGGCGCACCTGTTCTGTTTGTGAAGAAGAAGGATGGATCCTTCCGTATGTGTATCGACTACCGTGAACTCAACAAATTGACTATCAAGAATCGGTATCCTCTTCCCAGAATTGACGATCTCTTTGATCAACTACAAGGATCGAGTGTCTACTCAAAGATCGATTTGCGATCCGGTTATCACCAGTTGAGGGTGAAGGAAAGTGACGTGATGAAAACTGCATTCAGAACCCGTTATGGTCATTATGAGTTTCTCGTGATGCCATTCGGATTGACCAACGCACCTGCCATGTTTATGGACCTCATGAATCGTGTCTGCAAGCCGTACTTGGATAAGTTTGTTATCATCTTCATAGATGATATCCTCATCTACTCTAAGAGCGAAGAAAAACATGAGCAACACCTCCGACTAGTACTTGAACTCTTGAGACAAGAGCAACTTTACGCCAAATTCTCCAAGTGTGAATTTTGGTTGAAAGAAGTTCAGTTTCTGGGTCATGTTGTGAGCGACCAGGGTATCAAAGTTGATCCCGCCAAGATTGAAGCCATCAGCAAGTGGGAGACCCCCACTACTCCAACGCATATTCGCCAATTCCTAGGTCTCGCCGGTTATTATCGAAGGTTTATCGAAGGTTTCTCTCTGGTTGCGCGTCCTTTGACCGCGCTGACTCACAAGGGCAAGAAGTTCATTTGGGAACCCGCACATGAATCAGCATTCCAAACTTTGAAGAAGAAGTTAACCTCCGCACCTATTCTATCACTTCCCGAAGGCAGTGACGATTTCGTTGTTTATTGTGATGCATCGAAGAGTGGTTTTGGTTGTGTACTGATGCAACGATCAAAATTTATTGCCTATGCCTCCCGCCAATTGAAGATTCACGAGCGGAACTACACTACTCACGATCTTGAACTTGAAGCCGTTGTCTTTGCGCTTAAATTGTGGAGACACTATTTGTATGGAACTAAGAGCACTATCTTCACCGTTCACAAGAGTCTCCAGCACATCTTTGATCAGAAGCAACTGAATATGAGACAGCATCGATGGATCGATACGCTCAACGACTACGATTGTGAACTCCGTTATCACCCTGGCAAGGCCAATGTTGTAGCTGACGCTTTAAGCTGAAAAGAGAGGATGGCACCTCTTCGTGTTAGGGCTCTGAACATCACCATCCATTCGAACCTCAACAGCCAGATCAGAGTAGCCCAAGATGAGGCTCTCAAAGAGGAGAACATATCTCATGAACATCTGAACATACTTGTCTCCCGATTCGAGGTTAGGGAATCTGGACTCCGATGTTATGCCGGAAGAATTTGGGTACCTTTTTATGGAGATCTACGGAACCTGATACTTGATGAAGCACACAAATCGAGATATTCGATTCATCCTGGAGCGGGCAAGATGTACCACGACCTTAAAGAACAGTATTGGTGGCCGAATCTTAAGAAGGACGTTGCGACTTATGTTGGTAAGTGTTTGACTTGCTCGAAGGTTAAAGCCGAGCATCAGAGACCTTCTGGTTTACTTCAACAGCCGGAGATCCCACAATGGAAGTGGGAAAGGATAACGATGGATTTTATCACCAAGCTACCAAAGACGGTGGGCGGATACGATACCATCTGGGTTATTGTTGACCGCCTTACCAAACCTGCACACTTCCTAGCGATGAAGGAAACTGATACAATGGAAAGACTTGCTCAGCTATACATCAAGGAGGTTGTATCTCGTCATGGTGTACCTTTATCGATCATCTCCGATCGCGATCCCCGTTTTGCCTCTAGATTTTGGCGTTCTTTGCAAGAAGCCATGGGAACTCGTCTTGACATGAGTACTGCTTATCATCCTCAGACTAATGGGCAAAGTGAACGAACGATTCAGACGTTGGAAGACATGTTGTGTGCATGTGTCATCGATTTCGGAAAGGCCTGGGAAAGGCATTTGCCACTAGCCGAATTCTCGTACAACAACAGTTATCACTCGAGCATTAATGTTGCACCTTTTGAAGCATTGTATGGCTGCAAGTGCCGATCTCCTATTTGTTGGGCCGAAGTAGGCGAAAAGTAAATCATGTCCATGAAACAACGGAAAAGATTGCTCAGATTCAAGCTAGACTTAAGACTGCCCGCGATCGTCAAAAGAGTTATGCCGATCTTAAACGTAAAGACTTTGAATTCAACGTTGGTGATCGTATTATGTTGAAGGTTGCACCTTGGAAGGGTGTGATTCGCTTTGGAAAACGTGGAAAGTTGAACCCACGATACATTGGTCCTTTTGAAATCTTAGAACGTGTTGGACCCGTTGCTTATCGTTTGGATCTACCAGCACAATTGAGCTCAGTCCATCCTACCTTCCACGTGTCGAACTTGAAGAAGTGTCTTGCTGCACCTGAACTTATCATACCACTTGAGGAACTTACGATTGATGAAAAACTTCACTTTGTGGAAGAACCTGTTGAAATTATGGATCGTGAGATCAAAACTTTGAAACGCAACAAGATTCCGATCGTACGAGTACGATGGAATTCCAAACGAGGACCTGAATTTACTTGGGAGCGAGAGGATCAAATGATGCGGAAGTATCCTCACCTTTTCCCGACTCCTCCTTCTACCTCAGCTTAAATTTCGGGACGAAATTTTCTTTAACAGGTGGGTAATGTAACGACCCTGGATTTTCCAACGTTTATTTATTAATAATTTCTATTATTAATACTTGTGATAAAACGAATGTATGTTATTACATTTACATGTTGCCATAATTGCCCGTACTTGACTTTAATTGCCCGAAACGTCTTTGTGACACCCGAGACTTACACGAATAATATTTTTAGATATTATTTACATTCATGATTAGTTTTATTAATCATTTTAATTAACTATGATTATTAGTTAGTTACTTGGGCTTTTAATTGGATTAACTTGTTAATTACATACATACTTGGGCTTTTATTTGAACTTGGGCCATAATTAGTATTAGTGGACTTTAGAAGCCCACCCTACACTTTAATGGACTTATTTAGCCCACTCATTCATGTAAGTATCCATTTAGTTATAACTAGTTAGTTTAAGAAGACTTGGAATCTAGTTGGCACATAATCCCCATGAAATCAACTCTAATATCCAACTTTTACGAGCTTTACCATGCATGGACTAGTGAACTTTTTTCTTCCCCCTCCCCCACTCCTAAAACCGTCGGCCTTCACTAGTGTAGAGGAGAGTTTTATTTTTTTTTACTACTTCACTTACTTGTAATCTCACACACATACTTCATTTCAAACTTACATCTTACTTTCCTCTCATATTTTTCTCTCATCTTTTCTTTACTTGTAAGTACCAAGAACATCTTCTTCTTCCCTTTTTCTTTTGGCTAAAACCGAATTCAAACACCCACAATCATCATCATCTTTTGTTACTTGTAGTTTGATTACTTGTTGTTGTTAGTTTGTTACATGTAATTGTTAGTTGTTCTTCACTAGTTACAAGATCAAACTTACTAGTTTGATTCTTCATAATATCTTGTATTTATCAAGAACACAAGAACATAAACTTACTAGTTTATGATTCTACTTTTATTGTTTCAAAAATTGTAAGTTCATGTGTTGAAATCATACTTGTAGTTCTTGAAGTAAACTTAAAGTTTACTTTACTTAAAGATCAAACTTTGATTGAATCTTTAAAAGAATGAACAACCATGAACCTTTTACTTGTTTATTTAGTTTTACTTGCACTTTAATTTTATGATTTTGGTTGTTGTTGGTTAAGTACTACAAGTTAGTCTTGATCTCATATCTCTTGGAACTTAAAGTTAACTTAAAAGTTCAAGAACATGTAAATAAGTTTTCTTTAAATATAACTTTGTATACTTATGCTTGATCTAGACTTTTGAGTCTTGGATCTTCAAGATCTAACTAAGAACTATGTTCTACATCTTAAGATCTTGATTAGTTAGTTTACTTTCAAGTTTGTAACTTATTATTAGTTTTAAAGTTCATGTATGTGTTAGATCTAAGACTTTGATGTAACTTTGGTTCATCAAAACACTTACAACTCTTAAGTGAAGTTGTGCTACATGTCTTGGACTTGCACAAGGGTTATGATGGTCAAAACTTGGTAAATATGATGTAAACACATCAATGAGTTGTACACTTGAAGCTATAGGCATCAAGGATGAGAACCATGATGAACATCAAACACCAAACCCACCGGAACCCATTATTTTTCTGCTTACTGTTCTCTGCCTACTGTTCTGCTGTTTCTGTAACAGAACAGTAGACCTGGGCTGTAGTGATTATGATTTTCAAATATATCTTTTCGAGTAGATAACTTTTCATATAGGACTCGTCTTAATCCGAGTTACGGTTTAGGATTTATGGCCCTCCGATCGTCACTAGGTCCTTTTAACGTTGTGCAGAAATTTCTGACCTACTCGCACTTAGACCGTCGCCACGGTCAAACGAAGACGATTTTACTTCTGTAAATTTTATCACACTTAAAGGACTCATATGCGGAGCCACGGCCATTGGTCTCACCTTAATTCAGTAAGGGTAGAGTCCGTGGTGACTGACTGAAGTCAGCCTTTGTTTTAAAACTACTTTCATAAACGAAACTTACTTTACGCCTTTGTTTGATGATGAATGATGATGACCCTTAAGACCTTATTTACATACTTTTAAACCTATTAAGACGATTTACTGACTTAGTACTATTTGCCTTAGGTTGAGGACCTTCGGACCGATTACTTGCACACCTTTTCCGAACCGACTTTACGACTACATTATCATTGTGAGTTATAGCATTCCCTTTTTACTTTAACTTATTTTGGGAACTGAGAATACATGCGGATTTTATGTTTTACATACTAGGCATGAGTACTTAAACTTTATATATGTGTGGGTTATACAACGGCATAAACATTCCCTTTAGCTCGGTAACGTTTAATCATTGGTTTTTGAACCGTGAACGCGAATCTTAGATATGGATCCATAGGGTTTGACATCCCCACTCGGGCTAGTAGTGCTAGCATTTAATGAGTGTTTAATACTTCGTAGACATATGCACTTGCCAAGTGTACTTTCAGGGGGTATAAACGTTAAGTTAGTTACCAAGTGCCCACGGTTAACATATACTTTATCATACTGTTTTGAAACGCTCTTTGTGGCACTGAAATCTCATGGCCTACCTTACATTACTGTTATACTTAAACTATATCTCACCAACCTTTGTGTTGACGTTTCAAAGCATGTTTTTCTCAGGTGCTTGAGGTTAGCTTCCGATGTGTACTAGTCGTGCTGTAGACACCCGCTGCTTAGAGTTGTCATCGCATGAACTACTTTACCTTGCATTCAAACTTTAGTACTTTTGAACTATGACTTGTAACGACCATTGTGGTCACATATACTTATTATTTGCTTCTACTTAGTGAAACATGCTTTTGAATTGTAAGACATTTGATGTTGGTTTAGACATCACTTTATTAATGAATACAAACTCTTTTTGAAAACGCATATAGTACTTAACCTTGTAATGATCCTGTTGTTGATGATTCGTACACGATGGTTTTGTACGGGGCATCACATGTTGTGTTTAGCAATCATCAAGCGAGATGGACGTTGTACTAGCGAGTTTATGCGACGTGTTCGCGTCACAATGATTAGCTACCATTGTTACGGGTGCAAATCGTGTCAAACAAGTAATGTACGACGATTGTTGAGTAAGATGGAATAGTGTGGGGTATACGTATATGCATACGTGTTATGTCCTTTTGTTTCATTTCGTCGTTTAAATCTTTTTCGTTTTATAGAATGAATATGAGAAACGGACACGACACCGAAAATGGGGGCACTAGTGAGGACCCCGAATTCACGGCCAAAGTTGAGGCCATCTTTAAACGTCAAAAGGCGGAATTCCTCGAGGATGTTAAGAAAATGTTTCTAAATACGATTGACGAGCAATTACTCAATGTAGTCAAGGAGCAAGTGAAGGCCGTTCATCAAGAGGATAATGTGGGGAGACGGGACTTCTTTTATAAGAATTTTAAGGATTCTCAACCTCACACCTTTGAAGGTGAACGAGACCCTCTCAAGAGTGCCCGATGGATCTCCGATATGGAGGGGGCTATCCGTACTTGTGAATGTCCTCTTGATAAGAAGACAAGGTATGGTTGTTGCATGTTAAGGGGTGACGCCAAGCTATGGTGGGATGCGAAAATCCAAGTTTATGGTGAAGAACAATGCATGGATTTTACTTGGGATGAATTCAAGGTAGAGTTTTTCGATGAGTACCGAACTTCGGCCGATCTAACTAGGCTTAAGGACGAGTTATGTTCCTTGAGGCAAGGGTCGATGGATTTGAACACTCTCAAATCCGTGTTTTTGTCCAAAACCCAATTTTGCCCGGAGTATGTCGGGAACGATAAGATGTTGAAGGAAGATTTTTATAGCATCTTGAATGATAATTATCAAGAGAAAATTAGTGTGAACGTGGTGAAGAGCTTTAATGAATTGTTCAATATGGCGAAGGGTTTTGAAGTGCTTGTGTTGAGAAAGAATCGTTTTACTTTTGGGAAGAGGAAGTTCGAGAATTCGAGTCAATCGAGCTTTTCCAACAAAAGGAACAAGAAGGGCTCCGAAAATGTTAACAGTGTGAAGAAAGGTGGCTCTGGTGGTCATGTACCCACTTGCTATACTTGTGGGCAAAAAGGTCACATCTCTCGTGATTGCCCCAACTCACCTTCCACACCCAAATTTACTTGCTTCAATTGTGGTAAAGAAGGGCACAAGAGGCCTGAGTGTCCCGAGTTGTGCAATGATAATGTTAAGCGTTTAGAAAAGGCGGCGGGTACGGCTAGGGGTTAAAATTATTTGATGACCAATGATGAAGCCAAACAATCGAACGAAGTTGTCTCAGGTACTTTCATGGTTAACTCTAATCCGGCAAGGATTCTATTTGATAGTGGTGCCAATTTGTCGTTTGTGTCACCTCGATTTGTACCTAAACTTAATAAGCTACTAGCTAAATTAAGTCGTCCGGTAGAAGTCGAAATAGCGGACGGCAAGATGGTGCTAGTGGTTGATGTGTGTAAAAATTGTGATGTTGTGTTTGGCGCCGAAAACTTTAAAATTGATCTCATCCCTATGACTTTGGGCGATTTTGACATCGTTGTTGGTATGGATTGGCTCGATCGAAATAGAGCCGATATCGCATGCCACAAAAAATCTGTTCGAGTGAAGACCCCAAGTGGGGAAGAGTTAGTTATTCACGGTGATAAGCGTAGGAGACTTGTGCCGATATGCACTTTTGCACGGGCACGTCGTTCTCTTGTTAGTGGTGGCATGGCTTTTCTTGCCCATGTTGTTGATACTCGCGACGAGCCATCACCTATACGTGAAATTCCGATGGTTAGTGAGTTCGAAGATGTTTTTCCGGATGAGTTACCGGGTGTTTCGGCGGAAAGACAAGTAGAATTTCGCATTGAGTTAGTTCCGGGAGCTACTCCCATTGCTAAAACTCCTTATCATTTAGCGCCGACGGAAATGCAAGAGTTGTTAAATCAAACCCAAGATTTGCTTGAAAAGGGTTTCATTCGACCGAGCTCCTCGCCATGGGGTGCTCCGGTCTTGTTTGTGAAAAAGAAAGATGGAAGTATGCGGATGTGAATCGATTATCGGGAGTTGAACAAAGTGACGATCAAGAATCGCTATCCATTACCTAGGATTGACGATTTGTTTGACCAACTCCAAGGCGCAACGTATTTTTCTAAGATTGACTTACGGTCCGGCTATCATCAAGTGCGGGTCCGTGAGGAAGACATAGAGAAAACGGCTTTTCGAACGCGTTATGGGCATTTTGAGTTTGTAGTTATGCCTTTTGGTCTTACGAATGCACCGGCGGCATTCATGGATCTTATGAACCGAGTGTGCCAACCTATGTTGGACAAGTCGGTGATCGTGTTCATTGACGACATACTAGTCTTCTCGAAAAGTATGAACGAACATGAACGCCATTTGCGTGAAGTGTTGAAGACATTGTGGAAGGAGAAGTTGTATGCAAAATTCTTCAAATGTGAATTTTGGCTAAGGGAAGTTCAATTCCTTGGCCATATTGTGAATCAAGAAGGAATTCAAGTAGACCCGGGGAAGATAGAAACGGTGAAAGGTTGGGGACAACCGACTACGCCTACAGAAATGCGAAGCTTTCTCGGATTGGCCGGTTATTATCGTCGGTTCATCCAAGACTTTTCTAAGATTGCTTCTCCTTTGACTAAATTGACGAGGAAGAACGTAAGATTCAATTGGGAGAACGAGCAAGAAATCGCTTTTCAACTTTTAAAAGAGAAATTGTGTCAAGCTCCGGTGTTAGTGTTGCCGGAAGGGGTAGAAGACATGACGGTTTATTGTGATGCTTCTTTAAATGGGCTCGGGTGTGTTTTGATGCAAAGAGGTAAAGTCATCGCTTACGCCTCTCGACAATTAAAGGAACACGAAAAGAGATACCCGACTCACGATCTTGAATTGGCGGCGGTGGTTCATGCGTTGAAAATTTGGCGCCACTACTTGTATGGTGTCAAGTGTACGATTTATTCGGACCATAAGAGTTTGAAACATCTGTTTACTCAACGAGATTTGAATTATCTTCAACGTAGGTGGATGGATGTGGTAAAGGATTATGATTGTGAGATACTTTACCATCCGGGAAAGGCGAACGTGGTCGCGGATGCGTTGAGTCGAAAGAGTCAACATCCGGCGATACGAGTAAGATCGTTACGCATGATTATTACTAACAATTTCCTTGTAAAGCTTGGTGAGATTCAAATAGAAGCGTATGTTCACAACAAGCATGAAGAGCGGATTGTGGGGCAAACGGAGTTCATTACTATGGGCTCGCGTGGTTTGTTGTCGTTTCAAGGAAGAGTGTGGGTACCTAAGATGGGTGGTAACCGACAAGTGCTACTTGATGAAGCACATAAGTCAAGGTACTCCATTCATCCGGGTGCAACAAAGATGTATTATGATTTGAAGAAAGATTATTGGTGGCCCGGTATGAAGCGTGATGTGGTTAAGTATGTTGAACAATGTGTCACGTGTTTGCAAGTTAAAGCCGAACACCAAAATCCGTACGGTAAGTTACAACCCTTGGAAGTCCCGAAATGGAAATGGGAGCACATTACCATGGACTTCATTACTAAGTTACTGAAGACGGCAAGAACCCAATGTGATACGATTTGGGTGATAGTTAATCGATTGACGAAAAGTGCTTTGTTTCTTCCCATTCGGGAAACGATATCATCAGAGACTTTATCCAAGTTGTTTATCAAGGAGGTGATATCGAGACATGGGGTTCCTATATCTATTGTTTTGGATCGAGATACTCGTTTTACGTCCCGGTTTTGGAACAAGTTTCATGAAGATATGGGTACTCAATTGAAAATGAGCACGGCGTATCATCCTCAAACGGACGGCCAAACTGAACGTACGAATCAAACTTTAGAAGATATGTTACGAGCGTGCATTATTGATTTCGGTGGTAGTTGGGATGAGCATTTGCCCTTAGTGGAATTCTAGTACAATAATAGTTATCATACTAGTATCGGGATGCCACCATATGAGATACTTTATGGGCGTAGGTGTCGAAACCCGATTTGTTGGGGTGAAGTGGGACAAAAGGAAATCGGGAGTTCCGATTTGGTTTTGGAGACGAATAGTAAAATTGAGATGATTCGAGCTCGACTTAAAGCGGCGCCAGATCGACAAAAGTCTTATGCCGATAAAGGTAGGAGAACGATTGAGTTTCAAGAAGGTAACATGGTGATGCGTAAGGTTTCTCCATGGAAGGGTGTTATCCGGTTTTGGAAACGAGGAAAGTTAGCTCCTCGGTTTATTGGTCCTTTCAAGGTTTTGGAACGTGTTGGTGAGGTTGCTTATCGACTAGAGTTACCCGAAGAACTTCGGGAATTCATAACACATTTCATGTTTCCCGTCATCGTAAGTGTCTTGCGGATGACTCGACTTGGGTGCCTTTAGATGAGATTACATTAAATAACAAACTAGAGTATGCGGAAGAACCGGTTGCAATCCTTGATGAGAAGGTTAAGATGTTGCGGAACAAGGAAATTAGAACTTTCAAGGTGCAATGGCGACATCGAAAGGGTTCCGAGTTTACGTGGGAATCCGAAGAGTTTGTTTTGGTTTATCTTCCGGCTTGTCATGCGGCTTGGATCGCGAGGACGCGCTCCGATTCAAGTGGGGGAGAGTTGTAACATCCCGTTTTTCCCGTACGTATTGAAAGGTACATACTTAATCGTTTGTACGTTTGTAACTCGTCGTTTAGGCGTAATTGTGTGGATATATATATATATATATATATATATATATATATATATATATATATATATATATATGTACTTGTTAATGTGTGCGTATATAAGTTTGTATATGAGTTTGGTTAGCGTTAAGTCTTGTGTGGCTTAGATACGATGTTTAGACGTATGTCTGAAGCATGAACAAATTGTAAGTCGCGTAAAATGATGTTTGGCATAAGTGTTGTCGAAGTGTTCAGGCAAAGGCAAATGTCACGCCGCGACAATCTGGGCCGCGACGCGACATATAGGGCAAACCAGGATCAGAAAGGGACTTAAGAAGGGTCGATTTTCCTTTGTCACGTCGCGCCGTGACGAATTGGCCGCGCCACGGCAGTCCTGCTGGACAGAATCCGGTTCTAGCTCAAATTAAATGACTTCAAGGGGCAAATTAGTAATTACATATAGTGGTATGGGTGGCGTGGTGGTTTTAGATCTTGTTAAGTTGTTACAACAACTGAGTGGTGTATAAGGGAGTGAGATGTAGACAATACTTCTTTTATCCGGGAATAAAAACAAGTTATTTCTCCACCCAGAGTTAAACACTTTCAAAAGTAGAAAATGTCATCCCTCTCTCTATTCGACGGATAAAGAGATTGCTTCCGAGTGTACCTCCGACCAATTAGTAGGAAATGTTTTTAAAAAAAAATAGTAAAATAAAATTAAAATAAAATTGAGATGTACGTTTATATGTATGTTTATAAAATTAAAAGGAAATCTGTTAAGTAGTTGTTAGTGCATATTTGTTAATGCATATATGTACGTTTATTTCAGTCATTTGGACTTGAACAATTTGTAATAGACTTTTGGATGTTTGCTTATGTTTACATTATCTTAATTGTCGTATATAAATGTTTAAATATGATTGTTGATTGTTTAGATAATGAGATCGTTAATGTTTAATCTAAAGTTAAACTGACTTGTCTATCTGTCGACAGACTGTATGTCGCACGATAGAAGCACTCTGTCAGTCGACATAGTTAAGTCGGTGTAATACTTGTCAGGTTTGACTAATTGACGACAGTAGGAGTCTGTCGGGTGACAGACAAAGTCTGTCTACCGACAGGCACCTGACAATGATAAACAAGGGTTATGGGTTTCATTGAATGATTACACACATTGCACACACCCTAGCCATGTATTGTCTATGATTTTTGTTCTTAATCATACCCAACACGAATAACAACTCTATTTATCGTTCTAATCTCTTGTAGGTTTGATATATCGATCCTGAAAGTTAACGTTTATTCGGTTAAGCCTTTGTCTAGTGGATTCTGCATCTAGATTTAGGTATGACGTTTGTTCTAACGTTCATTAGCACCAACCGTTTTTGTAATGGTTTTAGTATAACTTGATGAATGTTTTTTTATGAATAATTTGGCCAGTGAATTAGCTTGTACATTTGTAACATCCCGTTTTTCTCGTACGTATTGAAAGGTACATACTTAATCGTTTGCACGTTTGTAACTCGTCGTTTAGGCGTAATTGTGTGGATATATATATATATATATATATATATATATATATATATATATATATATATATATATATATATATACTTGTTAATGTGTGCGTATATAAGTTTGTATATGAGTTTGGTTAGCGTTAAGTCTTGTGTGGCTTAGATACGATGTTTAGACGTATGTCGGAAGCATGAACAAATTGTAAGTCGCGTAAAATGATTTTTGGCTTAAGTGTTGTCGAAGTGTTCAGGCAAAGGCAAATGTCGCGCCGCGACAATCTGGGCCGCGACGCGACATATATTGCAAACCAGGATCAGAAAGGGACTTAAGAAGGGTCGATTTTCCTTTGTTACATCGCGCCGCGACGAATTGGCCGCGCCGCGGCAGTCCTGCTGGACAGAATCCGGTTCTAGCTCAAATTAAATGACTTCTGTGACAACCCAGAAATTTTCAACCAAATTTAAACTTTATCTTTATATTATTCCGACACGATAAGCAAAGTTTGTTAAGTTAAATCTCAAGAATTTTAAATTGTGTTCATACATTCATTATAACCTCGACCAAATTCCGACGATTCACGAACCGTTATATATAAATAAATATGTATATATATATTATAACTTGAGAATATTAATAAAGTATTAAACGTATAATACTTTACATGAACGTATTTGTTTCAATATGTTTATCGATGGAATTAGAAGTTAATATCAAATGATTGATTTATCAGATACATTATGATATCATTACGGGTCTATGTTATGAGGTCCACTGTGATTTAAGAAATCTATTCTTTTTGACAACATTCGGAAAATGGTAAAGTGATTTATAAGTAAGAACGTGAAGTGTAAATAACTTAGATGTTGGATATCGACAAGTTAAGTAACTCGACATTTTTCATTAAGATGATTTCATACATTTATTTAACCTTTGAACTTTATCCCATGCTTCACCAACAAACTGTAATTTAAAAACTTGAAACCTATTATGAATATATATGATTCTACTTTTCTAAAACATTTTATGATATATAACGATTTCCATTATTTTAACCTTTAAACAAAATGATTCTTAAAAATATATTTGGTTTTGGAAAACAAAATTATTATATTTATTTGATTTAGTTTCAAACGTACAAAAACGTTTTCAGTTTAAAAAGAACTTTATTATTAAAATGTATATAACTTTTATAAATATCTAGAACCACTTTTGACAACTCATTACTTAACCAGTATGATAAAGATAACGATATTTATATTTTATTTTATTAAATATATATAACGATTTAAATTAATATTATATATATTTATAAGCGTATTATACGTACATAGTTTTATACTTTTACTATACTTAAACTTTACCTTTACTTTATTTTTACTTTACTTTAACTTTAATAATTCACTTTAATAATTCATACTTTAATAATTCATACTTTAATAATTCACTTTAATAATCCATACTTTAATAATTTACTTTAATAATTCATACTTTAATAATTTACTTTAATAATTCATACTTTAATAATTCACTTTAATAATTCAAAAATCTATTATAAATAGAATTCAATAGGTTTCATTATTTCATAGAAACTTGAAAATATTTTTCTCTAAACTCTAAACTCTCTCAATCGATTTATATATATATATATATATATATATATATATATATATATATATATATATATATATATATATATATATATATATATATATATATATATATATATTTACTCCATATTATTTCAAGATATTATTAGTATACATAAAATATTACGTCAGAGTGCTGTCCGAGTGATTTCGAAATTGTTTTTCGAGTGGGATTGGATTAAGGAAATTATAGGTTATAGCTATGTAGGGGATTGGGTATGGTTCATGGGTATGCTCGTGAGGTCAATATAGTGTTTATCATCTCCGTTGCGTCTACGTACCTTTCCTGCAATATTGAATCTCAATATTGATACGTGAGTACTCATAATTTAACTTTTACATACTAATAGTGTATCCCTGACTAGTACTCGAGTATATAGGATTATGCATGTTTGTACTTTTGATATTGCCTTTAGTTAGGTTATGTTGAATCCTGAATTAGTTATATATGCGACTGAGATAAGGTATAAGATATGCATGTCGTTGGAAAGCTAGTGAAAAATTAAGAACTTTTCATTTAGATATCGAATGATTTCGATGAACGGATTTGAAGTTATAGTCCATCGAATTTTTGTATTATTATTAAAAATGATTATTATTATCGTCGTTATTATCGTCGTTCTAGTTTTATCTTATTATTATTATTATTATTATCTTTATCAATAAAAGGATTTATCATTAAAAAATATTTTTTTTTTATTATTACTATCGTTATTATCGTTAAAGTTATAATTAGTATTAGTATTATTATTATCCAATTATTATTATTATTATTATTATTATTATTATTGGTATTATTATTATTATTATCATTATTAATATATATATCATTATTTAAAAATGGTTATTGTTATTGTTATTATTATTATTACTATATTATCATTAAGATAATTATTAGTATTATCGTTAATAATGTTATAGTAACTATCATTATTAATATTAGTGTAATTAAAACAAATATTTGTAACACCTAATTATTTTGATTACTATTATTATCATTATTACCAACACGATATAAAAGACGATTAAAAGCTATTAAACGAAACGATTAGGAAATAATGGGTAAGAGTATCATGAAGAAATTAAAATATTATAAGATATTGATTTAGATAAAATTATCGTTCTTATTATTTTTATCATTACTATTATTATTAAAATTATCGTTAGTATTAAAACTATCATTTTAACAAAAATTATCATTTTAATAGAAATGTCATTATTACTATAAAATATCATTATTATTATTATTATTATTATTATTTTAAATAGAATTATTATTTTAAAGATAATATTAAAAATTATCGTAAATATTAAAGTTATCATAATTAGAATTATCGTTTTATCATAATGTCATCTTAGTAATTCTAAATATTGATATTTTTATAATATTAATTATTATTACAAAATAATACAACTTTTACTTACTATCATTATAGATATTATTTTATCAAATAAATATTTTATAGAAACATATTTTACTACGTGTAATAACTTACTTTAATAATACCTATCATATTATCTTTATAATATTAAATGAACCCTATAAATTTTATTACTTAATATATATAAAAGTATATTTTATTATATAAATATAATATAAAATTTTATTTATTAATAAATAAATTATATTATTTACTCTAATAAATCTTTTAAAAATATTTAAAAATATAAAACGACGATATTTAAACTATATATTAATCATGTATAGATTTTTGGAAATTATTTTGAGTCAAATTTACTTTTGTTGACTTTTACATATTAGTCTCGAGCATTAGGATTGTGGTACACTATGACTTGACCTAATTTGTTAGACAAATATTGACCAACACATAAATATATATAATTAATTTATGTTCGTGAATCCGAGGCCAACCTTGCACTTGTTCAATGACGTTATATGTATTTTTACTACGAAATACAGTATGGTGAGTTTCATTTACCTTTTTACCCTTTATATTTTTGGGACTGAGAATACATGCGCTTTTATAAATGTTTGACAAAATAGACACAAGTAATTGAAACTACATTCTATGGTTGAATTATCGAAATCGAATATGCCCCTTTTTATTAAAGTCTGGTAATCTAAGAATTAGGGAACAGACACCCTAATTGACGCGAATCCTAAAGATAGATCTATTGGGCCTAACAAACCCCATCCAAAGTACCGGATGCTTTAGTACTTCGAAAGTATATCATGTCCGAAGGAGGATCCCGGAATGATAGGGGATATTCTTATATGTATCTAGTTAATGTCGGTTACCAGGTGTTCACCATATGAATGATTATTTTTTGTCTCTATGCATGGGACGTATATTTATGAGAACTGGAAATGAAATTCTTGTGGTCTATTAAAATGATGGAAATAAATGATTATGATAAACTAATGAACTCACCAACCTTTTGGTTGACACTTTAAAGCATGTTTATTCTCAGGTGTTAAAGAAATCTTCCGCTGTGCATTTGCTCATTTTAAAGATATTACTTGGAGTCTTTCATAGCATATTTCGAAGAACGTTGCATTCGAGTCATTGAGTTCATCAAAGATTATTATTAAATCAATTTATAGTTGGATAGTGGATATTATGAAATGGTATGCATGCCTGTCAATTTTTGATGTAAAGAAAGATTGTCTTTTAAAAACGAATGCAATGTTTGTAAAATGTATCATATAGAGGTCAAATACCTCGCAATGTAATCAACTATTGTGAATCGTTTATAATGTATATGAATGGGTCCTTTCAGTTGGTATCAGAGCAGTGGTCTTAGCGAACCAGGTCTGCATTAGTGTGTCTAACTGATAAGTCGTTAGGATGCATTAGTGAGTCTGGACTTCGACCGTGTCTGCATGTCAAAAGTTTTGCTTATCATTTCTAGTCGGAAATCATCTGCTTATCATCCATAGAAAATTACCTGCTTATCATTATTAGTCTAGACACGTCTTGCTACATTAATTGCATGAGTAGTGTATAGACAAAATTCATATCTTAGCGTATCTGCTAAATCATATCTTATCGTATCTGTTACTTTAAACTTTGTCTGACATATCCTGCAAATTCCTCCGTAATCTATGAAATCTTTTGATCTCTATATATAGATATCCTATGTAAATAGAATACCACCCGATAGCCGAAAAATCATTTTTATATCGAAAATCCTTTATCCAATCGTACGAAATGGAATTTGTCATCAGTTCAAGTCACTCGGATTCCGAAATGGAATCTCACTCAAGCTCCGAAAGCAGTGTGACCGGAATGGATCAACCAATCAGACATCACCTATTCTGGATGAATTGGGGATGGGTTCGTAGCCTCCTCAATCATTGGAAATAAGAAGAAGGCGATCCTTTCCATCCACCACATTACCCTCTTGGCGAAGAACTTGAAGCACTTACCGGTGAACCTGTTCGAGACACCATTTTCTCTCTCATTTCCAGGGTATCTCGTCACGATTATAAACTACATCAAATTCTAGATTTTATTTATCCGCTCGTTCCGACCGACAATCATCCTGGAATAATAGAAAAAGTCAACGAACTTCGCGCTCGGGTAGTGGCTTTGGAGAATATGGTGCAGAGATTACAAACACCAGCAGCAGCACCAGCAGCATAACCAGTACCACCATCATCAACGCCAACAGTACCATTACCACCTCCAACCACAACCGCGTTGTAAACCTCAACTTCACAATCTATCCCACGAGCATCAACGTCATACGCACCATAGATACCAAGGAGTACCAACAACAATAACTGACGAAGTATTAATTCATAACTTCATTGGAGAAACATTCCGCGGCGATTATATAATCTCTAAAGTCTTAGAGATTATCTAATCTAGCCCTAACCATAAATCAGTTAAGCGAACCAAAATGATAGAAGGAAGAGTAGAAACCCTGATAAAAATGGTGTGTGATTAACAAGTTAAACTTGTTTTACCAACAGCATCAACAGTACCGTCAACGTCACCAGCATCGTCAGTACAGTCAAAAACAGAATCAACAACACCTATAACATCACAAACTCCGTCAGTTCAAGAATCACTGTGGACATCATTAAGAATCAATAACGTGTATATTGTATCAACAAGTTATGAAGAATTAACTCATTCCCTCTGAAGAAATTATATATATATATTATATATATATATATATATATATATATATATATATATATATATATATATATATATATATATATATATTTTGAAATAAAAAATAAATCTTTCCGTGCTAAGCTATTGTGTGTGAATCTTAACTACTCGGTTAATTCATATTACAAATATGCAATAATGTACGTCCCTCGCCCGCGACTTAACCATCGTTAACTACAATCTCTGTCTCAATTCAACAAATTCCAATTCCTAATAAATCAAGTATATATTTGATTTTACACTTCATCATTGATGTAACCGAAACTTTTCAGATAACATCATTCGTACTTTGCGAAGTTCACAAGAATTTAACGAAAACCAACATCACATCTCAACAAATAACGAAGTATTGATTCATAATTTCAATATTATTGAAGAAATACTTATGTAACCTCTAAAGCCTTCAAGGAATTATTCAATTCTAGTTCCAACCGTAAATTGAATGAGTTTAATTTAGTATTAACTCATTAAAATCTATGTTACATCTGAGGAGAATATATACATATATATTTTCATAAAGACTGTAATAAAATTCTTATGTACAAAATATTAATTGTGAAATTTTTTTTAACGGGTAGGTAATACCCGAGAGATATATATAAATTCACAATTAATATATTACATTCTTCGAATCAGATTAAGCAAATTATCAATTATACTTCCTACTTTCACAATAATATACATTCTTTCATAGAAATCAAAACAATCATACTCATTCAAACCTAATTACATATTCTGCTTTTAAAATCTCAGAATTCAATTCGAGATATAACCGGTACCATCACTTTTAGATTCCTACATCTTTCAAAGCTATACTTTGACTTCAAAAGTGTGTTAGAACATCAAATGTATACAAACGATTACAATCTGTGTTCAAACCCTTCAAAAATCTCTGAAGACACTTCAAATAATGAGCAATTGAGATGATGATCCAACCACATATTACCCACAGTTATGTACTTAAAAAGCTCTCGAAACCAAAGTCATAATTCAACACATATCTGTGTCAAATCTTTTGGCATTTATTAGCAAAAATAACCTTGCAATTCCTTTGCAAAGTAGCAAATTATATCACAGCTCCAGCAAGACAACTTCGATTTTTTCATTCGGAGTAGCCTTATCATAATTTTGATATATGTGATTACCCTTTTGTTACCGGAGAACCTTTCATATTCCACTACATTAGCAATAAACTTACCAACAACTTCACTGATCTTGGGAATTCTGAAGAATCTTTATATTTATCGAAACCTCATCATTTACTCATCTGCCTCTTGTAACGAGAATTGCCATACGAATCATTGGGAATTAGCAATCAGTATTTTGAAATCTCACAGCATGTTGACGCCAACAGTTATACATAACGTCAATTTCCAAGGCTTACATACTTCGAATGTGAAGTTTCTGAAAAACACTCTGAACCGCGAACTAGTTCTCGAAATGCTGATGAAGTAACAAAAACTGTAAACGACCTTAGCAGTAAAAAGTTTGATGATAAAGATTAGTGTATTAACAAAGCTCAGAAATAGAGAAGTTTTGGAACTGGAAAACGGATTGAGCAAAGTATGAAGGAGGCTGTGGACAAATCACAAAGACTGAACCTGCCTTTAAAGAATCTAAATGATTCAGTGTCTGCTGAAGTCATTAACAAATACCTTGCTCCTGATACTAAACCCTTACAGACAATATTCCTCATCATTCTCTGATATTAGAAATTTTAAGATATCATCGTATCTTTCATTATAAATATCCTCCATATTTCTGAAGATATTTCCATAACTATTCTTATCTGGAATCATTTATCTCTTTGCGCTATCTGTATTACATAAAAAAGGAAACTGTTTAGTTCCTATACTCTGTAAACCTTTGAGTTTAAAATATGAATGTTTTTGAAGTAGTGTTGGAAACTGAAGCATGAGTTAGTATAATATAATGACACTTGATCAACGTGATTATATTACAGTAATTCATGCTGAGTTTCTAAATGGAACGTGATGATTCACAGATCATAACATCATCATGTACCATGTTATACGACTCTTTTATTCTATTTAACCTCTAAAATATCAAGAAAATATTTCTTGATGATTCGGCCTTTTCTAAGGTATTCTAGTAATTTGACAAGTCAAGATCGTGCCATCACAATTTCCTTCCTAGAACATTAACAATGTTCATTCTGAAATTCATATCTGTGAATTCTGGACCATTACAAGCGGTGCTTAATCGCAAGAAGAAGAAACGAAAGGACAAAACTCCGAAATAGAAATTGGGGTATAAATTGCAGTAAATAAAAGAGAGCATTAACTATGGATGCCAATGATTATAGAAGATAGAAACAGAGACTTTGAAATATAAGGGAAGATATAAAGCCCAACGACAAACCAAAAAAATTATAAATCATATATATCGATGCATATAGCAATATAAAGACACGGGAGAACTAGAAATACTATAAACCCAAGAGTATAGTAGAAGTAAATAGATTCTTCCGGCGGTAGATGAAAAAGAAGAATGACCGATATGAAAGTTATAAGTATATCGAGAATCAGAACTGGATGGAGCATATTGATGAATACTTTAAAATATGAGTTGAGGGGGAAAGAATAGAAGGTGATGAAACATGACTAGGAACTTAGAAATCAACAGATTTAACTCACACAAAGACGGAATAAGTGAATCAAACCCTCTAGTGAATAGGTTAAGCTTTTTGGGATTAATTTAGTCATACCACAACTAAATCAAGTGTGATCAGATCAACACCTAGAGCTATTATTCACCACCTGGGTGATTTGGGTTGAGAGAGAATCGGAGGAGCTCACCATATCTGAGTGTGTGTAACAAATGAGAGGCTTAACCTAAAATGAAGAACATAAGACTTTATATACCCCTGCTGTTGACTCACCCGTACGATTCATCCATCACACATACGAGTTGGCTTCATCAGCCGTACGGGTGATCACTCACTCGTGTCTTCTCATTTTTGTTGTAATTATGACTTAGCTCAGCATCAACCTTACGTATGAGCCTGTCAGCTGTACGAGTGAGGCTTCACTCGGATGTCTGACTAAGTCTAACATAGTCAAACATCTAAATCTCATTCCTGCAGTTGCTGTAACCACATACAAACACGGATAGGATAATAACGAACGATCATGGTGGCCTGCAAACTGTTGTACCTGCAATGGACGTGGGTAGATGTCTAGGGACTTGCATAAAATGCATCAACAGAAGGTGTGAGTTGTAAGAAAACGAAGGAGGTGAATTTATAAGAAAATCTCCGACAGAACAATTAAAATGGACGATCGCATTTAAAGCGGATCCTAATTCCTTTTGTTACCGGAGAATCAAATCTTATTACAAAGATTTTCTTCAAATCCCTTGAAATCTGGAAATCAATCATATCTACGTCAAATGATAAGATGAATCTACACTTACTCATTTCACTCTTCTATGTTAGCTTCATTCGTACTCTTCATATAAATGGATTGTTTATCCAAATTATTCGTTGATGATAAAACTCTAATTTTCAGCCTGTATGCATCATGAAAACATACTTATTATCATTCACGACCTTTTCACTCAAATTTCGGGACGAAATTTCTTTAACGGGTAGGTACTGTGACAACCCAGAAATTTTCAACCAAATTTAAACTTTATCTTTATATTATTCCGACACGATAAGCAAAGTTTGTTAAGTTAAATCTCAAGAATTTTAAATTGTGTTCATACATTCATTATAACCTCGACCAAATTCCGACGATTCACGAACCGTTATATATAAATAAATATGTATATATATGTATATATATATTATAACTTGAGAATATTAATAAAGTATTAAACGTATAATACTTTACATGAACGTATTTGTTTCAATATGTTTATCGATGGAATTAGAAGTTAATATCAAATGATTGATTTATCAGATACATTATGATATCATTACGGGTCTATGTTATGAGGTCCACTATGATTTAAGAAATCTATTCTTTTTGACAACATTCGGAAAATGGTAAAGTGATTTATAAGTAAGAACGTGAAGTGTAAATAACTTAGATGTTGGATATTGACAAGTTAAGTAACTCGACATTTTTCATTAAGATGATTTCATACATTTATTTAACCTTTGAACTTTATCCCATGTTTCACCAACAAACTGTAATTTAAAAACTTGAAACCTATTATGAATATATATGATTCTACTTTTCTAAAACATTTTATGATATATAACGATTTCCATTATTTTAACCTTTAAACAAAATGATTCTTAAAAATATATTTGGTTTTGGAAAACAAAATTATTATATTTATTTGATTTAGTTTCAAACGTACAAAAACGTTTTCAGTTTAAAAAGAACTTTATTATTAAAATGTATATAACTTTTATAAATATCTAGAACCACTTTTGACAACTCATTACTTAACCAGTATGATAAAGATAACGATATTTATATTTTATTTTATTAAATATATATAACGATTTAAATTAATATTATATATATTTATACGCGTATTATACGTACATAGTTTTATACTTTTACTATACTTAAACTTTACCTTTACTTTATTTTTACTTTACTTTAACTTTAATAATTCACTTTAATAATTCATACTTTAATAATTCATACTTTAATAATTCACTTTAATAATCCATACTTTAATAATTCACTTTAATAATTCATACTTTAATAATTTACTTTAATAATTCATACTTTAATAATTCACTTTAATAATTCAAAAATCTATTATAAATAGAATTCAATAGGTTTCATTATTTCATAGAAACTTGAAAATATTTTTCTCTAAACTCTAAACTCTCTCAATCGATTTACATATATATATATATATATATATATATATATATATATATATATATATATATATATATATATATATATATATATATATATATATATATATATATATATATATATATATATATATATATATTTACTCCGTATTATTTCAAGATATTATTAGTATACATAAAATATTACGTCAGAGTGCTGTCCGAGTGATTTCGAAATTGTTTTTCGAGTGGGATTGGATTAAGGAAATTATGGGTTATAGCTATGGAGGTGATTGGGTATGGTTCATGGGTATGCTCGTGAGGTCAATATAGTGTTTATCATCTCCGTTGCGTCTACGTACCTTTCCTGCAATATTGAATCTCAATATTGATACGTGAGTACTCATAATTTAACTTTTACATACTAATAGTGTATCCCTGACTAGTGCTCGAGTATATAGGATTATGCATATTTGTACTTTTGATATTGCCTTTAGTTAGGTTATGTTGAATCCTGAATTAGTTATATATGCGACTGAGATAAGGTATAAGATATGCATGTCGTTGGAAAGCTAGTGAAAAATTAAGAACTTTTCATTTAGATATCGAATGATTTCGATGAACGGATTTGAAGTTATAGTCCATCGAATTTTTGTATTATTATTAAAAATGATTATTATTATCGTCGTTATTATCGTCGTTCTAGTTTTATCTTATTATTATTATTATTATTATCTTTATCAATAAAAGGATTTATCATTAAAAAATATTATTTTTTTTTTATTATTACTATCGTTATTATCGTTAAAGTTATAATTAGTATTAGTATTATTATTATCCAATTATTATTATTATTATTATTATTATTATTATTATTATTATTATTATTATTATTATTATTATTATTATTATTATTATTATTATTATTATTATTATTATTATTATTGGTATTATTATTATTATTATCATTATTAATATATATATCATTATTTAAAAATGGTTATTGTTATTGTTATTATTATTATTACTATATTATCATTAAGATAATTATTAGTATTATCGTTAATAATGTTATAGTAACTATCATTATTAATATTAGTGTAATTAAAACAAATATTTGTAACACCTAATTATTTTGATTACTATTATTATCATTATTACCAACACGATATAAAAGACGATTAAAAGCTATTAAACGAAACGATTAGGAAATAATGGGTAAGAGTATCATGATGAAATTAAAATATTATAAGATATTGATTTAGATAAAATTATCGTTCTTATTATTTTTATCATTACTATTATTATTAAAATTATCGTTAGTATTAAAACTATCATTTTAACAAAAATTATCATTTTAATAGAAATGTCATTATTACTATAAAATATCATTATTATTATTATTATTATTATTATTATTATTTTAAATAGAATTATTATTTTAAAGATAATATTAAAAATTATCGTAAATATTAAAGTTATCATAATTAGAATTATCGTTTTATCATAATGTCATCTTTGTAATTCTAAATATTGATATTTTTATAATATTAATTATTATTACAAAATAATACAACTTTTACTTACTATCATTATAGATATTATTTTATCAAATAAATATTTTATAGAAACATATTTTACTACGTGTAATAACTTACTTTAATAATACCTATCATATTATCTTTATAATATTAAATGAACCCTATAAATTTTATTACTTAATATATATAAAAGTATATTTTATTATATAAATATAATATAAAATTTTATTTATTAATAAATAAATTATATTATTTACTCTAATAAATCTTTTAAAAATATTTAAAAATATAAAACGACGATATTTAAACTATATATTAATCATGTATAGATTTTTGGAAATTATTTTGAGTCAAATTTACTTTTGTTGACTTTTACATATTAGTCTCGAGCATTAGGATTGTGGTACACTATGACTTGACCTAATTTGTTAGACAAATATTGACCAACACATAAATATATATAATTAATTTAGGTTCGTGAATCCGAGGCCAACCTTGCACTTGTTCAATGACGTTATATGTATTTTTACTACGAAATACAGTATGGTGAGTTTCATTTACCTTTTTACCCGTTATATTTTTGGGACTGAGAATACATGCGCTTTTATAAATGTTTGACAAAATAGACACAAGTAATTGAAACTACATTCTATGGTTGAATTATCGAAATCGAATATGCCCCTTTTTATTAAAGTCTGGTAATCTAAGAATTAGGGAACAGACACCCTAATTGACGCGAATCCTAAAGATAGATCTATTGGGCCTAACAAACCCCATCCAAAGTACCGGATGCTTTAGTACTTCGAAAGTATATCATATCCGAAGGAGGATCCCGGAATGATAGGGGATATTCTTATATGTATCTAGTTAATGTCGGTTACCAGGTGTTCACCATATGAATGATTATTTTTTGTCTCTATGCATGGGACGTATATTTATGAGAACTGGAAATGAAATTCTTGTGGTCTATTAAAATGATGGAAATAAATGATTATGATAAACTAATGAACTCACCACCCTTTTGGTTGACACTTTAAAGCATGTTTATTCTCAGGTGTTAAAGAAATCTTCCGCTGTGCATTTGCTCATTTTAAAGATATTACTTGGAGTCTTTGTAACACCCCGCTTTTCCGTACATGCTTAAAGGGTCGTGCGAGACTTAAGGTTGGAGTTTAGGCGTGTATTAGAGTGAGCGTTTGGGTTGTATAGTTGTGGAAACCTCGGAATTTTGTTAACTAGTCGAAGGGGCCTGTTGCAGCCCAATGTCGCGCCGCGACAAGTGGGTCCGCGCCGCGGCCCACAAAGCAACTCCAGATCAGAAAACGACTTAAACAGGATGATTTGTCCTAGTGCATCGTCGCGCCGCGACGAGTGGTGCCGCGCCGCGGCAGACCTGCAGGTCAGGTCCCGGATTCTATTTAAATTAAAGGATTTTGAGGGGCAAAATAGTAAATGGACGTATAGATCAGATGGGTGCATTAAATCTGGTCCACTAGTTCATTTATTCATTTTCCTTTTTCATTTTCTTTCAATTTCTCTCCCAAAACTCTAACACCCATTTGGATTCAAGGTGAGATTGGGAGAGGAAGGATTGAGGGTTGATCTTTGGAGCAAGTGTTAAAGTTGTTCCTTGTGACTCTAGCTACGTGGTGATAGTCTCGGTAAGTTCTAACTCTAAGTTTCGAGTTTTAATTGATTATGGCTAGGGTTTTGGTTAATAGAAGCTTGTATGACCCATTTGGGAGTAAAATGGGTGAATTTGGGTTAGGTTGTTGTAATGAAACCCTAATGGCCATAACCTAGGGTTTTGGTCTTGTAATTGTGAGTTTGAAAGTGTTAATGATATTGTAAGCATTAAACACTTGTTAGAATTGAAAGAGATGTCATTTGGGTCAAGAATGTGCTAGTTGACCTAGTTTGGGTAAAATGGGTGTAAATTACCCTAGGTGGATGTCAATTGAGGCTAGTAGACTTCAATGCACTAATGTTGGTAATTAAAGTCGAGTCTTGGCCATTAAGAGGGCGGTTGTGGTGTGGTTGGGTCATTTAATGCGAAATTGAGTCATTAAATGCCCAAGTAAATGTAATGTGGTTAATTCCACTAGTTTATGTATTGAATTGGTACTTAATGTATTAGGTACTTGGCTTTGAAGTTTGGAAGCGATTATTCATCATCCTTGCGTCAAGGTGAGTGGAATAATTATGCGTGAACGTATATAATGTATTTATTTGTGTGGTGTGAATGTGGAAGTGTCGCGGTGTTCAAGACACCACATTCTAGGTAACGAGTAGTATTGTCGCGGTGTTTAAGACACTACTCATTGTGTGATTGACTTGTGGTATTGTCGCGGTGTTTAAGACTCCACAAGGTCATGAGAGTGGAAGTGTCGCGGTGTTCAAGACACCACTCATTGTATTGAATGAAGTGTGGATTCGTCGCGGTGTTTAAGACGCCACATTGTTGTAAGGGTGAGTTAGTCGCGGTGTTTAAGACATCACCCGGGGGACTAGTGATTACGCGGTGTATAAGTAACACTAGTGGATGTTATGAACTCCAACGGACTTACATGTACCGTTCTCTTGTAAACTTGGTTAACCATGGTTGTGCGAATTGTGCTTAGCATATTATATTGTGAACTATATGCTATTAGTGTTGCTAGCTTAATGGGGAACGTGGGTAGTAGTTTATGCATGATCGATTGCATGTTGTTGAATTGCTAGCTTGTATGTGGTATTGTGTAATTGTATGCAAGTAAGTAGATTATATATGATCATGTATAATTATTGCATTCACTAAGCGTTAGCTTACCCCTCGCGTTGTTTATCTTTTTAGTTGCAGGTGAGGATAAAGGGAAGGGGATTGTTGGACACTAGATGTCCTTGGCGATGTGCTTGTAGGAGCTTTTGGAAGTTGACCACCTTTTGGGTAGTTTAGTCCCAAACCATGCTCGTTGGGTCGTTTGGTTTATAAACTATCATTGTATTCGGTCAAACTTGTATTAACTTAATTAATGGCCTTTGTGCCTTTTGTAAACATTGGAAATGGTTGTACGTTTTAATGGAACTTGTGATTTGGTCTACATATTTAATTGGCGCATAAATGTGTATATATATATATATAAAAAAAAAAAAAAAAAAAATTTATCGTACGGAGTACGGGTTGGGTTGTTTCAAGTGGTATCAGAGCGTGGTCTAAGGGATTTAGGTGACTTGAGATAGGCGCCTAGACTTAGACTTTTGTGTGTGCATTGTGCGGGACTTGTAGGACTTTGGGTCGGACCGGGACTTGGTTAGTACATAGGTTCATGTGAACTAATCATGTGTTATTTGTTCATGTTGTGTAGCAAGCATCGAGCGAAATGAACGTTGTACTAGCGAGTTAACGCGACGTGCTCGCGTAGTAATGATTAGCTACCCTTACTACGGGTGCAAATCGTGTCAAACAAGCGATGTACGACGATTGTCGAGCGAGATGGAGTGGTATGGTGTATAGGTATATATGTGTCATGTCTTTAGTTTCGTTGTTTAATCCTTTCCGTTTTATAGAATGAAGATGAGAAACGGACACGACACCGATATTGGGGGCACGAGCGAGGACCCCGAGTTCACGGCCAAGGTTGAGGCCATCTTTCAACGCCAAAAGGCGGAGTTTCGCGAAGATGTTAAGAAGATGTTTATCGAGACGATTGACGAACAAGTCGTCGCTTTGGTTAAGGAGCAAATTAAGATTGCTCTTCAAGAAGAAAATGGGGGAAGGCGTGACTTTTTCTTCAAGAACTTTAGGGATGCTCAACCTCCTACTTTTGAGGGCGATCGGGACCCACTCAAGAGTGCCCGATTCATCTCCGATATGGAGGGGGCCTTCCGTACTTGTGAGTGTCCACCCGACAAGAAGACTAGGTATGGTTGTAGCATGTTAAGGGGTGACGCGAAATTGTGGTGGGATGCTAAGATCCAACTCTATGGTGAAGAACAATGTATGGACTTCACTTGGGAGGAATTTAGAGCGGAGTTCTTCGATGAGTACCGAACTTCGGCCGATCTTACAAGACTTAAGGACGAGCTACGTACCTTGAGGCAAGGGTCGATGGACTTGAACACTCTCAAATCCGTGTTCTTGTCCAAGACGCAATTTTGCCCGGAGTATGTCGGGAATGATAAAATGTTGAAAGAAGATTTCTATCGAACCTTGAATGATAGTTATCAAGAAAAGATTAGCGTAAACGTGGTGAAGAGCTTCGATGAGTTGTTTAATATGGCGAAAGGGTTCGAGGCACTTGTGATGAGGAAAAGTAGCCTTACCTTGGGTAAGAAGAAGTTTGAAGCTACTAGCCAATCGAATTTTTCTAGCAAGAAGTTTAAGAAGGGCTCCGAGAGTGTGGGGAGCGTGAAGAAAGGTGCTTCGGGGGACTTCCCCTATTCTTGTCATAATTGTGGGCGAAGGGGGCATATGGCCCGAGATTGCACCAAACCATCTTCTACTACAAAGTTCACTTGTTACAATTGTGGGAAGGAAGGACACAAGAAGACCGAGTGTCCCGAGTTGCGTAATGAAAATGCTAAGCGGATAGAGAAGGCAGCGGGTACGGCTAGGGGTCGTAACTACTTGATGTCTAATGAAGAAGCTAAACAATCCAATGAAGTCGTTTCAGGTACTTTCATGGTTAATTCTAATCCGGCTCGGATACTTTTTGATAGTGGTGCTAATTTGTCTTTCGTATCTCCAAGTTTTGTGCCTAAGTTAAATAAACCGCTAGTAAAGTTGAGTCGTCCGGTAGAAGTTGAAATAGCGGATGGCAAGACGGCGCTAGTGGTTGATGTGTGTAAAAATTGCAATGTTGTGTTTGGCGCCGAAAGTTTCGAAATTGATCTTATTCCGATGACTTTGGGTGATTTTGATGTAGTCGTTGGTATGGATTGGCTCGATCGTTATAGAGCCGATATTGCATGCCACGACAAGTTTATTCGTGTAAAGACCCCAAGTGGGGGAGAGATGATTATTCATGGTGACAAACGAAGGAGATCGGTGCCGATATGCACTTTTGCTCGGGCACGACGTCACATTATTACCGGTGGTATGGCTTTCCTTGCTCATGTTGTCGACGCTCGTAATGAGCCACCACCTATTCGTGAAATTCCGGTAGTTAATGAGTTTGAAGATGTCTTTCCGGATGAGTTACCGGGTGTTCCGGCGGAAAGACAAGTAGAATTTCGCATCGAGTTGGTTCCGGGGGCTACCCCCATTGCTAAAACTCCTTATCGTTTAGCACCAACGGAGATGCAAGAGTTATTGAATCAAATTCAAGAATTGCTCGAGAAGGGTTTTATCCGACCTAGTGCTTCGCCATGGGGCGCTCCGGTCTTATTTGTGAAGAAGAAAGACGGTAGTATGCGTATGTGCATTGATTACCGTGAGTTGAATAAAGTGACGATCAAGAATCGTTATCCACTACCTAGGATCGACGATTTGTTTGATCAACTTCAAGGCGCAACGTATTTCTCTAAGATCGACCTACGGTCCGGCTATCACCAAATGCGGGTCCGTGAGGAAGATATTGAGAAAACGGCTTTCCGAACGCGTTACGGGCATTATGAATTTGTAGTTATGCCCTTCGGTCTTACGAATGCACCGGCGGCATTCATGGATCTTATGAACCGGGTGTGCCAACCTATGTTGGACAAGTCGGTTATTGTGTTCATTGACGACATACTAGTCTACTCGAAAAGTATGCACGAACATGAACGTCACTTGCGTGAAGTTTTGAAGACGCTAAGAAAAGAGAAGTTGTATGCAAAGTTCTCTAAATGTGAATTTTGGCTAAGGGAGGTTCAATTCCTTGGTCACATTGTGAACGAAAGCGGTATCCAAGTGGATCCGGGGAAGATTGAGACGGTGAAGAGTTGGGGACGACCGACTACGCCCACGGAGATCCGAAGTTTTCTCGGATTGGCCGGTTATTATCGTCGGTTTATCCAAGACTTTTCTAAGATTGCTTCTCCATTAACAAAGTTGACGAGGAAGAGTGCTAAGTTCAATTGGGAAAACGAGCAAGAAATTGCTTTTCAATTATTGAAAGAGAAGTTGTGTCAAGCTCCGGTGTTAGTGTTACCGGAAGGTGTCGAAGACATGGTGGTTTATTGTGATGCTTCTTTAAATGGGCTCGGGTGCGTCCTTATGCAAAGGGGTAAAGTCATTGCTTATGCCTCTCGACAATTAAAGGAACACGAAACGAGGTACCCGACTCATGATCTTGAAATGGCGGCGGTTGTGCATGCGTTGAAAATTTGGCGCCACTACTTATATGGTGTCAAGTGTACGATATATTCGGATCATAAGAATTTGAAACACCTTTTTACTCAAAGGGATTTGAATTATCGTCAACGTAGATGGATGGATGTGGTGAAAGATTATGATTGTGAGATACTTTACCATCCGGGTAAGGCGAATGTGGTCGCGGATGCGTTAAGTCGAAAGACTCAACATCCGGCGATACGTATAACATCGTTACGTTTGATTATCACTAACGACTTTCTTGAAAAGATGGGTGAAGAACAAATAGAGGCTTATGTTCACGATAAGCACGCGGAACGAATTGTGGGCCAATCGGAGTTTATTACTATGGGTCCGCGGGGTTTGTTGTCCTTTCAAGGAAGGGTGTGGGTGCCTAAGACGGGTGATTACCGGCGAGTGCTACTTGATGAAGCACATAAGTCCAAATATTCCATTCATCCGGGTGCAACGAAAATGTACTATGATTTGAAGAAAGATTATTGGTGGCCCGGCATGAAACGTGATGTGGTTAAGTATGTTGAACAATGCGTCACGTGCTTGCAAGTCAAAGCCGAGCACCAAAAGCCTTACGGTAAGTTACAACCATTGGAAGTCCCGAAATGGAAATGGGAGCACATTACCATGGACTTTATTACCAAGTTACCGAAGACGGCGCGAACTCAATACGATACGATTTGGGTGATTGTTGATAGGTTGACGAAAAGTGCCTTGTTTCTTCCCATTAAAGAAGCAATATCGTCGGAGGCCTTGGCTAAGTTGTTTATCAAGGAAGTGGTCTCGCGGCATGGCGTTCCTATATCTATTATTTCGGATCGAGATACCCGTTTTACATCTCGATTTTGGGAAAAGTTTCATGAAGATATGGGTACACAATTAAAGTTGAGCACGGCGTATCATCCTCAAACGGACGGTCAAACCGAGCGTACGAATCAAACTTTGGAAGATATGCTACGGGCGTGCATCATTGATTTTGGTGGTAGTTGGGATGAGCATTTACCTTTGGTGGAATTCTCATACAATAATAGTTTTCATACTAGTATCGGGATGCCACCTTACGAGATGCTTTATGGCCGAAGGTGTCGAACTCCCATTTGTTGGGGAGAAGTGGGTCAACGAGAAATCGGAAGTTCCGATTTGGTTTTGGAGACGAATAGTAAAATTGAAATGATTCGGGCTCGACTTAAAGCGGCGCAAGATAGACAAAAGTCTTATGCCGATAAAGGTAGAAGAACGATTGAGTTTCAAGAAGGTGATATGGTGATGCTTAAGGTTTCTCCATGGAAGGGTGTGATTCGGTTTAGGAAGCGAGGAAAGTTAGCTCCTCGGTTTATTGGTCCTTTCAAGGTATTGGCACGTGTTGGGGAGGTTGCTTATCGATTAGAGTTACCCGAAGAACTTGCGGGAATTCATAATACGTTCCATGTTTCCCATCTTCGCAAGTGTCTTGTGGATGACTCGACTTGGGTGCCATTGGATGAGATTACTTTGAATAACAAGTTAGAGTATGCAGAAGAACCGGTTGCAATCCTTGATGAAAAGGTTAAGATGTTGCGGAACAAGGAAGTTAGAACCTTCAAAGTGCAATGGCGACATCGAAAGGGTTCCGAGTTTACATGGGAATCCGAAGAGTTTGTTTTGGCTTATCTTCCGGCTTGTCATGCGGCTTGGATCGCGAGGACGCGCTCCGATCTAAGTGGGGGAGAGTTGTAACACCCCGCTTTTCCGTACACGCTTAAAGGGTCGTGCGAGACTTAAGGTTGGAGTTTAGGCGTGTATTAGAGTGAGCGTTTGGGTTGTATAGTTGTGGAAACCTCGGAATTTTGTTAACTAGTCGAAGGGGCCTGTTGCAGCCCAATGTCGCGCCGCGACAAGTGGGTCCGCGCCGCGGCCCACAAAGCAACTCCAGATCAGAAAACGACTTAAACAGGATGATTTGTCCTAGTGCATCGTCGCGCCGCGACGAGTGGTGCCGCGCCGCGGCAGACCTGCAGGTCAGGTCCCGGATTCTATTTAAATTAAAGGATTTTGAGGGGCAAAATAGTAAATGGACGTATAGATCAGATGGGTGCATTAAATCTGGTCCACTAGTTCATTTATTCATTTTCCTTTTTCATTTTCTTTCAATTTCTCTCCCAAAACTCTAACACCCATTTGGATTCAAGGTGAGATTGGGAGAGGAAGGATTGAGGGTTGATCTTTGGAGCAAGTGTTAAAGTTGTTCCTTGTGACTCTAGCTACGTGGTGATAGTCTCGGTAAGTTCTAACTCTAAGTTTCGAGTTTTAATTGATTATGGCTAGGGTTTTGGTTAATAGAAGCTTGTATGACCCATTTGGGAGTAAAATGGGTGAATTTGGGTTAGGTTGTTGTAATGAAACCCTAATGGCCATAACCTAGGGTTTTGGTCTTGTAATTGTGAGTTTGAAAGTGTTAATGATATTGTAAGCATTAAACACTTGTTAGAATTGAAAGAGATGTCATTTGGGTCAAGAATGTGCTAGTTGACCTAGTTTGGGTAAAATGGGTGTAAATTACCCTAGGTGGATGTCAATTGAGGCTAGTAGACTTCAATGCACTAATGTTGGTAATTAAAGTCGAGTCTTGGCCATTAAGAGGGCGGTTGTGGTGTGGTTGGGTCATTTAATGCGAAATTGAGTCATTAAATGCCCAAGTAAATGTAATGTGGTTAATTCCACTAGTTTATGTATTGAATTGGTACTTAATGTATTAGGTACTTGGCTTTGAAGTTTGGAAGCGATTATTCATCATCCTTGCGTCAAGGTGAGTGGAATAATTATGCGTGAACGTATATAATGTATTTATTTGTGTGGTGTGAATGTGGAAGTGTCGCGGTGTTCAAGACACCACATTCTAGGTAACGAGTAGTATTGTCGCGGTGTTTAAGACACTACTCATTGTGTGATTGACTTGTGGTATTGTCGCGGTGTTTAAGACTCCACAAGGTCATGAGAGTGGAAGTGTCGCGGTGTTCAAGACACCACTCATTGTATTGAATGAAGTGTGGATTCGTCGCGGTGTTTAAGACGCCACATTGTTGTAAGGGTGAGTTAGTCGCGGTGTTTAAGACATCACCCGGGGGACTAGTGATTACGCGGTGTATAAGTAACACTAGTGGATGTTATGAACTCCAACGGACTTACATGTACCGTTCTCTTGTAAACTTGGTTAACCATGGTTGTGCGAATTGTGCTTAGCATATTATATTGTGAACTATATGCTATTAGTGTTGCTAGCTTAATGGGGAACGTGGGTAGTAGTTTATGCATGATCGATTGCATGTTGTTGAATTGCTAGCTTGTATGTGGTATTGTGTAATTGTATGCAAGTAAGTAGATTATATATGATCATGTATAATTATTGCATTCACTAAGCGTTAGCTTACCCCTCGCGTTGTTTATCTTTTTAGTTGCAGGTGAGGATAAAGGGAAGGGGATTGTTGGACACTAGATGTCCTTGGCGATGTGCTTGTAGGAGCTTTTGGAAGTTGACCACCTTTTGGGTAGTTTAGTCCCAAACCATGCTCGTTGGGTCGTTTGGTTTATAAACTATCATTGTATTCGGTCAAACTTGTATTAACTTAATTAATGGCCTTTGTGCCTTTTGTAAACATTGGAAATGGTTGTACGTTTTAATGGAACTTGTGATTTGGTCTACATATTTAATTGGCGCATAAATGTGTATATATATATATATAAAAAAAAAAAAAAAAAATTTATCGTACGGAGTACGGGTTGGGTTGTTTCAGTCTTTCATAGCATATTTCGAAGAACGTTGCATTCGAGTCATTGAGTTCATCAAAGATTATTATTAAATCAATTTATAGTTGGATAGTGGATATTATGAAATGGTATGCATGCCTGTCAATTTTTGATGTAAAGAAAGATTGTCTTTTAAAAACGAATGTAATATTTGTAAAATGTATCATATAAAGGTCAAATACCTCGCAATGTAATCAACTATTGTGAATCGTTTATAATGTATATGAACGGGTCCTTTCAACTTCAAGGGGCAAATTAGTAATTTGGCGTATGAATCTGATGGGAGCATTAAATCCCAACCACACACCCATTTCATTTAATTTCTTTTCCCTTTTCTTTGTATTTTCTCTCCCAAAACTCAACACCCATTTAGATTTAAAGTGAGATTTGAGAGTGAAGGATTGAGGGTTGATCTTTGGAGCAAGAATTAAAGTTGTTCCTCTTGTTTCTAGCTACGCGTTGATAGTCTCGGTAAGTTCCAACTCTATGTTTTAAGTTTTAATTGATTAATGGCTAGGGTTTTGGTTACTAGAGACTTGTATGACCCATTTGAGGGTAAAATGGGCAAATTTGGGTTATGTTGTTGTTATGGAACCCTAATAACCATAATCTAGGGTTTGGTTTAATGAAATGGAGTTTGTAGGTGTTAATGGTATTGTCAAGCATTAAACACTTGTTAAAATGTTGTTGAAATGGTAAATAGGTCATGTTTGACAAGTTTGGTAGTGAAAGTGTTAAATGGATCCAAAATGGGCTAGTTGACCTAGTTTGGGCGAAATGGGTATAAATTACCCTAAGTTTGTGTTAATTGAGGTTAGTAGACTTTAATGCACTAGCTTTAGTGGTTAAAGTCGGGTCTTGGCCATTTAAGGGCGGTATTGGTGTGGTTGAGTCATTTAATGCGAATTGGGTCATTAAATGCTCAAGTAAGTGTAATGTGGTTAATTCCACTAGTTGGTGTATTAAATGTGCACTTAATGATTTAGGTACATTGCGTTAAAGCTCGGACGTACATAATCATCATCCTTGTGACAAGGTGAGTGGAATAAGTATACATGTACGTATATGATGTGTTTACTTGTAGAAATGGATATGTGTTGTCCAAGTTAGTGATATATGCGTTGTACGCTAACGGTTTTAAGAACGGATATATGTTGTCCAATTTAGTGTTATATGTGTTGTACACTAATGATTTATGAATGGATATGTGTTGTCCGAATTAATGTTATATGTGTTGTACACTAACGACTTTATAAACGGATATGTGTTGTCCAAGGGTTAGTGATATATGTGTTGTGCACTAACGGTTGTTATGAACACCAATGGGAAATTAGAGTACCATTCCTTTTACGGTTGGTTAACCATGGTTGTATGAATTGTGCATTAGCATACTTAAATATGTACTATATGCTTTTGTTATTGCTAGCCCAATGTGAATTGCGGTCATTGGTATATACATAATGTTTCGCATGGTTGTCGAATCGCTAGCTTGTGTACGGTGTTGTGTAAGTGTTTGCAAGTAGATATATTATATATGTGTATGTATAATTATTGCATTCACTAAGCATTAACTTACCCCTCTCGTTGTTTATCTTTTTAGATGCAGGTGTGGACAAGGGCAAGGGGGTTATTGGGCACTAGGTGTCCTTGTTGATGTTATGATGAAGCTTTTGGAAGTTGACCTACGTTTTGGGTAGTTTAGTCCAAAACCATGCTCAAGGAGTCGTTTGGATTATAAACTATCATTTGTAGTTGGCCAAACTTGTATCATATTCGTTAATGGCCTTTGTGCCTTTTTGTAAACATTAAACTCGTTGTATGTTTTAATGAAGCGTGTGGAATGGTTTACATATTTAATTGGCGCGTAAATGTGTATCATTTTAAAAAAAAAAAAAAATTTATCGTACGGAGTACGGGTTGGGTTGTTTCAACATTGTGTTTCTAATCTTGCTGTTGAAGTTTGCAATATTGAAAGTTCGGTTAACCAGCTAGTTTGTTTTTTGCGAGATTTTAGATTTCATTTTCTTTAAGTGTGCATTATTATATGTCTGCAAAGAACTTTCATTTGCTCTTAATGTATCTTTTGGTTCCAATAGTTTACTTATGTGTTTCGATTGGGCTTACAATATCTGAAATGTAAAATCTTAAATGTGAGTAGGATATTTCTAGTTATTAGCAACATTATTTCTAAGTTGATGGTTGTTCTTGGTATTCTTTTCGCTTACCGGTATTCTTTGATGGTATTTACATTTTGCATATGTAATTACACTATATGTTCCTTCTTATTAGCTCTCTTGAAATGAAATACTCGTATTATGTTTTTATCAAACTAGACCGAGATTATGGTTCTTTTTTGTCGAGAACATTAGTGCACTTTGAAGTTTAGGCATGCTAATGTTTTTCTGGTTAAGTGTTTCACTAACGAGCAACTAATTGTTTAAAATTCACTAATCGTTAGCTTAATCATCTGATTATGATACTTTATTTTGTAATTAGAAGTCTTTTTCAATCTCGGGGGGATGCAGTTCACGGCACTGACCTAATCAAAGCCCCTGAAGAAGTCAACTCGCGTGAAAGATTTTTTATGTGTACGCGCGTTTGACCCAGAAAACGTGTGGCAACTCTACAACCCAAAGCGCGACATTTGGATTACTCTCCCCATACCAAAGCGTGACATTTGGATTACTCTACAACCCAAAGGTTGGATTTTGACATATTTTGGTGTGGTTTCAACAGTAGGTAGGTTATTCGTTTTAGGTGGCGGTAGTGATATCGGCTTTCGAATTCGAAAATAGAATCGGGTTTGCAGTTATGGGTGTTCAAGATGATATATATGTAACTGGAGGTGTGATCGGACCCGAAGGCTAAAATTGGGATATCAAAAAGATGTCGGATGTTCATGTTATAAAATGATCTATTTTTTCTTGTAAATTATCTCATACGGGTCAAAAAGTAACATTAAAAGGGTCTGGTTAATCACTACTAGTCAATCTATTAGACAGTTCAAGAGCTAGTATGGTTGACCACTTTTTCACTTCTTCAATGGCATCACAAGTTCAATTCCAAGTAGCAACGGCATTTGTAATAGTAAAGCTAAGACAACTAGTAAAGATATCATGACTTGAACCGTTTTTACATCTTGTGATAGATTTTTTTTTGTTTTTTTTTTTTTTTTTTTTTTTTTTTTGCCGACAAAAAATAAAACTCATAAAAAAACGAGGTTGTTTTTCAAAGAGAAACGCCCTCAACAGATAATAAAATAGAAAGAACGGGGATAAACAGGCGAGCTCGCACATAGAAAGCAACCATCTAAACAAAAACTATGTATAAACGAGCCTCCTCCTTATTAGCTCTCTTGAAATGAAATACTCGTATTATGTTTTTATCAAACTAGACCGAGATTATGGTTCTTTTTTGTCGAGAACATTAGTGCACTTTGAAGTTTAGGCATGCTAATGTTTTTCTGGTTAAGTGTTTCACTAACGAGCAACTAATTGTTTAAAATTCACTAATCGTTAGCTTAATCATCTGATTATGATACTTTATTTTGTAATTAGAAGTCTTTTTCAATCTCGGGGGGATGCAGTTCACGGCACTGACCTAATCAAAGCCCCTGAAGAAGTCACCTCGCGTGAAAGATTTTTTATGTGTACGCGCGTTTGACCCAGAAAACGTGTGGCAACTCTACAACCCAAAGCGCGACATTTGGATTACTCTCCCCATACCAAAGCGTGACATTTGGATTACTCTACAACCCAAAGGTTGGATTTTGACATATTTTGGTGTGGTTTCAACAGTAGGTAGGTTATTCGTTTTAGGTGGCGGTAGTGATATCGGCTTTCGAATTCGAAAATAGAATCGGGTTTGCAGTTATGGGTGTTCAAGATGATATATATGTAACTGGAGGTGTGATCGGACCCGAAGGCTAAAATTGAGATATCAAAAAGATGTCAGATGTTCATGTTATAAAATGATCTATTTTTTCTTGTAAATTATCTCATACGGGTCAAAAAGTAACATTAAAAGGGTCTGGTTAATCACTACTAGTCAATCTATTAGACAGTTCAAGAGCTAGTATGGTTGACCACTTTTTCACTTCTTCAATTGCATCGCAAGTTCAATTCCAAGTAGCAACGGCATTTGTAATAGTAAAGCTAAGACAACTAGTAAAGATATCATGACTTGAACCGTTTTTATCCATCCTGTGATAGTTTTTTTTTTTTTTTTTTTTTTTTTTTTTTTTTTTTGCCGACAAAAAATAAAACTCATATAAAAACGAGGTTGTTTTTCAAAGAGAAAGGCCCTCAACAGATAATAAAATAGAAAGAACGGGGATAAACAGGCGAGCTCGCACATAGAAAGCAACCATCTAAACAAAAACTATGTATAAACGAGCCTCCTCCAACTACCCGAAAAACCTTAATACGAAACTATACAATACTAAACCGAAACCATCTTGTGATAGTTACTGCAACTATACTGTTGCTAATTAACAATACATCAGTGAACAAACAATTCATCTTTTATAAATAGTTGCAAGAAATTAACAAAAAGGAAGTAGACAAACAATTTCATAACCCATCAAACACAAGTCTTGCAGGCACGTAAAAGAAATATAGTTACACAAATTCATAAAGACCTACTACCACTAAGTAAACGAACAGCCTTTGAATGTTTCCTCAATGAACTACCCTCTTCCTGCAATGAATCATATAATGCAAGTTAGCTTCTACATCTATATATAGCTCACATATGCAGGTGGCGAGCAAATAAGACGTGCAAAACAGTGTTGACCTTAATTGCTTTTTTTTTTTAACAGCAGTTGATGATAAAGCTATTGTTACAATATCAAAGTAGGAGTATTTTGGTCTAAAACACAGTTAATAGTACGAGTAGTTGTTAAGCATTAAAATAAGAATTTAAACCATTCCAGTTTTGTTGACCCGTTATCACCAACCCAACTGCGCAAATCGAACCATTCATAAATAATGGTTTAAAACTGCCAACTGAAAAAACAATCCAAGAGATGGAAACACTCACCTTGTAAAATGGCTTGCAAATGACAACATCCTTTTACCAAATTCGATAAACCCACTGGTAGAACGAAAGTAGAAAACACTTTGCTAATAGAGACAGTTTACAGGACCATCACCAAATTAAGAAAGAACCCTAAATGTTGGACTAAAGAGAGCAGAACAAATAACAAGCTAACTACTTTCGTTATCCCTTCTCATCCTTCTTTCATTAAAAACCAGAATAGATGGTGAAGAGTTACACTAAACATGATAATCTTAGCCTAGGAGAACGATGGAAAAGTTCATAATGGACTCAAAGTTGAATCCGGTAGGATAGCGTTACTCAAGAAAATAATTTAAAATAGTAAAGATGAACTAAGAAAAAGACACTTAGATATGAAGAGGGTGACTAGTCATCTCCTTCAAACAACTATGAAAATGAAGGGCTTGAAACTCAGCTGAACTACATACAAATATAAATTACTACATGCTTATAGTTGAATCTAGGTATGACAATAACTACATTAATCACAATCCATCAACTTCATCATCAGCTCATCAACCACATAAAATGTAAATAATTATCAAACACCCAATTGTCTCTGTAACACCACATAGAACCTTAACTTTAACTTCCTATATCTAATTCGAGCACATGAAAACCATCATAATCCACTTTCTGCAAACCGATTAATCCACAACAGCACGATACAATTCGTGTACCTTTCGATAACTATTATCCAAACCAGAACAAACCACTAGCTTATAATTAACTCTATATACAATCTACCTCTACAATAATTAAAAAGTAAACATCTTTATTTACAAGGATGTTAGCCTAATCGCTTTCAATTCTCAATCCGATCAATATTAAGGATACGGCAAAGCGTCTTCGTAGCAGTAGCCGCAACCAAATCATCATCCCTATTACTAAATAACTCCATTTCAAAACACTCACTTCTAGGAGAACTAGGAGCAGATCTCGTAATCAAACTCGACAAATCAACATCCGAATCGGAATCCGAATCCGAAACAGAATGCAAATCAAGTGAAACACTCCTTTTCGGTTTAACTGAAAAACTAGGAATAGGTAATGAACTAGGTGGTGGTGAATTTGAATAAGCAGGTCCAGCCCAGAGCTCAGAGTAAACTAATTCACTCATGGAATCACTAATACTTCTAGGTATAGATACAGCGCTACTACGTGTAAGATCAATCGAGTGCTTAGGGTTTTGATTGTACGGAACTTGTTTATGAACAAAATTAGGGTTTGGTAGTATACCTGCATATCGAGATTGAAGCGCGCGACAATTGATTGTATTATAATTACGATTACTGACGTCGATTCTAGTATGATACTGATTTTTATTTTGTGTATAGACCATGAGTGTCTCCATTTCGAACTCAATTGATTTATATAAAATTATAATTGTAACGATAATATTGTGACGGAAATGTAATTGAATTTATCTGATGAAGTGAAATCAGATCTATTTGAGCTACGTGTGTGTGATTTAAAGAGTAATTGTAGTAATTATGTATGATTTGAAATTAATGGATTATTGAGTATTTAAGAATCTTGAAAAATGATGTGAAGATATCAGACAAGAATGGATGTGAATATACTGAGAGATGTATTTAAATAACGTTTCAAATCCGCCCTGTACGATGACCCCACGTGTAAAATGCCAAACAAAAGGTTCACTTGCGTCACAGGGAGATTGTTCACTTTTTGAGCAAAAAGTGCAATCTGCATATGACGTGGCAGTATCAGTATTTAACAATTAAATAATCCTGACGCTCATCGAGTGTTAAATAGGTCCTACTAGTTTTATTTTTTCTTTTTATTTTATTTTATTATGAATACAAATTATATTACATATAATTAAAAACATATAAAAATTAACCATTACATAAAATTTAACCATTACATAAAATTTAATTATTACATAAATTTAACCATTCATGGTGCGGAATGCGGACGGAAGATTCCAAAATTTAACCATTCATAAATTTAACCTCACGATTTCTTGGAATATAAATTCGGGATCTTAGAACACGCTCGGATTCGACTTCGTCATCTTCATCTTCTAAATGTTGAATTAGTGCAATAATACGCTCGTCTTCCGAATCGAAATCGTAACTAAGTAAATACGATGCCATGAAATTATATAAATTGTATTGTATAATATAACTGATAGAAATGAAAGAACAATAAAGAGTTTTGGTGTGTTAAAATTGTAGTATGTATGAGTTTATATAGATAAATATATATATAATTTAAATAAAAAAAATCAAAAAAATGAATTATAGCCGTTACCCAACGGGTATTTTTTTCAACCAATCAGCTCCTGACACATACCCCTGACGCCACCTCTCTCTTTCGTGAGAAATCTAACTAACGCCCCAGATTCGTCACCGGTGACGCCTCACTCGAGGCGTCAGGGGGCGTCACCCGTCGCCAACATGTCTGACGGGACCCCTCTGACGCCGCATTAAAATTGGTCTAACAATACGATGTTTTTTTTTTGACAAAAAAGAGTAATTGTATTAATTGAACCGATATTCATCGAAGTAATGAAGATGATATGAATGATACAATGACGGAGTACAAAACTCGGTCCATACAAGAAAAAAATTGAAAGATAAACTAATAACATAATAGAGATGGGTTGTGTTAAACTAATAACATAATAGAGATGGGTTGTTATCTCAAACGTCGAATTAAGACCCGTAACAAATCTTAAGTTTCGTTGCCCAAAGAAAGGTCTTGAGTTTGATGTTGCGAACCAAGATCGACCAACACGTGAACATTCACTTGTTTTATTAGCGAAGCTAACATCATTGACCAAATTTTATCTAACGATGAGTTTACGAGGGAAGGTCCTTTAGGCATGATTTCTCGCATTGAAAGGGTCTTCATAAATAATAAGTGGTCTACTTTGTGGACAAATGCAATACTCCAAACTGATCGGGCCGATCTTTTTGACCATAAACCAATTGTTTGGGCCAAAAAATTGTCAAATTGGGGCCCAAAACCATTTAGGCTTAATAACAGCTGGTATACTAAACCTATTTTCTTTCTGTTCAGCGAAAAGAAGTGGAACGATTACAGTATTCACGGTTGGGAAGGGTTCAAGAGGCGACTGTTACTTTGTGAATAAAATGAAGTGGGTTAAAACAGCACTAAAAACATGGAGCAGACAAAAATTCGGGGGTTTAGATGGTGAAATTGAATTGCTCAAGCACACGGCCCATCAACTAGAACTAAAAGCAAAAACGATCCCGCTGGATCCTACTGAATTAAATCTTTGGAAAAGCTCCAGGAAATCTTAGCTAGAAAAGGAAAAAATTAAGGCAGGAATGTTAAAGCAAAAAGCGTGTTATCGATGGAACCTCGAGAGAGACGAAAATACAAAGTTTTTCCACTCAATTATTCGTAATAGGTACAACAAGTGCAACATTCGGGGTCTCACAATAAATGGAGTTTGGAACGAAAATCCAAAAGATATCAAAACTGAAGTGTACAAACATTTCAAAGGTATTTTCGAAGAATCTGACTTCATACGACCTTCTCTAGAGGATCTCACTTACCCCACGGTTACTGTTGAAGAAGCAAATGCACTTGAGCACCCCTTCCTGGAAGCCGAAATTCGTGAGGCGGTCAACGACTGTGGTAGTACGAAAGCACTGGGGCCCGATGGATTCAACATGAGATTTTTCAAGAAGTTTTGGGACGTAATCAAATTGCAGCTTATTGATGCAATCACTTGGTTTTGGAAGACATGTGAGATTTCAAGAGGATGCAACGCCTCCTTTGTTACACTCATCCCGAAGAAAACGGATCCGATGGGACTTGGGGATTATAGACCAATTAGTTTAATCGGAAGATATTACAAAATAATCTCCAAGATTCTATCGAATCGTCTTCGGAAAGTATTACCTTCACTTGTGGGCTTGGAACAAAGTGCTTTTTTAAAAGGGCGGTTTATTCTAGATGGAGCACTAATCGCAAATGAAACAATTGACTTCCTCAAAGCTATTAGGAAAAAGGGTGTCGTTTTCAAAGTGGACTTTGAAAAGGCTTTTGATAGCCTTAATTGGAGTTTTCTATTAGATGTGATGAAATGCATGGGCTTCGGAGATAAATGGATAAAGTGGATTTTGACTTGTCTCACATCAGCTTCAATTTCCATTTTGGTCAATGGCTCTCCCACCAATGAATTCACACTTGGTAAAGGGGTAAGGCAAGGAGACCCGTTATCTCCTTTTCTTTTCATTCTTGCGACGGAAGGTTTAAACATTCTTGTGAAGGCGGCCTTGGATAAAGAACTTTTCAAAGGGGTAGAAGTTGGTGATGACAGGGTGGTAGTTTCGCACTTGCATGTAATAACCCGACTTTTTCTGTTAAATAGTTAACAACCATTTATTAAATTCAATAATTTTTCAACGCCATTTTTTTATATTTAAGAACATACTACTTTTGATATGTGTTAATTTAGCACTAGAAAATTTTGAAAATTAGTAATAATAAAGTTAATAATTGCAACTGATAACTTCTGAAATATATAAAAATACTTTATTTAAAAATAAAATGATAAATAAAAATATATAATAAATGATTAAATTGAATTTCAACATCACTAGATTCGTATCTATTTCTAATCACTATTTAGATTCAAGTTGTAAGAAATTTTTATACTACTTTTTAATATATTTTTTTTATAAAACACTACGGTTAGTGAAACCAGGAAAAATATCTTTTCAGACAATGAAACGTATGAATTCTTATTTTAAATATTATTTTATATAATAATTAAGTTTTAAAAATCATTTTGATTAACTATGATATTCTTAAATTAAATTTGAGAAAAATTAGTTTAAACATTCATGTTTTAATAAAGGACAAATATTTATTTAATGTAAAATATAAATATAAATAAGTATTATATGAAACACACAAACCAGGTATGACGTCAAAAGTTTAAAAGGTTTCAAACAATATAGATATATATATAATTTTTTTATAAATATAAAATTAACCAGTCATTGAATCATATTAAGATAAAATACATTGGATCTTAGCTAAAGGATAAAAATTTAATTATAACATGTGACTATACAGTAATACCCGTGTTTAGCTAATTATTATACCCGTGATATATCTATTTACCCGTGACTACACATTAGTACCCGTGTATATTAATTATTACATCCGTGATATCTATTATTGAGATAGAAATATACCCGTGACATATCTATCTATTTATAACCCTAATTCATTTCATCAAACACACACATATGTACATATTCTTCCCCTCCTCAAGAACACCCACTACTATTCATCATCATCATCAACAATCTTTCTCACTCAAGAACACCCTAAAAACTTGATGGATCATAAAATTGTTTACATATTCGGATTCATCTCGAAGAGCTCTACACATCCATACCAACAATTTCTTGATTAGAGTAAGTTTTAAAAACTCTAATTTTCTAGTTTTCATGTTTTTGTTACATATTAGGGCAGATATAGTGTCTAGTGCTCAAGTCCTTGTATGTATGCATGATATTATTCGTTAATTTGATCGTTTGATGACTTTTTGATGAATCACGAATTTGTTTTGTGTGAGGTCAGAAACTTAAACTTGTTGAATGTATAATATTATGAGATAATCAGAATCCTCTTGAAAAACTAATTAGTGTGGGCTTTGGAATTTCGAATTTTCGTTACCGTATGCTCATGTTATGTTTAATTAAAGTTTTAACTCGTTTTTATGAATGATCACGAATTTGAACGGTATGCTACTGATATGAACATGATATTTTCAGTTTATGATATGTGTATAAATGTATTGCTCTTGAAAAATTAATAACTTTTCATTAAGATATCATGTGATTTCGATTTCTAGATCAAAAGTTATGATTAATTGATTTCGGATTTAAAATTCGTATTTGAAATTGGGATTCTGGAAAAATTGAGTTTACAGTATATTCTTGGCATGATGATATTTGAAAAGAGCTTGAAAAATTAATAACTTTTGGTTTAAGAATCGTTTGATTTCGATTAACGGATCAAAAACTACGCGTAAATAGATTTTGATATAAAAATTCGTAACTGCTTATCTGATTCTGAGCAGGTAAATCTTAGTAACTGATTATGATAAGTTATTAGATGAATTACTCTCGAAAAGTAGTTAAATTTTCATATAGATATTGCGTAAATTGGGTGAACGGGTCAAAAGTTAGGATTAAAATAAGGTACATTTCGGGATAGGCTCAAAAAGTACGTTTTTGACATGGTTAACGAGGTGTAATTAAAAACTTGGGTTGATAGTTTTGGAGACGTCGAAAAGTTATTGAATTTAGACTCAAGAATAGGGTCGATTCGAATTTTCTTTAGACTTTTACGCTCGTTCAAAGTTTGGTACATTTTAATAAAAATGCTATTTGAATTCTGAAAACTGCACGAACCACTGTTAATGTTTTCTGTAACTGGGTCTGATCTGGGTCGAACCTAGTTATGGGAATTTTTTTGTAGATTCTTCACTTAAAAACACCGCATCTCCAATTGGCGGTGACTGATTTGGAGTTGCGATGATTTTTCTAGAAAATGCGAAAGTTACTGCTGTAAATACGATTTTAAACTTGTGTTTTTGCAAATGTTTCATGTTATAAAAATAATGGCAAATATTAGTGACTTGTGACTTTTTGGTATGAATTTAATACACTTATGTTAACCTATTTCAAGTAGTGTGGTGTAGTCTAAAGTGGCAATTTGGTATAGAGATAAACTATCTAATTTAAATCTCCTGTTTGGGCACTTGGCCCTTTTAAGCCTAAATGTGTCAAAATGGGTAACGGGCACCGTGGACACGTCCGATATATCAATTTAAGTAAGTTTGAAGATTGTAATGTTTTAAAAATGAGTTTTACCATGTTTTGGTCAAAATGGGTATTTATGACCCATTTGGGTCATACGCGTCTACTTTGACTCATATGTAAAATTTTGAGAAACAAAGGTATGTAACACGTCTAAAATATCATTTTGGACTTGTGACATGATTTTTACATGCTCAATTATTATGGTTTAGAATTAGAGTTGTCAATGGAAAAGTTTTACTATTTTAGTGAAAGTGTCAAAATGACTCTCGGGCTCACTTTGTAGGCTCGTAAATTGTAAATGATTAAGTTATGGTGAAAACTATGATTTAAGTCAGAAAGTAGATATGAGAAGCTTCAAAATGATATAAGATATCTATGATTTTGTCTAGTCTAAACTGGTTTAAAACGAGCATGAAAACAGGATGTTGGGGCTGACTTTTAGTTTTAGTGAAGTGTCAAAAATGACTCTTGAGTCTACTTTACGGACTCGTAAGTTGAAATCAGTTAAGTATTGATAAAAACTATTAATTGATATTGAAAGTATTTACTACAAGCTTTAAAACGATATATTATATGTATGATTTTGTTGAGTCTAAACAGGTTTAAAACAAGCGAGAAAATGGACAATTATTGCTGATTTTGAACACACAACAGCATTTTAACAGCATTTTATGTTTCGGGAGACAGTTTTCGCGAGGTCATTAATTTAAAACCGTAACTCCGTTTTTGTCAAATAAACTGTCTATAGAAAGGTGGGATGACATACTTTTCAATGGTCACAACCTAAGGTATTATGTCGAATTTGGTGGGACCCGGAATCAGCTGCAAAATACTAAAAAAATACATATATGTAAATAATATAAATTTTTCTAAGTAAAAATGAATAACTTAAGTTTGACCTATGTTTGACTATTTGACCAACTTGTGTAATTTTATGCGGTTGTTGACTTGTGTTAACCTTGTTGACTTGCGTTTGACTTACTTTGACTTGCGTTGACTTTTGTTGACTTTTGCTAAATTTTGCTAAATTTATGAGTCGGACTTGAGCAATAGGACTATACTTACCCTATGGACCGACCTAGCTTATTAGACACTTATTGACCAACATATATTCTCTAGGTTGAGGTCTACGGTTACTTGCATTTCGATTTTCGGTCACATCTCTGTGATTTATTTCTGAAGTTGTCAGGTGAGTTTCATTTGCTCCCTTTTTAGTTGCTTTTGCAATCTATATTTTGGGCTGAGAATACATGCACTTTATTTTAAACGCAATGGATACAAGTACATACTAAATTCTACACCGAGTTTGAACCGAAAATCCCTTAGCTTTGGTAACTAGTAACTGCCGGTTATAAGAACTGGTGGGCGCGAGTAGTTATATATGGATCCATAGGGCTTGACATCCCCGTCCGTTCCAGGTATAGAGACCCTAGCCTGAACTATAAAACGGACGTATGCTATTTGAGTTTAGTACACGTTGGTTTGCGTGTATTGTACATGTTGGTTGCATGTATGTTAAAACAGGGGTATTTATTATATATACGTTAAGTTTGGTTACCAAGGTGCTCAATTTCGTAGAATATTTTGATAAACGTTTCTGGATGAAACAACTGACATCTTGTGATCCATCTTTATATACAAATTATGTGCAACATTTAAAACTATGAACTCACCAACCTTTGTGTTGACACTTTTAAGCATGTTTATTCTCAGGTCCCTAGAAGTCTTCTGCTATTTGCTTATACGTTATACAAGCTATGTGCATGGAGTCATACATGCTTTATTAGAGAAAACTTTGCATTCACAAAATCATCACCATGTATCTTAATTTTGAATGCATTGTCAATGGATGTATTATTGTAAACTATTATTTACGGTGATTGTCTATATGTAGAAATCATCAGATGTGGAAAACCTTGGATTTAGATATTCATTTACGGTGTGTCTTTTCAAAAGAATGCAATGTTTACAAAAACGTAACATATAGAGGTCAATACCTCGCAATGAAATCAGTGAATAACGTACTGCGTCAATAGCGATTTTGACAGGTCGTTACATGTGGTATCAGAGCGTTGGTTGTAGGGAATTAAGTGCATTAGTGGGTCTGACCTGGACTGTTGGGTATATTAGTGGTCTAGTCTACAACGGTGTCATTACACTTATATGTGATTATGTGCATATTCTGACATTAATATAATATTATTATTACTATCGGTGAGAAAGTATTTCTCCTTTTGATTACAAGCCTTCTCCTGCTCAAGCGAATTCATTTTCAACACCCCGGTTATTGAAAAACCAGGAAGCGTCATTCAGAACTTTGGAAATTCCCGACATTCCTACGTGAGTTATTACTTATATATTATTATAGATATCATTTGTGTTATATTATGTGCTTATGTGCTTCGATTCAGAAACTCCTGATATCTCGAATTGTAAATCGGAAGAAGTCTTATCCGACTCACGAAGATTCTCAATAGTTCCAAAGAAATTCTTACGTCATTACCCTTTCAATATTATTAATTAAAATAAATATTATATTCTCGTACTATTTTTAGTACACCCCTTTTTGAAATCATTTTGAATTATAAATTCTGGAAAACGACACTTGTTTTATATCCATAAATATTTTAGAGTAATGTTGGAATGAAAGCATGAGTTAGTGTAATATAATGACGCCTGATCAACGTGGTTATATTACGGTAAGTCATGCGAAAGTTCTAATGGAACGTGATGGTGATAATGCTTGATCAACCTTATCTTCACCACGTACCATGTTACATGACTCCTTTATTTTCTTAGCTATCATCTGAATATACTGAGACTCTATATGTGACATCATTTGAGGTCACACATGAAACGTCCCGTTCATATCGATTATAAACGTCACGTACTTATTGGTGTCATTGCGAGGTATTAACCTCTATATGCAACATTTTTCAAAATCTGCATTCATTTTTATATTACAAACCATAACCTTTATTATAACCAAAGGTTTAAACAACATAATAATGATTATCATTTAGCGATAATCTTGGTCTTACAAACTTTACATTTAATAACAACAATACGATTTCCAACATATTTCACATTACAAATCTTCCGAAATGCAGTTTTATTTTTGACACAAATATGCATATTCCAAATCTTACTTAAATTCGGCATAATGCAGCGGAAGCTTTTATTTATCACCTGAGAATAAACATGCTTAAAACGTCAACATAAAGTTGGTGAGATATATGTTTAATGCTAGCAGCGTTATAAATATAGACCACAAGATTTCATATACACAAACGTTTTAATAAAAATATTCTAAGTGGTTGAGCACTTGATAACCATACTTAACATTTAATCAACGTCGCATATTCCCTTTATTATGAAATTTCACTACACTGTACCAAGTGTAGTCAACGAAACGAAGTACTGTGCAACCGTTGAATACTGGTCGTCCAGTCCGGTTGGGGTTGTTAGGCCCGATAGATCTATCAACAGGATTCGCGTTTACAATACCGCATGTAAATAGTAGTTACCAAGCTACGGGGAAATATGCCAGTGGTACAACTCAACGTAGAATATATTTTTAATCACTTATGTCCATAACGTAAATCATAAAATGCATGTATTCTCATCCCGAAATATTTAGAGTTTAAAAATGGGACTATATACTCACTTTTGCCTTGAAGATATATAACACGACCTGGTCTCCGATAGATATCATGAACCTAACCATATATAATATATCAACATATTTTCTTTTCAAATAATCATTACATATATTCTTTTAATACTTTTAATATCTAATAGTCCGTAGTTAGCAGTCCGATGTTAGTGGTCCACAATTAGTTGCTCAATAAAATAAATAAAGACCCCATCGTATTCGTATTGATCGGAATTAATCTCGACCCATGGTACCGTGTTGTCAAATGGCTTATTGTGTACATGGTGTCTTATGATTTAAAATCGTGACCCAAAGTACCATATTGTCAAATGACGTATTGTGTACAATCATGAGGTCTTATAATTAATCTTCTCGTGTTGTTTACGGGTGGTCCTGAAATATATAAAATCAAATCATAAGTAAATATATATAAAATATCATATTAATTAGCAAAGATATGATTCGTTTAGTTTTACTCCAAATAATTTCGTAGCTAAACTAGCTTTGGATACCCGATTTTGTTTTAGCCATAGTTTCTTCGATACAACTCCGTTTTTGTTGGTTCAACTTGCCACTTCCTTGGATCGAGCCATTATTTATGAATATGAACTGTAAATACCTTGGTTTACATTCGAAATCCCAGGTTATTGGTCGAACTTGGGTGAATCTTATGAAAGTGGTCATTTCCGTCATAAAAACAACATCTAGATGATCATTTTTATAAAAATACTTACACTTTGAGTTATACCATGAGATTTTTATATGTTAACATATTCATAAGAAATATCATTTTTCCAGAATATAAACTTCCAATTCAAAGTTTAAGATGGTTTTTAATTATCCAACCCGAAACATGTAGAGACCCGTCCTAATCCATCCGGACGAAGTCCATATCGATTATAAACGATTCACAACAGTTGATTACATCGCGAGGTATTTGACCTCTATATGATACATTTTACAAACATTGCATTCGTTTTTAAAAAGACAAACTTTCATTACATCGAAATTTGACGACATGCATACCATTTCATAATATATTCAAACTATAAATGACTTGATAATAATCTTGATGAACTTAACGACTCGAATGCAACGTCTTTTGAAATATGTCATGAATGACTCCAAGTAATGTCTCTAAAATGAGAAAATACACAGCGAAAGATTTCTTTCGTACCTGAGAATAAACATGCTTTCAAGTATCAACCAAAAGGTTGGTGAGTTCATTAGTTTAACATAAATAATCATTTCATAATTTTAATAGACCACAAGATTTCATATTTCCATTTCTCATAAACATATGTCCCATGCATAGAGATAAAAATATCATTCATATGGATTGAACACCTGGTAACCGACATTCACAATATACATATAAGAATATCCCCATCATTCCGGGATCCTCCTTCGAACATGATATAAATTTCGAAGTACTAAAGCATCCGGTACTTTGGATGGGGCTTGTTGGGCCCGATAGATCTATCTTTAGAGTTCGCGTCAATTAGGGTGTCTGTTCCCTAATTCTTAGATTACCAGACTTAATAAAAAGGGGCATATTCGATTTCGATCATTCAACCATATAATGTAGTTTCAATTACTTGTGTCTATTTCGTAAAACAGTTATAAAAACAGCACATGTATTCTCAGTCCCAAAAATATATATTGCAAAAGCATTTAAAAAGGGATTAATGAAACTCACCTAATGTATTTTGTAGTAAAAATACATATAACAACTTTTAACAATGCAGGGTTGGCCTCGGATTCACGAACCTATATCATTTGTATATTTATTAATACACATATTTGTAATCGAATAAGTTTATATATTATTATTAGTGCTGTACTTGTTATATTTAAAATTTGTAAGTTTTATTAATCATTTAGATATTTTCATTTTTATATATATCTATATAATTATTAATATAGTTAAGTTATGTAATTTAAATATAATTTTATATCTATACTCTTTATTTTAATACTTATAATCTCAACAACGTCATTTAAAACTTTTATTTTCATAAATAATATTAGCTTAATAATAATGATATAGATAATACTTGATAATAATAATATTAATAGTTTTATTGATAACAAAATAATAATTTTTGTATAAAAAATAATAATGATAATAGTTTTTAATAATAACAGTACTATTAATGATGATCATACTAATACTAATAATGATAATATCAATAATATTTTGTTGATAATAATAATAATAATACAAATAATTATGAAAATAAATCGTATTATTTTTCATAATAATAATAATATTAATCATACCCATAATAACGATATTAATAATAAAGTGGTAAAATTTATATTTCTAGTAATACTTATAATACTAATGATAATATTAATACTAGTCTTAATAATAATGATAATAATAATTTTACTTATTTTAGCGATAATAATGTTCATAATATTAAGTTAGTAATAACAATAATTAATATATCCATCATCTTAATCATAATAATTAATACTAATAATAATGGTACAATAATAATAATACCAATAATAATAATAAAGTGTTAATACTAATATTATTAATAAATGATAATAATTAGTAACATACTAACACTAGTAAGTAATAATAATAATAACATAGCAATAATGATAATAATAATAATAATAATCATAATAATAGTAACCATAACAATAATTAAGTATAACAACAATAATAATAGTAGTAGTAATAATAATAATAATAATAATAATAATTATAATAAATATGATAAATAAATGTATATACCCTTTTTAAAAAGAAATGCACCAAGACGCACCAAGCGGGACTCGAACCCACGACCTCTCGATACCCCAACAACACATGAAACCAGTTGGGCTGATAATATTATTTTATTTGATTTCTAATATTTCAATTGTATTTATTATTTCACAATATTGTATATATTTACATTTACATTTATATTTGTAATTATATATCAATACATATTTATTTACACAATGGTTCGTGAATCGTCAGAAACAGTCGGAGGACAAATGCATTCATGAAAAAAAATGTTCCAAAGTTTTCAAGACTCAACATTACAGACTTTGCTTATCGTATCGAAATCAAATAAGATTCAAGTTTAAATTTGGTCGGAAATTCCCGGATCATCACAGTACCTACCCGTTAAAGAAATTTCGTCCCGAAATTTGAGTGAGGTCGTCATGGCTAACAATAAATATGTTTTCCTGACGAATATGAGCTGATAATTAGAGTTTTATCATTATTGAATAATACAGATAAAATAATTCGATTATTCGAAGAGCACGAGTGAAGCTATCACAAAAGAGTGAAATGAATAAATGAAGTTTCGTTTTAACTTTTTGACGTTGTCTTGGTTGAATTTTGAAAGTAAGGTGCATCTTAACTTTTGACGTAGTCACGATTGAATTTTGAAAACAGGATACGTCTTAACTTTTGACGTTGTTTTGGTTAAATTTCGGAATTCGAGGGATTAAAGAAAATCTTCAAAATCTATAAGATTTGATTCTTCGGCGAATAAGGAAATTAAGATCTCTATAATTAAATACGATAATATGTCTCGATTACTCTATCTGATATTTCCACTATAAATTTAAGCTCTTCTGTTCCATTATTCTCACCATTCCTATACTTTCTTTCTTAGTTCTTACATCCAAAAAAAAATTTAAAATGCTTAATTTTTTCTAATCCTTGTTAGTTTCCTAATTATCATTTCTGTCATCCTTCTTTTCAATCTTTCACCAGAAGAATCTGTTTACTCCTACTATTACCTTGGGGTAATACTATTATACCATGTCTTTATATTGTTATTCGTATTAATATCCACGGTTTGTAACCTCCGTGTTGTTATTGGGTTTTATATTTTCTCTTATATTTTGGAGCTTTGTCCCTTCGTTTCTTCTTCTTGAGATTAAACACCACTTGTAATGGTTCAGAATTCGCAGATATAAACTTCGGAATGAACATTGTTAATGTTCTAAGAATAAAATTGTAATAGCACGATTTGATTTGTCAAATTATCAGAATCACTGAGAATAGAACTATCAAGAATATATTTTCTTGATATGTTCAGAAATTAATTTGAATGAAAGAGTTATGTAACATGACACGTGATGACGATATGTTCTGTGAATCATCACGTTCCATTAGAAACTCAGCATGACTTACTGTAATATAATCACGTTGATCAAGGGGCATTATATTATACTAACTCATGCTTCAATTCTCAACACTTCTCCAGAATTCATTCATAATTTATACTTAGATGTTACAGAATATTGAAAACTAAAACAGTTTTCAATATGATGTAATACAGATAGCACGAAGCGGTATATAATTTTGGACGAGAATATTTATAAAAATATCTTCAGAATTATCGAAGATATTTATGATGATATTTTGGAATTTCTAAGTTCGAAAGTTGATAAGAAAAAAGTTTTCCGCAAGATTTTAACATGACTTTGGAGCAGGATATTCTCTAAAGATTTCATCGGATCCAGAATTACCTGGATTCTTTGAATATAGGGTTTGGTCCTTGTATTTGTCCTTGGTCTCCTTCATGGTTAGCTCAATCCGTTTTCCAGTTCCAACTTTTCTGAGCTTTTCCAACATACTATTCTTTATTATCAAACTTCTGGCTGTTAAGATCGTTTACGGTTGTCTATGGTTTCTGTTGCTTCATTCAGCTTTTTCAATATTCAGAGTATTGATTTGTAGACTGGGTGCTTTTCAAAATTTCAGAATGGAAGGTCATTATTCTAGAAGATAAATGTTATACATATAACTGTTGATGTAGATATGCTGTGAGTTTTCAAAGTACTGATTGCCGATTCCTCTACATTTACTGCTACCATATCTGAATAATTGGTTATCGATCCGAGGTGATTTTAAAAGAATTGTGTTTTTAGATGATTAAACGATGACGGTAATATGGTGGAATATATGTGGCGACTCCGTCAAAACACTTAACGGCTCCGTCACTTGGTCCCACAGCTTGATCGAAACTCTATATGAATTTAATAAAACAACCTTGCATTCTTTATTTAAAAAAAAAAATGATTTCCTATAAAGGAAATCTACTAAAATATATAAGTTTAGAAAAACTATACAATAATACTTTAACCAAAAGTTGACCAAAACAAAGTCAACAAACAACCACTACCAAATGTAACAAAATAGAGTGCAAGTTAATGTTTAACAAAAGCTGCTATCATAAATATGCAGACTCTCTAAGCACAGCGGAAGCAATCAATCATGAACCTGAGAATAAAACATGCGAGTAACTGTCAACAAAAATGTTGAGTGAATTATAGGTTTAATATTGCAAACAAAATTTAATTTAAACAATAAAAATTTATGTTTGAAAACATAAAACTCCTTTTTAAACCACCAAATTATATGCTAGAAAACATATAATAAAACATTATTCCATTTTCCGTGAGCCACCTGGTAACCACTTAACCATTTATTTACCCTTGCCAAACACAATAAATAATATACACCGAACAAGTGTATCTACAACAAAATACGAAGTACTAAACATTCCGATTATAAATTGCTAGCGCGACTAGCTCGAAATGGGGTTGTCAAACCCGATAGATCTATCCATAGGATTCGCGTTCACCAGTAGAAACCAGTGATTACAGTTACCAGACTAGGGAATATTTTTGTTCAACTCACAATGAATAATTTAAACCAACTTCCACTTGTGTCCAAAATATAAATAAATTGCATGTATTCTCATCCCAAAAGATTTAAAATAGAAAAATGGGACTATAACTCACCTTAATAGCAACGAAGTAACCAATACAATTAAGCGAACAGCAAATGTAGTACAGTGATCAGGAATGATCACAACGCCGACCTATAAATAAAGCAGGTCGATATAAATAACTAACTTAGGTCAAGTCTTAGTATGACAGCTATTGTACATGTTGCAAGTAGTCATAGAACAATACTCAATATGCATCGGTTTGATCGGAACAGCTTACGGACACACACTTTCTATTTTTAGAAAGTTTCTATTTTTAGCAGGTTTCCATTTTTGGAAAGTTTCTATTTTTGGAAAGTTTCTATTTTTTGGAAAGTTTCTATTTTTGGAAGTTTCTATTTTTGGAAAGTTTCTATTTTTGGAAAGTTTCTATTTTTGGAAAGTTTCCAAATTTAGAAAGTTGCTATTTTAGGAAAGTTTATAAGTTAGGAAAGTTTCCTTAATTAGAAAGTCAACAAAAGTCAACTAAAAGTCAAAGTCAACCGAAAGTCAACTCAAAAGTCAACCTTGGTCAAACATGGTCAATGTAAATTTTAAAAGTGTAAGTTATAATAATAATATAAGTTATAACGTTTATTAAAGTTAAATATGTCTAATTATGTCATAACATAAGTTTAATTAAATTAAAATGAATTATTAAAGTTAATATAAATTTAAATGATATAATTAATATAACATGAGTATTTAATTAATTAATTAAATATTAGTCATAATATAAGTATTATTCATTAATAATAAATTTTAAATTATATCATAAGTATTATTAATTAATAATGAATTATTAATCATATCATAAGTTTCTAATTATAATCATTAAATCATAAGTATTTAATAATTAAATTATAATTAAATAATAACTAAGCCTTAGAATAATTAAATAATTAATTAATCCTTATTATAAGTCTTATAATAGTAATCTCATAATATAAGTTTAATACTTATCATAAGTATTTTCCATTAATAATGAAGTATCATTTATCATATGTTTAATTAAAATGTTAATTAAATCATAGGTATTAATTAAATGATATAATAAATATATATATCATAAGTTGTAAATAATAATAATTACTTTTTTTATCATAAGTAATTAAATAATAATGAAATCCATTATTTATATCATAAGTTTAATAATTAGTCACAAGTTTTAAATCAAAAGTTCATCGGGTCGTATCCTGAGCCCCGGGTATCGGTTTTCGGCGAGCCTTACATATATCTCCGCCCAAGCAAACCACCCGACACTTTGGTACACTCAAGAACACCCCAAGAACATCCCACAAGTCGTGATGTACAGCCAATTCACTACTTGGAACTTTAATTCAATCAAAAACGTGTTTTAGACGTAACGGGTGATTCGTGGCTCGGATTGAGATGACCCGAACATGAAAGTTTGCCCCACCATCAGTAGTAACACACTAACACACCCTAAAGTCACCAAATATGGTCACAAAGTCGGACCAAACCTGGTTCATACCAAAATCACATTTCAATCTTAACAAAATACCACTTTGATCGTAACTAGGGCTCCGGGAATCGAAACGACATGAATCCGGAGTCTAAAATTAATGTCTTGATGAGAGGAACTCATTTATATACTTTATTTTATGATCAACATCAGTTAAAATATCAGAAACACACGAAAAAGCTGCTGTTCCAATTTTATCAAACCGAAAAATATGCAATCGAGTAATTCTACGAACACAATCAACATTACAACAACTAATAATCATCATACTAATAAAATATAATCAAGATACAGAAAAATAAAGAAAAATTAAAAAAATCTAGGGTTAGGGTTTATACCCTAATCAATAATCAAGAGATGTTAACTTGTAGAGAAGAACGTGTAGAATCCGATTATGCAATCTATTTGATGATCCATGCAAGATTAGATGAAGATGATGATGATTTGGTGGAGCTAGGGTGACGGCTCAAAAAAAAAAAAAGAGAAGAGGAGGAAGAAAATAAAATGGGAGTAATTAGGTTTGAGAGGAAATGCTAGTGTTTAGAAAATGAAAGATGGAATAATGAAATAAAATCACAAACCACCCCCTCCCTAAGGGAATTTTCGGCCAACAACTGAATGGGGTGGGACCCACATGGCCCACAATGATAAATATGTAATTTCTTTTTGCCCGAACGCCCGATCGAAGCCCGAAACGCGAAAACGCTACTACGCGATTGATTTTTCGGAGAGATAACAACTACGCGACGGATAAAATATATAAACACTATATATAATCATATGACATCAAAATATCATAATTAAAATAATTAGGACTTAAAAATTCCAAAAGTTCGACCGTTGGTTTGAAAACCGAAAAGATTCGCCTGATAGAAATCCGCGACTCGTAGGAACGTATAATTTAAAATATGAATACAAATATTCATATAACACATAATAATTAATATATTATTACAAAAATAATAATATAGGTCATAGAAATGACGTGGCACGAATAACAATTAACGGTCGTTAAATAGTTAACGGTAAAAGATAACGGAAAAAGTAGGGTCGTTACAGTACCTTCCCGTTACGGAAATTTCGTCCCGAAATTTAAGCAGGTGCAGGGGTTGACTCAGCATTTGGGAACAAATGCGGGTACTTCTTCTTCATCTGATCTTCACGCTCCCAAGTGAACTCGGGACCGCATCCGGTGTTCCCTCTAACTCGAACAATAGGAATTTTACTCTGCTTAAGAGTCTTTACCTCTCGGTCCATAATTTCAACAGGTTCTTCAATAAAATAAAGTTGCTTATCAACATGAAGTTCATCAAAAAGAATAGTTTCATTGGGCTCGGCCAAACACTTCTTTAAATTCGATACATGAAAAACGTCACGAATAGCACTAAGTTCTTGTGGCAATTTCAAACGATAAGCCACTGGTCCAACTCTCTCAATAATCCCAAAAGGTTCAACAAAATGAGGATTCAACTTTCCCCCTTTTACCAAAACGTATCAGCCCTTCCAAGGTGATACCTTCAACATAACACGATCACCGACCTGAAATTCAATATCGTTTCTTCTTTTATTGGCATAGCTCTTTTGCCAACTTCTGGCGATTCTCAATCTTTCCTTAATCTGTGCAATCTTCTAGGTAGTCTCGTGAATGATCTCTGGTCATGTGAGTTGAGCATCCCCAACCTCATTCCAACAGACAGGAGACCTACACTTTCTACCATACAGAGCTTCAAATGGTGCGGCTTTAATACTTACATGATAACTGCTGTTATAAGAAAACTCATCCAGCGACAAATATTTATCCCACCCATTTCCAAAATCAACAACACACGCTCTTAACATGTTTTCTATGTTTGAATGGTCCTTTCACTCTGACCATCCGTCTGTGGATGATAAGCGGTGCTCATATCCAATTTAGTTCCTAGAGCACCTTGTTAGGACTGCCTCAGTCCAACATAATCGATACGGGAACACCATGTCTCGAAATAATCTCCTTCAAATACAAACGAGTAAACTTCTTCATTGAATATGTTTCCTTAATTGGCAAGAAAAGAGTTGACTTAGCGAGTCGGTAACAATCACCCAAATGGTATCATAACCACCCATAACTCCCGGTAACTTCGTAATAAAGTCCATCTTAATACCTTCCCACTTCCACTCGGGAATTTCAGGTTGCACCAAAAGTCCAGACGGTTTTTGATGTTCAGCTTTAACCTTAGCGCAGGTCAAACACTTAGCCACATACGTAGCCACATCAACTTTCAAACTAGGCCACCAATACAGCTCCTTAAGATCATGATACATCTTTCCTGAACCAGGATGAATAGAGTACCTAGACTTATGAGCCTCATCTAAAACAAGTTTTCGTAGATCACCAAACTTCGGAACCCAAAGGCATCCCGCAAAATACCGAGTACCATCGGTTTGTACCTCTAACTGTTTACTCAAGCCTCGGACCTTCCCGTTACAAAATTTTCCTCCTTCAAGGCTTCTTATTGTGCCTCAGGGATCTGCCTAGCGAGGTTTGTTTGAATTGTCATATTCAAGGCCCTAAACCTGCGAGGTTCAGCCCTTTCTTTACGACTTAATGCATCAGCCACATCATTGGCCTTTCCCGGATGATATAAAAGTTCGCAATCATAATCATTTAACGTCTCAACCCATCTTCGTTGCCTCATATTTAACTGTTTCTGATCAAGAATATGTTGAAGACTTTTGTGATCAGTGTACAATGTACCTTTGACCCCATATAGATAATGTCTGCAAATCTTAAGCGCAAACACAATAGCTCTCAACTCTAAATCATGGGTTACGTAATTCTGCTCGTGAATCTTTAACTGACGTGACGCGTACGCAATAACTTTCTTTCGTTGCATCAAAACACAACCAAAGTCTTGACACGAAGCATCACAATAGATAACAAAATCATCATTACCCTCAGGTAGTGATAATATCGGTGCAGAAGTTAACTTCTTCTTCAGAGTTTGGAAAGCAGACTCTTGTTCACTCTTCCACTCGTACTTCTTCCCCTTATGCGTTAAAGCAGTCAGAGGTTTCGCTACTCGTGAAAAATCTTGAATGAACCTTCTATAATAGCCTGCTAATCCTAGAAACTGGCGAATCTGAGTAGGAGTTTTCGGAATTTTCCACTTTTCAATTGCCTCAATCTTGGCGGGATCAACTAGTATTCCTTGTTTACTAACAATATATCCAAGGAATTGAACTTCTCTTAATCAGAAATTACACTTAGAGAACTTAGCGTACAACTCTTCTTTTCTCAATAAATCAAGCACCAACTTCAAATATTCTTCGTGTTCTTCATCACTCTTAGAATAAATAAGGATGTCGTCGATAAAAACAATAACGAATATGTCCAGATAGGGTCTGCACACACGGTTCATGAGGTCCATAAACACAGCAGGTGCATTTGTCAATCCGAACGGCATAACAAGAAATTCAAAGTGACCGTAACGGGTGCGGAAAGCAGTTTTCAGAATATCAGTTTCTTTAGCGCGTAAATGGTGATAACCGGAACGAAGATCAATCTTATAATAAACGGACGAACCTTGAAGTTGATCGAACAGATCATCAATTCTCGGAAGAGGGTAACGGTTTTTTAACAGTAAGCTCGTTCAATTCACGATAATCAATACACAAACGAAATGAACCATCTTTCTTCTCAACGAACAAAACGGGAGCTCCCAAGGGGACGAACTGGGCCGGATGAAATAAAGTTGCAATAATGAAGGAAGAAATAAATATGGAGTAGTCACATCGGTGGCATAGATATTTAAGGCAATTCTCTCAAAGGAGTTAACGAGGATCATGGACTCCAAAGTAAATTTTCATTATATTTCCGAAAGGAAGACGTATGAAAGGTGTGATAATTCAACGAGAGTGAACTTCCTTGTACAATGAGCGAGGAAGTCTAGGATTGATCCATATTCTTAAATTTATGTGCGGATGAAAAGAACGCGAATCATGGGTTATAAAGAATGGCCGACTCCAGGTGAGATGAATCTCCAAAAATAATTTCGTGCACCCTAAAGTATCGAATCCTAGGATTGATGTTTACGAGGGTGTTGCGGTTGACAGCGAAAATTGAGAGTAGAAACTCCTCAAACGGTCTAGAGTAATATATATCCATGATACCCATTATAACAACAGTTGGGGTAGAAACCCACCTAGCGCCTTTTCTACAATAAGGTGACCATCGAGTGTACCCCAGAAACTTGATTTATCGGTCTGCGTTTCGGCCATGTCCAACCATAAGAGGGAAAATTCTATGAGCGCAAAGACTTTCCAACAAATTTTATAAAACCGGCATCCAAACTGGTGTAAGAATTTCTATCAATGGACTTAATGGTAAATTTTCATCCTTAAACGGAGGATGAGAAGAAATGTGATCCAAACACTCTGTAGAGTAATGCGAAAATTCTAATGTAATCAATCAAAGAAGTTTTGAAAAAGCTTTAAACGTCTAATGTAACCCCATAAATGGAACGAAGCTCTTAGTAAATTTAGAAGTATGTACAACGTGTACCATTTTACGTAAATCAATTTGAGTTAACTAGACAACTCAATAAGAGTGGTTTTAAAATAATTTTGAAGGTATAAATTAGTGTATACTAGCCAAAATAGGTAAGGGTAAATTTGTCCATTTGAATTCATACGTACATATATGATTTTATAAATAGTATACATGACAAAGTATTTCATTACTTCTATTCGCCCATAAATCTCGTGAGAACCGCCCAATTACACAAATGTGTAAAATTTTTAATGAAAAGCAGGGTATCCGCATCACAGAGGTTACGAGTTGAAGTAAGATCGTTAAAGCTCGGGTGATGGACTTGAATCGTCTTGCGACATCTCTTCAATAAATGCTACGAGGTCATGAAAACCAATGAGTTAAATAATGTCTTGACTTTTATCAGAACACAAGTCCTTGGGTCAAAACTATTCACGTGCGAAGCTGTCACTAACAAGCGAGTTATAAATGATAAAACATGGGGTAGGTAGTTCGGTTAAGATGAGTCTCTCGCATATCAACAAATAAGATAATGAGTATCTTCCTTACTCATGTAATAACGTTAGAATTTCCGAATGAGTGGTGTACAAATTTTCTTTGACTCGCTTTCTATTCCTCATGTCACAATATTGGGACTTCTTTATGAATTAACGTAATATAATCACGTTGGCCTGACGCCATTATATTTCACTAAGTCATAGTTCCATTCCAATAGCACTACATGAGGTCAGGACACGCGGTCAACCTCGAATTTCAACACAATTTCCCTAAAACAATTTCTTAACAATGTGCTAAGGATAGCACAAGAGACAAAGACATCGAAAGTAATGAATAGGAGTAACGATGAGATAAAGATGTCTTCGAAGTACCAAGAATCTCTAAAAGTAAGAATGACGTTTTCCGTTTCAACAACCAAAGCACATAGGCACAACGGCACAAATGCACGTAATATAACAAAAATGTTATATACCTAAACATAATAGCTGACATTGAAATGCCGAGCATTTAGAAGTCAAGAATGACATCTCGCGTAATATAACTCAAACGTTATATACATAACCATAATAGATGACATAGAAATGCCGAGAATTCTAGAACACGTAATGTAACTTAAACGTTATATCAATAAACACTAATTATGACATAGAAATGTCGAGAATTCCAGAAGTCAAGAATGACAACCCCTCGGTTTCACTAACCGAGGTGTTTCTTTAAAAGATGAACTCGCATGAGTCGGAGAATACGTTTAAATCGGAATGGGAGTTCCTCCCGGATTCAGAACATAATAGAAATGTATGTATGATAACAATATACATACCAACACGACACAAATAATCACATATAATAATATATAATAGGCCGGGCTGTAGACTAGACTCACTAATGCACCCTATTGACCCGGGTAACGACATCAATGCAGCCTAATTCCCTACAACCAGAGCTCTGATACCAACTGTGGCGACTCCGTCAAAACACTTAACGGCTCCGTCACTTGGTCCCACAGCTTGATCGAAACTCTATATGAATTTAATAAAACAACCTTGCATTCTTTATTTAAAAAAAAAAATGATTTCCTATAAAGGAAATCTACTAAAATATATAAGTTTAGAAAAACTATACAATAATACTTTAACCAAAAGTTGACCAAAACAAAGTCAACAAACAACCACTACCAAATGTAACAAAATAGAGTGCAAGTTAATGTTTAACAAAAGCTGCTATCATAAATATGCAGACTCTCTAAGCACAGCGGAAGCAATCAATCATGAACCTGAGAATAAAACATGCGAGTAACTGTCAACAAAAATGTTGAGTGAATTATAGGTTTAATATTGCAAACAAAATTTAATTTAAACAATAAAAATTTATGTTTGAAAACATAAAACTCCTTTTTAAACCACCAAATTATATGCTAGAAAACATATAATAAAACATTATTCCATTTTCCGTGAGCCACCTGGTAACCACTTAACCATTTATTTACCCTTGCCAAACACAATAAATAATATACACCGAACAAGTGTATCTACAACAAAATACGAAGTACTAAACATTCCGATTATAAATTGCTAGCGCGACTAGCTCGAAATGGGGTTGTCAAACCCGATAGATCTATCCATAGGATTCGCGTTCACCAGTAGAAACCAGTGATTACAGTTACCAGACTAGGGAATATTTTTGTTCAACTCACAATGAATAATTTAAACCAACTTCCACTTGTGTCCAAAATATAAATAAATTGCATGTATTCTCATCCCAAAAGATTTAAAATAGAAAAATGGGACTATAACTCACCTTAATAGCAACGAAGTAACCAATACAATTAAGCGAACAGCAAATGTAGTACAGTGATCAGGAATGATCACAACGCCGACCTATAAATAAAGCAGGTCGATATAAATAACTAACTTAGGTCAAGTCTTAGTATGACAGCTATTGTACATGTTGCAAGTAGTCATAGAACAATACTCAATATGCATCGGTTTGATCGGAACAGCTTACGGACACACACTTTCTATTTTTAGAAAGTTTCTATTTTTAGCAGGTTTCCATTTTTGGAAAGTTTCTATTTTTGGAAAGTTTCTATTTTTTGGAAAGTTTCTATTTTTGGAAGTTTCTATTTTTGGAAAGTTTCTATTTTTGGAAAGTTTCTATTTTTGGAAAGTTTCCAAATTTAGAAAGTTGCTATTTTAGGAAAGTTTATAAGTTAGGAAAGTTTCCTTAATTAGAAAGTCAACAAAAGTCAACTAAAAGTCAAAGTCAACCGAAAGTCAACTCAAAAGTCAACCTTGGTCAAACATGGTCAATGTAAATTTTAAAAGTGTAAGTTATAATAATAATATAAGTTATAACGTTTATTAAAGTTAAATATGTCTAATTATGTCATAACATAAGTTTAATTAAATTAAAATGAATTATTAAAGTTAATATAAATTTAAATGATATAATTAATATAACATGAGTATTTAATTAATTAATTAAATATTAGTCATAATATAAGTATTATTCATTAATAATAAATTTTAAATTATATCATAAGTATTATTAATTAATAATGAATTATTAATCATATCATAAGTTTCTAATTATAATCATTAAATCATAAGTATTTAATAATTAAATTATAATTAAATAATAACTAAGCCTTAGAATAATTAAATAATTAATTAATCCTTATTATAAGTCTTATAATAGTAATCTCATAATATAAGTTTAATACTTATCATAAGTATTTTCCATTAATAATGAAGTATCATTTATCATATGTTTAATTAAAATGTTAATTAAATCATAGGTATTAATTAAATGATATAATAAATATATATATCATAAGTTGTAAATAATAATAATTACTTTTTTTATCATAAGTAATTAAATAATAATGAAATCCATTATTTATATCATAAGTTTAATAATTAGTCACAAGTTTTAAATCAAAAGTTCATCGGGTCGTATCCTGAGCCCCGGGTATCGGTTTTCGGCGAGCCTTACATATATCTCCGCCCAAGCAAACCACCCGACACTTTGGTACACTCAAGAACACCCCAATAACATCCCACAAGTCGTGATGTACAGCCAATTCACTACTTGGAACTTTAATTCAATCAAAAACGTGTTTTAGACGTAACGGGTGATTCGTGGCTCGGATTGAGATGACCCGAACATGAAAGTTTGCCCCACCATCAGTAGTAACACACTAACACACCCTAAAGTCACCAAATATGGTCACAAAGTCGGACCAAACCTGGTTCATACCAAAATCACATTTCAATCTTAACAAAATACCACTTTGATCGTAACTAGGGCTCCGGGAATCGAAACGACATGAATCCGGAGTCTAAAATTAATGTCTTGATGAGAGGAACTCATTTATATACTTTATTTTATGATCAACATCAGTTAAAATATCAGAAACACACGAAAAAGCTGCTGTTCCAATTTTATCAAACCGAAAAATATGCAATCGAGTAATTCTACGAACACAATCAACATTACAACAACTAATAATCATCATACTAATAAAATATAATCAAGATACAGAAAAATAAAGAAAAATTAAAAAAATCTAGGGTTAGGGTTTATACCCTAATCAATAATCAAGAGATGTTAACTTGTAGAGAAGAACGTGTAGAATCCGATTATGCAATCTATTTGATGATCCATGCAAGATTAGATGAAGATGATGATGATTTGGTGGAGATAGGGTGACGGCTCAAAAAAAAAAAAAAAAGAGAAGAGGAGGAAGAAAATAAAATGGGAGTAATTAGGTTTGAGAGGAAATGCTAGTGTTTAGAAAATGAAAGATGGAATAATGAAATAAAATCACAAACCACCCCCTCCCTAAGGGAATTTTCGGCCAACAACTGAATGGGGTGGGCCCCACATGGCCCACAATGATAAATATGTAATTTCTTTTTGCCCGAACGCCCGATCGAAGCCCGAAACGCGAAAACGCTACTACGCGATTGATTTTTCGGAGAGATAACAACTACGCGACGGATAAAATATATAAACACTATATATAATCATATGACATCAAAATATCATAATTAAAATAATTAGGACTTAAAAATTCCAAAAGTTCGACCGTTGGTTTGAAAACCGAAAAGATTCGCCGGATAGAAATCCGCGACTCGTAGGAACGTATAATTTAAAATCTGAATACAAATATTCATATAACACATAATAATTAATATATTATTACAAAAATAATAATATAGGTCATAGAAATGACGTGGCACGAATAACAATTAACGGTCGTTAAATAGTTAACGGTAAAAGATAACGGAAAAAGTAGGGTCGTTACAATATAAAAGGTTCCCCGGTAACAATAAAAGAGCATACATATAAATCAAGGTGATAATAAGGTTGTTTCGTACGAAAAGTCAAAGTTGACTTGCTGGAGCTGTGACAAAATTTGCTACTTTAGAAAGGGAATGCAAAGTTATTTTGGGTAATAATAACACTAAAGGATTTAGCACAACTACGTGTTAAATGTTTACTCAGTTTTCGAGAGTTTTCGTGTGCATAACTATACGCATCAATCTTTTCTTCTGTAGATGGAGTGCGGTTGGTTCATCCTCTCGATTGAGGTGTTTTCAAGAATCACGAAAGGTTTAAACGCGGGTTGTAATCGTCAAGATACAAATGAGGTTTAGTATGAAATCAAGTGGCAAACTTGAAGAAATGTTTAGTTTCATATGTTATAATCAATATTTTAATTCATTTTAATTGTCCAATGTTGGTAGTCCACAGTTGATAGTCCACATTTAACAGTCCAATAATTCATATATTGCTTAATATATAATATTCGAATTAATTAATACGTATCGTGACCCGTGTACATGTCTCAGACTCGATCACAACTCAAAGTATATATATTATTTGAGAATCAACCTCAACCCTGTATAGAGAACTCGATCATTACTGCATATAGAGTGTCTATGGTAATTCCAAATAATATATATAGATGTGTCGATATGATATGTCAAAATCTTGTATACGTGTCCCGATATTTAAAGTGCGTAAAAATAAATAACAGAAATTTAAATGACAATAAATAAAGTGTGTAAAGTAAATAACAGAAATTAAATGACATTAAATAAAATTGCAAGAATGTAAATTGCGATAATTAAATTGCGATAAATAAAGTGTAATCAGTTAGCTGGGAATAATTAGCTAGGAACAGTTAGCGTGGATTCTTAACAAAAATTTCTCATAGTTAATTTGTTTGTTTCTAATAAATTTTATTTTTGTCAAATGTTTTCTTCATTATGCCACTTGTTGGATTCTGGTATGTCAAAATCCAAATATGAAATTGAATGAAAATGGTTATTTTGTGGTGAACGGATTCGTATATCTGTGGATGTAAGTTGGATAGTAAATGACCGTTGAATCAAATTCGAAGAATGTACAGTGTAACTTATTAATGTAGAATCTAATATTCCTCGGGTATTACCTACCCGTTAAAATATTTTCATCATTAACAGTTTGTACAAAAGAATTTTTAATTACAATCTTTATGAAAATATATATTCATATATATTTTCTTTAGATGAAACCATGGATTTAATGAGTAGATAAAATATTAAACTCATTTGATTTACCGTTAGAACTAGAATATATAATCTCTAGAACATTAGAGATTACATAATCACCATGTCGAACGAAGATAAATGATGTAGAACATCATGTAGAACGATGATTATACTCGAGGTACAGAATGAGATGTTGAGGCATGTGACGTTGAAACTTGGGTTATTGGTGGTAATGGTATTGATGTTAGTGGTACTGTTGGTGCCGGTGACGTTGCTGAAGCTAATATGTTTTGCACCATATTTTCCAAGGCTACAACTCGAGCGCAAAGCTCATTGACTTCTTCTATTACGCCGGGATGATTGTCGGTTCGGACGAGCGGATGAATGAGGACGAGATATTCGGGAAATGTGGGTGAAAATGGTGTTTCGAACAAGTTTGCTGGTAAGTGCTTCGGATTCTTCGTCAAGAGACAAATTCGGTTGGTGAAAAGAATCGCCTTCTTCTCGTCTCCATTGGTTAAGTCGACTACGAACCCATCAGATGAATTGGTTGATTCATTCTGGTGACACTGCTTTCGGAGCTTAGGTGAAACTCCATATCGGAATAGCTAGCGGAATAACTAGCGGAATAGCTATCGAAATTTGAGGGACTCGAACTGGTTGAGGGATTCATCTCGAACGATCAGATGAAGGATTTTCGATAAGAAATAGATTATAGGATGTAGATTAGTACCCTGCAATACATAATTTAGATATGCATATATAATACTAAAATCCCATAAGTTACGGAGGAATCTACAGAAAATGACAGGCAAAGTTTACAATAACAGAGAAGCTAAGATATGAATTAGCAGATATGCTAAGATATGAATTTTGTCTATACACTAATCATGCAATCAATGCAATAAGATGTATCTAGACTAAGGATGATAAGCAAATGATTCTCTAAGAATGATAAGCAGGTAATTTTCGACACGAAATGATAAGCAAAACTTTTGACATGCAGACACGGTCGAAGTCCAGACCCACTAATGTATCTAAACAACTATCAGTTTGACACAGTAATGCAAGACCTGGTTCGCTAAGACCACCGCTCTGATACCAACTGTAGAGACCCGTCCTAATCCATCCAGACGAAGTCCATATCGATTATAAATGATTCACAATAGTTGATTACATTGTGAGGTATTTGACCTCTATATGATACATTTTACAAACATTGCATTCATTTTTAAAAAGACAAACTTTCATTACATCGAAAGTTGACGACATGCATACCATTTCATAATATATTCAAACTATAAATGACTTGATAATAATCTTGATGAACTTAACGACTCGAATGCAACGTCTTTTGAAATATGTCATGAATGACTCCAAGTAATGTCTCTAAAATGAGCAAATACACAGCGAAAGATTTCTTTCGTACCTGAGAATAAACATGCTTTCAAGTATCAACCAAAAGGTTGGTGAGTTCATTAGTTTAACATAAATAATCATTCATAATTTTAATAGACCACAAGATTTCATATTTCCATTTCTCATAAACATACGTCCCATGCATAGAGACAAAAATATCATTCATATGGATTGAACACCTGGTAACCGACATTCACAATATACATATAAGAATATCCCAATCATTCCGGGATCCTCCTTTGGACAAGATATAAATTTCGAAGTACTAAAGCATCCGGTACTTTGGATGGGGCTTGTTGGGCCCGATAGATCCATCTTTAGAGTTTGCGTCAATTAGGGTGTCTGTTCCATAATTCTTAGATTACCAGACTTAATAAAAAGGGGCATATTCGATTTCGATCAATCAACCATATAATGTAGTTTCAATTACTTGTGTCTATTTCGTAAAACAGTTATAAAAACAGTGCATGTATTCTCAGTCCCAAAAATATATATTGCAAAAGCATTTAAAAAGAGATTAATGAAACTCACCTAATGTATTTTGTAGTAAAAATACATATAACAACTTTTAACAATGCAGGGTTAGCCTCGGATTCACGAACCTATATCATTTGTATATTTATTAATACACATATTTGTAATCGAATAAGTTTATATATTATTATTAGTGCTGTACTTGTTATATTTAAAATTTGTAAGTTTTATTAATCATTTAGATATTTTCATTTTTATATATATCTATATAATTATTAATATAGTTAAGTTATGTAATTTAAATATAATTTTAAATCTATACTCTTTATTTTAATACTTATAATCTCAACAACGTCATTTAAAACTTTTATTTTCATAAAAATATTAGCTTAATAATAATGATATAGATAATACTTGATAATAATAATATTAATAGTTTTATTGATAACAAAATAATAATTTTTGTAAAAAAAATAATAATGATAATAGTTTTTAATAATAACAGTACTATTAATGATGATCATACTAATACTAATAATGATAATATCAATAATATTTTGTTGATAATAATAATAATAATACAAATAATTATGAAAATAAATCGCATTATTTTTCATAATAATAATAATATTAATCATACCCATAATAACGATATTAATAATAAAGTGGTAAAATTTATATTTCTAGTAATACTTATAATACTAATGATAATATTAATACTAGTCTTAATAATAATTTTACTTATTTTAGCGATAATAATATTCATAATATTAAGTTAGTAATAACAATAATTAATATATCCATCATCTTAATCATAATAATTAATACTAATAATAATGGTACAATAATAATAATACCAATAATAATAATAGTGTTAATACTAATATTATTAATAAATGATAATAATTAGTAACATACTAACACTAGTAAGTAATAATAATAATAACATAGCAATAATGATAATAATAATAATAATAATAATAATAATAGTAAACATAACAATAATAAGTATAACAACAATAATAATAGTAATAATAATAATAATAATTATAATTATAATAAAGATGATAAATAAATGTATATACCCTTTTTAAAAAGAAATGCACCAAGACGCACCAAGCGGGACTCGAACCCACGACCTCTCGATACCCTGACAACACATGAAACCAGTTGGGCTGATAATATTATTTTATTTGATTTCTAATATTTCAATTGTATTTATTATTTCACAATATTGTATATATTTACATTTACATTTATATTTGTAATTATATATCAATACATATTTATTTACACAATGGTTCGTGAATCGTCAGAAACAGTCGGAGGACAAATGCATTCATGAAAAAAAAATGTTCCAAAGTTTTCAAGACTCAACATTACAGACTTTTCTTATCGTATCGAAATCAAATAATATTCAAGTTTAAATTTGGTCAGAAATTCCAGGGTCATCACAAAACAGCCCCCGGTTGCACTCCGACGACGTATATTCAGTTTTAAGGTGTTCTTTGTAAAATCAAGTTGTATCTTGTTTAGTTAGCATATCATTATGATATATTACAGGTCTTGAAGTGTTTTAAAAGTCAAGTTAGATGGATCTATTTAGTTTGCGAATAAGTTTGAAATCATTCAAACTATGTTCTTGTTGTTATATATATTCGTAGTAAGATAGTTATATATGAATTGAACAAGATGATGAACCAAGGTTATACCTCAAGTATGATGAAGAAAGTTACTGAATAAACAAGATATGAACTTGTTCTTGATGACTTGAAAGATTAAGAAGTGAAATCATGAAAAGAAACAAAGGTTGTAAGTAAGTTTATATCTTGATTTAAGATAATTAACTTACATGAATTGAATCAAAGTTTAAACATAGTTTTACCTTGTTTATGAAGCTAGAAACTTATGAAGACCTTGAAGAACACCTGAAGGTTGAAGATAAGAGAGTTTAGAAGATCATCTAGCTTGAAATAAAGTTGATATGAAAGTGTATGTGTGTGTATATATGGCGTGTATATGTATGTATATATATAGATTTTATGTTTTGATTTTTAGCTCATAAGTCTTCCTAGATGTTAACACTTGATCCCACATGTTGTTGACTAATAAAGGCTGCTAAGAGCAGATAATTGAGGTCTAACAATTGGTATTTATCAATAGTAAATACATCTAGAAGCTGCGTATAATACAGTTACATATACCCTAGGTATACGTGTAGAAATCTTGAGGAAACGGAACGAGAATTCAAATATAGCTATCTTTTATGAATATACTTATATTGTTTTATGTGTTTAAGCCCTTTAAAAGTGATTAAATACGTATTTATACGATACTTGTATAAGCATTATAGGTTATAGGTATATATGTCAACGAACGTTACGTATAGTTACCGTTTTGAAAACTTAAGTTAGTAGTCTCAAAGTATATTTATAACTCATTGTTATTGATGGAATTCAACAAGTTCATAAAACATGTTCTTAAAGTTAACATGATTACAAAAACCAATTTGTAGTAGTGTTAAAGCAAGCGGAAGCAAAATGATAAGTTCATGTTTATATGTTTAGCCTTTTAGTTAAATTCCATGTAATATCAAGTCTTGAATATATGCTTACATATAACATTAAAGGAAGTAAGATTATACCTCCTCAAGCTAGTTGAGGGTTGTTTTCAAGGTTGCAAGATGATGATGAAGATGAAGGAAAGTAGAGCTTCTAACTTGAAGCCTCAAGTGTGTAATACCCACAAGCAATGATCCCAACACCTTTGTAATTAGTTAGGATTTGAATGACACTAAATATGAGCTTGTAAGAAAAATTAAAACTCCCTTGAGCACCCAAAAAAAGGCCACGGCCTGCTGCTATTTTTGAGCAGAATTTTTCTATTTTGCAAGCTTGAAATGACTAGTTTTTACTTGAGAGAAAGTGAGTCAAAAACTTGGTTCAAGTGTAAGACATGCACCTATGAAGTTGTGTATATAGGAAGTAGTAAAACAAGCATGGGAGCTCTTTCTTGGAGTCCAAAATTCTGCACATATCATGGGTATTACAATATTCAAGTTGTTTTATAAAGCAATACATTTATATAAACCCATGTATATATATATTTTTGTTACTTCTACATTTTATAACCTTTTATAAAATATAACACAACTTAATCATTTAAACCTTTGAACAATTATATTTATAAATTATCCAAATAATTTATCTCAAGTAATCATATTTTAGAAAACCGATTTTCTAAATTTCAAGTGTCGCGTATTTATTTAACGAACCAATCGTTAAGATCAAATACATATAAGGTGTCGGTAAGCTTGTTATTGGGTATGACCCGACTTGGATCATAACATGTTAGCCACATTAATTTAATATGTCTCTCGAGCATACGAAATACCTTCAATCTCCCACTTGCACGAGAAACATAAGAAATTAATGCAAGTGACGGATACCACCTAACGACCGTCCATCACCCCAATATGTTATGACTATGTGCCATTCAATAACATCATCCCTTTCAAGTTCCCATCTCGAATATGAATAGGTGAATCTTTTCATTATATCCTTTCGTCCTAGATGTCATGTTAAATCCAAGAGATACAGAGTGATCACTCTCTTATAGATTTAACTTTACCAGGCCTTAGACATCTGACTCTCAACGAATAAGAGGGACAAATTCCATCTTGACTACATACGTTCAAGATATACACTTTACATTATACCTGAGTTCTCCCTTATGTACTACCATATTTCAGAATAGCAAAGGAAAGAATCAAGGCACAATATTTGGTGAATATCCGAACCCAATATGTATCTCAGGTCAGAGGATACAATGATATTCTCCTTTACTCAAAATTACATGTGATCAACCACAAAGGCTCTATACAGTAATTCTTGAGAGCGGGTCTTCCAATATTTGTATCCCACAAATATCTATGAACCTTGGTTGCAACCTTGCCCCACATTCAACCTGAATGTATACCAATCCGAGTTCATAATAGTCTAAACCTCACACTTGTTCCCACAAATGTGATCGACTACGAAATTTAGAATAATAGTTTATTCATGGATAAAATATGCAAAATTGGAACATGACTCATAATTAAATTAATACCATAATTATATTAATGAGTTTGAACTAATTCGTTCCGTTACAATACATAAAATAGATCATTTCCAATCACTAGAATATCGAAGCCCCAATGCACAAACATGTCCTTCATGTTTTGGCCCATGTAAAAGCTTCGTTAGTGGATCCGCAACATTTTGATCTGTGTGAACTTTGTGAATACATATCTTTCCCTTTTCAACCTCATCCCTGATGTAGTTGAATCTCCGCTCAATGTGACGAGTCTTTTGATGAGCACGAGGTTCCTTGATTTGAGCAATCGCACCCTCGTTGTCACAAAAGATCTCAAGAGGGTCCTGAATGGAAGGGACCACTCCTAAGTCGTCTATGAATTTCTTCATCCATGCAGCTTCCTGAGCTGCCAGTGAGGCGGCAATGTACTCTGACTCTGTAGTGGATAACGCAACAACCTCCTGTTTCGAACTCTTCCAAGAGACCGCACCACCATTTAACATGAAGACATAACCGGATTGTGATCGAGAGTCATCTCGATCAGTTTGGAAACTCGCGTCCACATAACCTTTTACAGCGAGTTCCTCCTCACCAGACCCATATATTAGAAACATATCCTTAGTCCTCCTAAGGTATTTCAATATACTTTTAACAGCAATCCAATGACTGTTTCCTGGGTTATTCTGGTATCTACTTGTCAAGCTTAGAGCGCATGACACATCCGGTCTAGTACATATCATTGCATACATGATAGACCCAATAGCAGATGCGTATGGGACTTTCTTCATTCTCTCTTGTTCATCTTTCGTGGTAGGACACTGAGATGAACTGAGAATGGTTCCTCTTTGAATAGGTACCAAACCTTTCTTAGAGTTTTCCATCTTGAACCTTTTCAAGATTTTGTCAATGTATGTACTTTGACTTAAACCTATCAATCTCTTGGATCTATTCCTATAGATCCCAATCCCCAATATGTATTGTGCTTCTCCAAGATCATTAATGGAGAAGCAACCTTTTAGCCAAGTTTTGACCTCTTGCATTGTGGTTATATCATTCCCAAACAATAATATATCATCCACATATAGCACAAGGAACATTATAGAGCTCCCACTAGCCTTCTTGTATACACAAGCTTCATCACCATTTTTAATGAAGCCAAATTTCTTTGTCTCTTCATTAAAACGATGATTCCACATTCTAGATGCTTGTTTCAATCCGTAGATTGATTTCTTTAACTTGCATACCTTTTTAGGATTTTTCGGATCAACAAAACCTTCGGGCTGTACCATATAAACATCTTCCTCAAGATATCCATTTAGGAAAGCGGTTTTGACATCCATTTGCCATATTTCATAGTCATAATGAGCAGCAATGGCAAGTAATATCCTAATAGACTTTAGCATTGCCACAGGCGAAAAAGTTTCATCATAGTCAACCCCTTGAGTTTGAGTGAAACCTTTTGCTACAAGTCTAGCTTTATATGTATCCAAGTTTCCATGTATGTCGGTTTTCATTTTGAACAGCCATTTACAATCAACTAGCCTAGAGCCAGGAGGTTGCGCAACAAGTTCCCAAACTTGGTTGTCATACATGGATTGCATCTCAGCATTCATGGCTTCCTGCCATTTATCTTTATCAATCCTTGATAAAGCATCTTGGTAGTTTATTGGTTCATCCAAATCAACCACATAGCAACCATCCATGAGAAACCCATATCTCTCAGGAGGATTACTAATCCTACCAGATCTGCGAACGTCTTGTGTATTTTGATCATCCATTTGATCACTCTCAACATTTTCATGTTGAGTGCTAGTGTCAACCAATTGTGTATCATCTACTTGATCTTGAACCTCTTCAAGATCTATCTTCCTTTCACTATTTCCTTCCATTAGGAACTTAGTTTCAAGGAATTCAGCCTTTCGAGCAACAAATACATTCTGCTCGGAAGGATCATAGAAATAGTATCCCATATCATCCTTGGGATATCCTATGAAGATACACTTCGTGGATCGAGCATTCAACTTATTAGGGACGTAACGCTTAGGGTAAGCTTCACATCCCCATACCTTTAAGTATGATAGAGATGGAGGTTTTCCAAACCACATCTCATGAGGTGTTCGTTCCACTTTCTTGGTTGGGGCCATATTTAAAATACGAGCCGCTGAGTATAGACAATAACCCCAGAATGATAGAGGTAACGAGCTTCTAGCCATCATAGATCGAACCATATCCATTAGGGTTCGGTTCCTCCTTTCGGACACACCATTAAGCTGTGGTGTCCCGGGTGGAGTAAGTTGCGAGATAATCCCACAACTTCTAAGATGATCTTGGAAGGCATCGCTTAGGTATTCACCTCCTCTATCGGTTCGAAGTACCTTAATTGTCTTATTGAGTTGATTTTGTACTTCGTTTTGATATTCTTTGAATGCTTCAAACGTTTCGTCCTTGTGTCTTAATAAGTAGACATATCCGAAACGACTAAAGTCATCAATGAAGGTAACGAAGTATCTTTCACCATTCCTAGCTATGGGCTTAAAGGGTCCACATACATCCGAATGTATTAATCCCAATAAGTCCTTAGCCCTTTCATAGGTCCCTTTGAAAGGTGCTTTAGTCATTTTGCCTTGTAAACAAGATTCACACACATCAAACGAGTCCATCTCATTTGATTTCAAGAGTCCATTCTTTTGAAGTGTATGCATTCGGTTCTTGTTTATGTGACCAAGGCGACAATGCCATAAGTAGGAATCACTCAAATCCCTTTTGAGTTTCTTGGTGCTAGTGTGGTATATAGAGCTCGATGATGTGTCATCATGAACCAATTCATAAATTCCATTTGAAGGCGAAGCCTTGAAATAGAATACATTATCTTTAGAAACATGAATATCATCATCAATAAAATTAACAACGTAACCACATTGTTTTAAGCGAGAAATAGAAATAATGTTTCTACACAAATCCGGAGCATACAAAACATTTTCTAAAATAAGTTCCAATCCGCTTGGAAGCTTCAAAATAAAATCTCCTTGAGCTTTAACATGCACCTTTGCACCATTGCCCATATAGAGACTTGATGTTCCCGCCTTATGATCACTTCTTTTGAACCCCTGCAAAGAATTGCAAATATGAGTTCCACATCCCGTGTCTAATACCCATGTATTAGAAGAAGTAATACTAAGCTCTATATATACCATATACATATTACCTGAGGTTTGCCCTGCATCCCTCTTGTCCTTCAACTCCTTAAGATAGACCGGACAGTTTCGTTTCCAATGACCCATCTCACCGCAACCGAAACATGGGTCTTCTTTGGGGTTTGCCTTCTCGGCTACCTTTTGCTTCTTAGCCTTGTTGATGGTTGGGGTAACCATCTTCCCTTTCCCTTTGCCTTGATGGGCGGGTCCTTTTCTCTTGGCCACCTTTGGCTTAGAGGTGTTACCTTTTGACCCACCTTGATCGATTGCTAACACGGGTAAAGCCCTTTTACCCATGCTAGTTTCCGCCATTCTAAGCATACCGTGAAGCTCACCTATGCTCTTATCCATCCCATTCATATTGTAATTAATTACAAATTGATCAAACCTTTTTGATAGGGAGTTAAGGATAAGATCGGTGGCTAACTCATTTGATATGTTTAGGTTAAGACGGTTAGCACGATCGATAAGGCTTTTCATCTTAAGTACATAAGATGAAACCGATTGGGTATCGTCCATACGACAAGCATGTAGCGCCCGAACGGTCTCGAAACGCTCGACACGTGCTTGTTGAAGGAACATCTCCTTCAATTGCGTTATCATGTCGTATGCACTATGATGCTCGAAATCCTTTTGGAGTTCGGGAATCATAGTCCCAAGCATTAGGCATGAGACTTGAAGGGAGTCGCGGCAATACTTATCGTAAAAGGCCATTGCCTCCTCATCATCCTCATCTGGTTGATCGGGAATGGGGTCCTCAAGTACATACGCTTTATCCTCTTGTTTGAGGACAATCCGAAGATTGCGGAACCAATCCATAAAGTTGGTATGGTTGAGTTTGTCTTTCTCTAAGAGAGACCTTAATGATAGGTTGTTTAGGTTAAGTGGTACGTTTGGTATGTTGTTGTTATTATTGGCGGCCATCTACAAAATTAACAAAGTTCGTTTAAGTATCGATTTTAATTTAACATTCAATACCCTTTAAATCAAATTGAACTATTAAATTCTAGAATCCAATGGTAAACCAAATTTCGGTTAGGTGACCTTTATCCCGCAATTTGATTTAGCTAGGTAGTCAATAAATGACAATTGCAATCCATTTGCAACTTCTAGAGTATGGGATCATGCAATCCTTTTGCATGGCATATTTATCCCATCAACGCCCATTTGTTCCTCATGCTTCGGTGACCCTAAGTTCATGATTCCCAAATCAAGTCGTCCTACTTGTATAGACTTGTAAATTCAGCATACATGTGGTTAGGTGACCTTTATCCCACAAGCATGCGAAATTTACCTTAATCATATTAGTTTGCTCATAACGGTTAGGTGACCTTTATCCCATTATGAGTTCCCTAGTACTTTTAAGTGTCACACAATAGGATGGCGTTTAACTTGTTTGCCTTGTAATAAGGGATTTTAAGTTTTCATTAATTCTAGTTTGAGAAAACTTTTGCACCATACACCAACATGCATTTAGTGTATGGTTTATTTGAAAATCCATTTTCATGTTATGTAATTAGGCCAATTACTTGATATAAACCATTTTATATGTATGATCCTTATCATATTCTTAATAACCGTTTATTAATGTCCTTTTACCATTTCAATTTAACCATTTAAATTATCGTTTTGCATGTTGTTAATAGCGTCTAATTTAACCAATTAAATTTTAGTTTTGTTTGTTGTTTACATGTGTGATTTAACTTGTAGCATACAAACATACAATCCACAATCATACAATAACAACCAAGCATGCAAAACAATATGTTCACAATCAAGCCATTTTTGGTAAGCATTTTGTTTAGCCGAAAACAAAATGCCACCGGGTAAGGGTAATAACACAAAGTAGGAGATTTTAAAACTCCCACTTAATCTTGCACCCAAATGCTTCTTCATGTGTTCTTCAAGTCTTCATCATCTTCATCATTTTACAAAATATATCCTAATACATTTTGTCTAGAAAATGAAATGCAACCTAATCTATTTTACATACCAAATATAAAATAAATTACATAACCAAAATTAATATTACATACCAAATGAATAATTAATTTTACAAACCAAATTGAATGAATATTACAACCATATCAAAATAATAAATCAACCAAGCAAATATCCATTCAAACACACATGCATACATCATAAGGTCAAGGCATTGATTGTGAACTTAAACATACAACAAAATTGACCAATTTGCAAGTTCCAAACCCATTTGGAACTCTTCCTAAAATCGGCCAACTATACCAACCCTCCCAAACCCGAAAATTTTTGCATTCCATATTCATGCATGTACTTAGAATGCAAATTTAGTGGGTTTAAAGACAACATACGAAGCATAATCCATAGACCTCGGCTCTAGATACCATTGATGGAATTCAACAAGTTCATAAAACATGTTCTTAAAGTTAACATGATTACAAAAACCAATTTGTAGTAGTGTTAAAGCAAGCGGAAGCAAAATGATAAGTTCATGTTTATATGTTTAGCCTTTTAGTTAAATTCCATGTAATATCAAGTCTTGAATATATGCTTACATATAACATTAAAGGAAGTAAGATTATACCTCCTCAAGCTAGTTGAGGGTTGTTTTCAAGGTTGCAAGATGATGATGAAGATGAAGGAAAGTAGAGCTTCTAACTTGAAGCCTCAAGTGTGTAATACCCACAAGCAATGATCCCAACACCTTTGTAATTAGTTAGGATTTGAATGACACTAAATATGAGCTTGTAAGAAAAATTAAAACTCCCTTGAGCACCCAAAAAAAGGCCACGGCCTGCTGCTATTTTTGAGCAGAATTTTTCTATTTTGCAAGCTTGAAATGACTAGTTTTTACTAGAGAGAAAGTGAGTCAAAAACTTGGTTCAAGTGTAAGACATGCACCTATGAAGTTGTGTATATAGGAAGTAGTAAAACAAGCATGGGAGCTCTTTCTTGGAGTCCAAAATTCTGCACATATCATGGGTATTACAATATTCAAGTTGTTTTATAAAGCAATACATTTATATAAACCCATGTATATATATATTTTTGTTACTTCTACATTTTATAACCTTTTATAAAATATAACACAACTTAATCATTTAAACCTTTGAACAATTATATTTATAAATTATCCAAATAATTTATCTCAAGTAATCATATTTTAGAAAACCGATTTTCTAAATTTCAAGTGTCGCGTATTTATTTAACGAACCAATCGTTAAGATCAAATACATATAAGGTGTCGGTAAGCTTGTTATTGGGTATGACCCGACTTGGATCATAACATGTTAGCCACATTAATTTAATATGTCTCTCGAGCATACGAAATACCTTCAGTTATTAGTACACAATGAGATGTTAAACCATCCTTAGATCATGTTAAATATGTATAGATATGTATATGTACACGATCGTATAATTATCGTATGTTATATGGTTCGTGATATCATCGATCAAATTGGACGGTCAAACGTTGTGTAAAACTCTTTTCAAAGACCCAAGACTCAACAATTTGGATTACTTATCATGTTGGTAATTTTTAATTTATGTAAATATTAATCTCATATGTATAAAACGATCGGAAAAATCCGGGTCGTTACAGTACCTACCCGTTAAATAAATTTCTTCCCGAAATTTTAAAGTTGTACCTATTTTGCGTTATCGGGAAACAAATGTGGGTACTTTTGTTTCATCTGATCCTCTCGTTCCCAAGTAAACTCGGGACCCCTTCGATCATTCCAACGAACCTTAACGATTGGTATGTTGCTCTGCTTGAGCTGTTTAACTTCACGGTCCATGACTTCGACTGGTTCTTCTATGAATTGTAGTTTCTCGTCGACTTGGATTTCTTCAAGAGAAATGGTGAGGTCTTCTTTTGCAAGACACTTCTTAAGATTTGAGACGTGAAACGTATTATGTACTCCGGCGAGTTGTTGTGGTAACTCGAGTCGATAAGCTACCGGTCCAATGCGTTCAATGATTTTGAATGGGCCTACATATCTTGGGTTCAGTTTACCCCTTTTGCCGAAACGTATTACAACTTTCCAAGGTGACACCTTTAGCATAACCATGTCACCGATCTGAAACTCTAATGATTTCCTTCGGACATCGGCGTAGATATTTTGGCGACTACGGGCTGTTTTCAATCTCTCCTTGATTTGTACTATCTTCTCAGTAGTTTCGTGTATGATCTCGGGACCAGTTAATCATCGATCTCCTACTTCAATCCAACAGATAGGGGATCTACACTTCCTTCCATACAGTGCTTCGAATGGTGCAGCTTTAATGCTCGCATGATAACTATTATTATACGAGAATTCTGCTAATGGTAGATATTTATCCCATCCGTTTCTAAAATCGATCACACATGCTCTGAGCATGTATTCAAGAGTCTGAATTGTTCTTTCACTCTGCCCATCAGTTTGCGGATGATATGCGGTGCTCATATCCAAACGAGTTCCCAGGGCCTCCTGTAGTGATTTCCAGAACTTTGATGTAAATCTACTATCACGATCGGATATAATGGAAATAGGTATTCCATGCCTTGAAACAATTTCCTTCATGTATAATCGTAATAGTTTCTCCATTCTATCCGTTTCCTTTATAGGCAAGAAATGTGCAGATTTGGTGAGACGATCAACTATTACCCAAATGGTATCATAACCCCATGCAGTCTTGGGTAACTTCGTGATAAAATCCATGGTAATACCATCCCACTTCCATTCTGGGATTTCTGGTTGTTGAAGTAACCCTGACGGCTTCTGGTGTTCTGCTTTGACTTTGGAACAAGTTAAACATTCCCCGACATATGTTGTAACGTCTGTCTTTAAATTAGGCCACCAATAATGCATCTTAAGAGCTTGATACATCTTTCCAACTCCAGGATGTATCGAGTATCTTGTCTTATGTGCCTCATTCAATATCAATTTCCTTAATCCACCCAACTTTGGTACCCAAATACGTTTTGCAAAATATCGAATTCCGTCTTCCCGCATAACGAGTTGCTTCTCATACTTCTTCATTATTTCATTTTCTATGTTTTCTTTAGTAAGAGCTTCTCCTTGAGCCTCTTTGATTTGTGAGTTGAGATTCATGCGAATTTTTATGTTCATCGCTCATACTCGAATTGGCTCTCGTTCCTTTCTGCTTAGAGCGTCGACTACCACATTCGCTTTCCCGGGATGATAGCGAATCTCACAATCATAGTCGTTTATCAGCTCGACCCACCTACGTTGCCTCATGTTCAGCTGTTTCTGATCGAAAATATGTTGAAGGATTTTATGATCGGTAAACAAAGTGCATTTAACCCCATATAAGTAGTGTCTCCATATCTTCAATGCAAACACGACTGCTCCCAGTTCTAGATCATGTGTCGTATAATTTCGCTCGTGAATCTTCAATTGTCGGGATGCGTACGCAATAATTTTCTTTCGTTGCATAAGGACGCAACCAAAACCTTGTCGCGAAGCGTCACAATATATCTCAAAATCATCGTTCCCTTCAGGTAACGATAAAATAGGTGCTGTAGTCAACTTCTTCTTTAGTAATTGATATGCACTCTCCTGCTCTGAGGTCCATTCGTACTTCTTCCCTTTTTGCGTTAACGCTGTCAATGGCTTAGCTATTCGGGAAAAATCTTGAATAAACCTTTTATAGTAACCGGCTAAACCCAAAAATTGGCGTATCTACGTTGGTGTCTTAGGAGTCTCCCATTTTTCAATGGCCTCAATTTTAGCCGGATCAACCTGAATTCCTTTGCTACTAACAACGTGGCCAAGAAATTGCACTTCTTTCAACCAAAATGCACACTTAGAAAATTTGGCGTATAATTATTCTTTTCTTAACAATTATAATACCAACCATAAATGCTACTCATGCTCTTGCACATTTTTGGAATAGATGAGAATATCGTCAATGAAAACGATAACAAACTTATCTAAATACGGACTACAAACTCGATTCTTGAGATCCATGAATACAGCTGGCGCATTCGTCAATCCAAACGGCATGACCAAAAATTCGTAATGATCGTAGCGTGTCCGGAAAGCAGTTTTCGGAATATCTTCTTCTTTGACGCGTAGTTGATGATAGCTCGATCTTAGGTCGATTTTCGAGTAAACACATGATCCTTGTAGTTGATCAAATAAGTCATCAATTCTCGGTAGTGGATACTGATTCTTGATAGTTAACTTATTTAATTCAAGGTAATCTATACACATTCGGAAGTATCCATCTTTCTTCTTGACGAATAAAATCGGAGCTCCCCACGGTGAAGTGCTCGGTCGAATGAATCCACGGTCCAGTAATTCTTGTAACTGGCTTTGTAACTCTTTCATCTCAGATGGTGCAAGTCTGTATGGAGCACGAGCCACCGGTGCTGCTCCTGGTAGTAGATCTATTTGAAATTCTACAGATCTAAATGGAGGTAATCCCGGTAACTCTTCCGGAAAGACTTCAGGAAAATCTCTCTTTATTGATGCTCTTCTCTTTTTCCTTCATTTCGACTTTATTAACATGTGCTAAGATAGCATAGCACCCTTTCTTCAAGCACTTTTGGGCTTTCAAACAGCTAATGAGTTTTAGCTTTAAGTTAGCCTTCTCTCCATAAACCATTACTTCCGTTTTATCCTTTCGGGGAATGCGAATTGCCTTCTTGGCACACACAACTTCAGCTCCAATTTTGGACATCCAGTCCATGCTGACTATTACATCAAAACTTTCTAATTCTACGGGTATCAAATTAATTTTAAACGTCTCTCCGGCTAAATTTATTTTACAATCACGGCAAATTTTATCGGCTTTAATTAGTTTACCATTAGCTAACTCAATCATGTACTTAACATCTAGAGGTAATGATGAACAGTTCAATTTAGCGTAAAAGTTTCTACACATGTAACTTCTATCAGCACCAGTATCAAATATAATAGATGCTGATAAGTCATTAATGGTAAACGTACCCGTAACAAGCTCCGGGTCTTCACACGCCTCTCTAGCATTAATAACAAATGCTCTTCCCTGTGCAGGTCCATTATTCTTCTCTGGATTGGGCACTGGCTCTTATTATGACCATGTTTCCCACACCCGTAACAAGTAACAGTAGCCAGGGCAGTTCTATTTGCATTGGTGGCAGGAGTCTTGGTGCCATTTGTATTTGTAACGGGAACCCTACAATCTTCAGTAAGATGACCCCTTCGATTACAATTGTTGCACACCACATTACAACAACCAGAGTGATGTTTGTGGCATCTGTTACATAAAGGATTTCATCCTTTGTAACCTGAGCTTGAACCACTACCCGCACCTTGTGTGGTTTCCTGTTTCTTGAGAGATTGTTGCTGGTGACCTCGATCACGGTTTCCATCCCACTTTCTTTTGTTTTCCGATGTCTTGACATCGGTGTTCTTATCCAGAATAATCTGGTCCATCAATTCGTTTGCCATGGTGATGGCTTCATGAATAGTCTTGGGTTTCGATGCTGTAACATTTGCCTTGACTTTTTTAGGAAAACCATCTTTGTACAATTCAATCTTCCGTTCTTCAGTTGGTACCAATTCAGAACATAGCAAAGCTAATTCCATGAATCGCTGATTGTAGTTGGTGAGTTCAGTACCAACAACTTTCAGGCTTTGTAATTCAGCTTCCAACTTCCTAACCTCGTTCCTTAAACAATACTCGTTGATTAGCATTGTTTTGAATTCTTCCCATGGAGTATCATAAGCTACATCTCCTCCTACGGCCTTCACATAGTTTTTCCACCACGTGAGTGCACTATCTTGTAAGGTGCACGATGCATACTTGGTCATATCCTTCTCAATACAACCACTGATTTTAAACACAGACTCAATCTTTTCAATCCACTGGGTTAAACCGATCGGTCCTTCTGTTCCACTGAATGATGAGGGCTTGCATCCTTGAAAAGTTTTGTAGGTGCATCTCACACGAAGATTTGGGTTAACTGCAGCACCTCTTGCAGCCTCAACCCATAACATTCTGTCGTTCACTCGCTGATTGATGAGTTCCTCGATTTCTTGTTCCGTCATTCGATTCAATCGCGCCATATTCTTCAATAAGAATGAAAAAAAATAATTATTCACATAGAATATTATAGATGTAGTGTGTATTTACAGTCCATTGTAGCTTATTAATAATATGAACCAATTATTATTATAAAAGTCTTTTCTTCCTATTAGCGTTTTATAATTATATCTAGGGTAGTACCTACCCGTTAAAATTCATACTTAATAGCTTAGTACTGAAATTAATTACTACCATCCAAATAATACTCCACCATGGAAAATTATTGCATTTCACACTTCACTATTTTACATATGCTTATCTTACATCAAACATTAAGCAAACCATACTAGTAATATTATACAAAACGTTTTATGATCCCATGATTTAAAACATCAGCGCATCATTTAGCCTATATACCCAAAACGTTTGTGTTCAGGAAATCGCTTAACGCTTATCCTGGCTGTCTCCCTGCGTTTTGGCTGAGGGGCTGAAGAACTGAATGCCGGGATAGAACTAATAGGAATAGCGAGAATAGGGGTGGTAGTGTCTGGTGGAGTTGGTGCCACAACATCCTCACTAAACTCGGGATTTGAATTTTCCAATTCAGTAGCCTTTTGTTTCTTTCCTCGTTCGAACTTGTCTTTCGTAATTTCCTGTATTTCTTCCTCCTCATGATCACTTTCTGGTTCCTCTACAATTGGTTCATCCGGAAATTGTGAGTCTTCCCCAAAGGTGTCGTTTTTATCGTCGGATAGGTTAATGACTGGAACACTATCTGGGGATTCTGGTTCGGAGTCGCTGAATGTGATAATAAGTTTTGAGCCAGACATCTATCACACAACAACTAGCATGTTAGTACCACATAATATTTACATATTAATTTTTAACCAACAATGATAAGCAATAGTTTTCGAAATCAGACACGGTCAAAGTCCAGACTCACTAATGCATCAAAAACTAGTTTAGACACGTTTAACGCAAAAATCTGGTTCGCTAAGACCACCGCTCTGATACCAACTGAAACGTCCCGTTCTTATCGATTATAAACGTCACGTACTTATTGGTGTCATTGCGAGGTATTGACCTCTATATGCAACATTTTTCAAAATCTGCATTCGTTTTTATATTACAAACCATAACCTTTATTATAACCAAAGGTTTAAACAACATAATAATGATTATCGTTTAGCGATAATCTTGGTCTTACAAACTTTACATTTAATAACAACAATACGATTTCCAACATATTTCACATTACAAATCTTCCGAAATGCAGTTTTATTTTTGACACAAATATGCATATTCCAAATCTTGCTTAAATTCGGCATAATGCAGCGGAAGCTTTTATTTATCACCTGAGAATAAACATGCTTAAAACATCAACATAAAGTTGGTGAGATATAGGTTTAATGCTAGCAGCGTTATAAATATAGACCACCAGATTTCATATACACAAACGTTTTAATAAAAATATTCTAAGTGGTTGAGCACTTAATAACCATACTTAACATTTAATCTTATTATGAAATTTCACTACATTGTACCAAGTGTAGTCACCGAAACGAACTACTGTGCAACCGTTGAATACTGGTCGTCCAGTCCGGTTGGGGTTGTCAGGTCCGATAGATCTATCAACAGGATTCGCGTTTACAATACCGCATGTAAATAGTAGTTACCAAGCTACAGGGAAATATGCCAGTAGTACAACTCAACGTAGAATATATTTTTAATCACTTGTGTCCATAACGTAAATCATAAAATGCATGTATTCTCATCCCGAAATATTTAGAGTTTAAAAATGGGACTATATAATCACTTTTGCCTTGAAGATATATAACACGACCTGGTCTCCGATAGATATCACGAACCTAACCATATATAATATATCAACATATTTTCTTTTCAAATAATCGTTACATATATTCTTTTAATACTTTTAATATCTAATAGTCCGTAGTTAGCAGTCCGATGTTAGTGGTCCACAATTAGTTGCTCAATAAAATAAATAAAGACCCCATCGTATTCGTATTGATCGGAATTAATCTCGACCCATGGTACCGTGTTGTCAAATGGCTTATTATGTACATGGTGTCTTATGATTTAAAATCGTGACCCAAAGTACCGTATTGTCAAATGACGTAGTGTACAATCATGAGGTCTTATAATTAATCTTCTCGTGTTGTTTACGGGTGGTCCTGAAATATATAAAATCAAATCATAAATAAATATATAAAAAATATCATATTAATTAGCAAAGATATGATTCGTTTAGTTTTACTCCAAATAATTTCGTAGCTAAACTAGCTTTGGATACCCGATTTTGTTTTAGCCATAGTTTCTTCGATACAACTCCGTTTTTGTTGGTTCAACTGGCCACTTCTTTGGATCGAGCCATTATTTATGAATATGAACTGTATATACCATGGTTTGCATTCAAAATCCCAGGTTATAGGTCGAACTTGGGTGAATCTTATGAAAGTGGTCATTTCCGTCATAAAAACAACATCTAGATGATCATTTTTATAAAAATACTTACACTTTGATTTATACTATGAGATTTTTATATGTTAACATATTCGTAAGAAATATCATTTTTCCAGAATATAAACTTCCAATTCAAAGTTTAAGATGGTTTTTAATTATCCAACCCGAAACAGCCCCCGGTTGCACTCCGACGACGTATATTCAGTTTTAAGGTGTTCTTTGTAAAATTAAGTTGTATCTTGTTAAGTTAGCATATAATTATGATATATTACAGGTCTTGAAGTGTTTTAAAAGTCAAGTTAGATGGATCTATTTAGTTTGCAAACAAGTTTGAAATCATTCAAACTATGTTCTTGTTGTTATATATTCGTAGTAAGATAGTTATATATGAATTGAACAAGATGATGAACCAAGGTTATACCTCAAGTATGATGAAGAAAGTTACTGAATAAACAAGATATGAACTTGTTCTGGATGACTTGAAAGATTAAAAAGTGAAATCATGAAAAGAAACAAAGGTTGTAAGTAAGTTTATATCTTGATTTAAGATAATTAACTTACATGAATTGAATCAAAGTTTAAACATAGTTTTACCTTGTTAATGAAGCTAGAAACTTATGAAGACCTTGAAGAACACTTGAAGGTTGAAGATAAGAGAGTTTAGAAGATCATCTAGCTTGAAAGAAAGTTGATATGAAAGTGTATGTGTGTGTATATATGGCATGTATATGTATGTATATATATAGATTTTATGTTTTGATTTTTAGCTCATAAGTCTTCCTAGATGTTAACACTTGATCCCACATGTTGTTGACTAAAAAAGGTGCTAAGAGCAGATAATTGAGGTCTAATAATTGGTATTTATCAATAGTAAATACATCTAGAAGCTGCATATAATACAGTTACATATACCGTAGGTATACGTGTAGAAATCTTGAGGAAACGGAACGAGAATTCAAATATAACTATCTTTTGTGAATATACTTATATTGTTTTATGTATTTAAGCCCTTTAAAAGTGATTAAATACATATTTATACGATACTTGTATAACCATTATAGGTTATAGGTATATATGTCAAAGAACGTTACGTATAGTTACCGTTTTGAAAACTTAAGTTAGTAGTCTCAAAGTATACTTATAACTCATTGTTATTAGTACACAATGAGATGTTAAACCATCCTTAGATCATGTTAAATATGTATAGATACGTATATGTACACAATCGTATAATTATCGTATGTTATATGGTTCGTGATATCATCGATCAAATTGGACGGTCAAACGTTGTGTAAAACTCTTTTCAAAAACCCAAGACTCAACAATTTGGATTACTTATCATGTTGGTAATATTTAATTTATGTAAATATTACTCTCATATGTATAAAACGATCGAAAAAATCTGGGTCGTTACAACACATGATTTCCTTCCCATCTCTGTCATATCATACTTGCATTTCGAGCGGTTCATTTGAAGGTATTCATCATTAAAGGAATATGATCTCGTTTTACCCAACTTTCATACTGAACTACAAGATGCTCGATCTTACTATGTTAAGATGAACATTCATATCCTCACTTGTTTCCTAAATGCAATTTAATCGTACCAACCAAAATTTCGGGACAAAATTTTCTTTAACGGGTAGGTAATGTAATAACCCGACTTTTTCTGTTAAATAGTTAACAACCATTTATTAAATTCAATAATTTTTCAACGCTATTTTTGTTTATATTTAAGAACATACTACTTTTGATATGTGTTAATTTAGCACTAGAAAATTTTGAAAATTAGTAATAATAAAGTTAATAATTGCAACTGATAACTTCTGAAATATATAAAAATACTTTATTTAAAAATAAAATGATAAATAAAAATATATAATAAATGATTAAATTGAATTTCAACATCACTAGATTCGTATCTATTTCTAATCACTATTAAGATTCAAGTTGTAAGAAATTTTTATACTACTTTTTAATATATTTTTTTTATAAAACACTACGGTTAGTGAAACCAGGAAAAATATCTTTTCAGACAATGAAACATATGAATTCTTATTTTAAATATTATTTTATATAATAATTAAGTTTTAAAAATCATTTTGATTAACTATGATATTCTTAAATTAAACTTGAGAAAAATTAGTTTAAACATTCATGTTTCAATAAAGGACAAATATTTATTTAATGTAAAATATAAATATAAATAAGTATTATATGAAACACACAAACCAGGTATGATGTCAAGAGTTTAAAAGGTTTCAAACAATATAGATATATATATAATTTTTTTATAAATATAAAATTAACCAGTCATTGAATCATATTAAGATAAAATACATTGGATCTTAGCTAAAGGATAAAAATTTAATTATAACATGTGACTATACAGTAATACCCGAGTTTACCTAATTATTATACCCGTGATATATCTATTTACCCGTGACTACACATTAATACCCGTGTATATTAATTATTACATCCGTGATATCTACTATTGAGATAGAAATATACCCGTGACATATCTATCTATTTATAACCCTAATTCATTTCATCAAACACACACATACGTACATATTCTTCCCCTCCTCAAGAACACCCACTACTATTCATCATCATCATCAATCTTTCTCACTCAAGAACACCCTAAAAACTTGATGGATCATAAAATTGTTTACATATTCGGATTCATCTCGAAGAGCTCTACACATCCATACCAACAATTTCTTGATTAGAGTAAGTTTTAAAAAATCCAATTTTCTAGTTTTCATGTTTTTGTTACATATTAGGGAAGATATAGTGTCTAGTGCTCAAGTCCTTGTATGTATGCATGATATTATTCGTTAATTTGATCGTTTGATGACTTTTTGATGAATCACGAATTTGTTTTGTGTGAGGTCAAAAACTTAAACTTGTTGAATGTATAATATTATGAGATAATCAGAATCTTCTTGAAAAACTAATAAGTTTGGGCTTTGGAATTTTGAATTTTCGTTACCGTATGCTCATGTTATGTTTAATTGAAGTTTTAACTCGTTTTTATGAATGATCACGAATTTGAACGGTATGCTACTGATATTAACATGATATTTTCAGTTTATGATATGTGTATAAATGTATTGCTCTTGAAAAATTAATAACTTTTCATTAAAATATCATGTGATTTCGATTTCTAGATCAAAAGTTATGATTAATTGATTTCGGATTTAAAATTCGTATTTGAAATTGGGATTCTGGAAAAATTGTGTTTACAGTCTATTCTTGGCATGATTATATTTTAAAAGAGCTTGAAAAATTAATAACTTTTGGTTTAAGAATCGTTTGATTTCGATTAACGGATCAAAAACTACGCGTAAATAGATTTTGATATAAATATTCGTAACTGCTTATCTGATTCTGAGCAAGTAAATCTTAGTAACTGATTATGATAAGTTGTTAGATGAATTACTCTCGAAAAGCAGTTAAATTTTCATATAGATATTGCGTAAATTGGGCGAACGGGTCAAAAGATAGAATTAAAATAAGGTACATTTCGGGATAGGCTGAAAAAGTACGTTTTTGACATGGTTAACGAGGTGTAATTAAAAACTTGGGTTGATAGGGTTGTAGATGTCGAAAATCTATTGAATTTAGACTCAAGAATCGGGTCGATTCGAATTTTTTTTAGACTTTTACGCTCGTTCAAAGTTTGGTACATTTTAATAAAAATGTTATTTGAATTCTGAAAACTGCACGAACCACTGTTAACGTTTTCTGTAACTGGGTCTGATCAGGGTCGAACCTGGTTATGAGAATTTTTTTGTAGATTCTTCACTTAAAAACGCCGCATCTCCAATTAGCGGTGACTGATTTGGAGTTGCGATGATTTTTCTAGAAAATGCGAAAGTTACTGCTGTAAATACGATTTTAAACTTGTGTTTTTGCAAATGTTTCATATTATAAAAATAATGGCAAATATTAGTGACTTGTGACTTTTTGGTATGAATTTAATACACTTATGTTATCCTATTTCAAGTAGTGTGGTGTAGTCTGAAGTGGCAATTTTGTATAGAGATAAACTATCTAATTTAAATCTCTCGTTTGGGCACTTGACCCGTTTAAGCCTAAATGTGTCAAAATGGGTAACGGGCACCGTGGACACGTCCGATATACCAGTTTAAGTAAGTTTGAAGATTGTAATGTTTTAAAAATAAGTTTTACCATGTTTTGGTCAAAATGGATATTTATGACCCATTTCGGTCATACTCGTCTACTTTGACTCATATGCGAAATTTTGAGAAACAAAGGTATGTAACACATCTAAAATATCATTTTGGACTTGTGACATGATTTTTACATGCTCAAGTATTATATTTTAGAATTAGAGTTGTCAATGGAAAAGTTTTACTATTTTAGTGAAAGTGTCAAAATGACTCTCGGGCTCACTTTGTAGGCTCGTAAATTGTAAATGATTAAGTTATGGTGAAAACTATGATTTGAGTCAGAAAGTAGATATGAGAAGCTTCAAAATGATATAAGATATCTATGATTTTGTCGAGTCTAAACTGGTTTAAAACGAGCATGAAAACAGGATGTTGGGGCTGACTTTTAGTTTTGGTAAAGTGTCAAAAATGACTCTTGGGTCTACTTTGCGGACTAGTAAGTTGAAATCAGTTAAGTATGGATAAAAACTATTAATTGATATTGAAAGTATTTATGACAAGCTTTAAAACGATATATTATATGTAGGATTTTGTTGAGTCTAAACAGGTTTAAAACAAGCGAGAAAATGGACAATTGTTGCTGATTTTGAAACAGCATTTTAACAGCATTTTATGTTTCGGGAGACTGTTTTCGCGAGGTCATAACTTTAAAACCGTAACTCTGTTTTTGTTAAATAAACTATCTATAGAAAGGTGGGATGACATACTTTCCAATGGTCATGACCTAAGGTATTATGTCGAATTTGGTGGAACCCAGAATCAGCTGCAAAATACTAAAAAATACATATATGTAAATAATATAAATTTTTCTAAGTAAAAATGAATAACTTAAGTTTGACCTATGTTTGACTATTTGACCAACTTGTGTAATTTTATGCGGTTGTTGACTTGTGTTAACCATGTTGACTTGCGTTTGACTTACTTTAACTTGTGTTGACTTTTGTTGACTTTTGCTAAATTTTGCTAAATTTATGAGTCGAACTTGAGCAATAGGACTATACTTACCCTATGGACCAACTTAGCTTATTAGACACTTATTGAACAACATATGTTCTATAGGTTGAGGTCTACGGTTACTTGCATTCTGATTTTCGGTCACATCTCTGTGATTTATTTCTGAAGTTGTCAGGTGAGTTTCATTTGCTCCCTTTTTAATTGCTTTTGCAATCTATATTTTGGGCTGAGAATACATGCACTTTATTTTAAACGCAATGGATACAAGTACATACTAAATTCTACACCGAGTTTGAACCGAAAATCCCTTAGCTTTGGTAACTAGTAATTGCCGGTTATAAGAACTGGTGGGCGCGAGTAGTTATATATGGATCCATAGGGCTTGACATCCCCGTGCATTCCAGGTATAGAGACCCTACCTGAACTATAAAACGGATGTATGCTATTTTAGTTTAGTACACGTTGGTTTGCGTGTATTGTATATGTTGGTTGCATGTATGTTAAAACAAGGGTATTTATTATATATACGTTAAGTTTGGTTACCAAGGTGCTCAATTTCGTAGAATATTTTGATAAACGTTTCTGGATGAAACAACTGAAATCTTGTGATCCATCTTTAGATATAGATTATGCACAACATTTAAAACTATGAACTCACCAACCTTTGTGTTGACACTTTTAAGCATGTTTATTCTCAGGTCCCTAGAAGTTTTCCGCTGTTTGCTTATACGTTATACAAGCTATGTGCATGGAGTCATACATGCTTTATTAGAGAAAACTTTGCATTCACAAAATCATCACCATGTATCTTATTTTGACTGCATTGTCAATGGATGTATTATTGTAAACTATTATTTACGGTGATTGTCTATATGTAGAAATCATCAGATGTCAAAAACCTTGGATTTAGATATTTATTTACGGTGTGTCTTTTCAAAAGAATGTAATGTTTACAAAAACGTATCATATAGAGGTCAATACCTCGCAATGAAACCAGTGAATAACGTACTGCGTCAATAGCGATTTTGACGGGTCGTTACAGGCAATACGCGGACGATACCATCTTTTTTGAAGAGTGGAGTCGTTCGAATGCCATTAATCTTAGAAATCTACTCAAATGCTTTGAGCTATCCTCGGGGCTCAAAGTTAACTTCCATAAAAGTTGTATGTTCGGGATCGGGGTAGAATAATTGTAACGACCCGTCAAAATCGCTATTGACGCAGCACGTTAATCATTGATTCCATAGTGAGGTTTTGACCTCTATATGATACGTTTTGATAAAATATTGCATTCATTAAAATAAGTGACTTTCTAAACATAGAAAGTTATAAACATGTGGGCGAGTGCTTAGGTATAAGCAAAACCCCAAAATACATAAGTCTTTAATTTACAGGTTGACTTCACAGTCCAATTATTTATTACACAACGCAGTTTTATTTTGAATGCAATAAACTTTGTACAAAGCATGAGAGACTCCATGCAGGCAACAAGCACATCACAGCGGAAGCATTCTAAGGACCTGAGAATAAAATATGCTAAAAAGTCAACACGAATGTTGGTGAGTTATAGGTTTAATTGCTCGAGTCATAAACATATATAAAGATAAACCACAAGATTTCATCAAAAGTTTATCAATAGATTCTACGTAACAGAGCACCCTGGTAACTAAACTTAACGCTATAGTGATAATTACCCCATTCGTTTTAATACACACAAACCAACGTGTCTTAAACTCAAATAACATACGTCCGTTAAAAGGCTAGCGCTCTAGCTCGGATGGGGATGTCAAGCCCTATGGATCCATATACAATTATTCGCGCCCACCAGCCCATATCCTATGTACTGGCAGCTACTAGTTACCAAAGCTAAGGGATTTTCGGTTTAACTCAGTGTAGAATTTTGTATGTACTTGTGTCTTATTGCATTTAAAATAAATTGCATGTATTCTCAGCCCAAAAATATTTAAAGTATTTAAAAAGGGAGACTATAACTCACGGTTCAATATTGAGACTCAATATTGTAGGCAAATTGTGTAGACGTAATGATGGTAGACGACTGTATAGTTGGCCTTGGATTCAAGAACAATACCCCGAACAATACCCAATATTTCCTTAGCTTAAAGCGGTTTGAAACCCGAATTAAAACACCCTCGTATATATCTTATTATTATTAAACTTAAATTTAAAATTATAATTATAATATAAATATAAATATTGATTGTAAAAAAAAATAAAGTGTATATATATCGTCGAACAAACTGACCTTTTATAGGCACATTTCCTGATTTTTATCCCCATGCGATCGCATGGGTTTTCAGTGTTTTTGCCATGCGATCGCATGGCCGCTGAACCCCTTTTGTTTGCTAGTTTGTCAACATCAAATAGTGTTTACTGTAGCCCATAGAGTTTTACTGTAGGAAAGTCGTTTTTACTTGTACATATATATATACATACATATAATTGTTCATGAATCGTCGAGAGTAGTCAAAGGTAATTGTATATATGAAACAGTTCTAAAATTTTGAGACTCAATCTAACAGACTTTGTTTAACGTGTTAAAATAATAAATCGTATAGAGAATTGGTTTAAATAAGTCAAAAATTTTCGGGTCATCACAGTACCTCCCCGTTAAAGAAAATTCCGTCCCGAAATTTTGAGTAGTACCTGTTTTATGAGCGATATTAGTGAACAAATGTGGATACTTTTGCTTCATTTGATCTTCACGTTCCCAAGTAAACTCGGATCCTCGTCTAGCGTTCCAACGAACTCTAACTATCGGTATTTTGCTTTGTTTTAATTGTTTGACCTCACAGTCCATGTTTTCAACAGGTTCTTCGACAAAATGGAGTTTATCATTGATTCGTATTTCGTCAAGAGGAATTACGACATCCTCTTCAGCTAAACATTTCTTCAAATTTGACACGTGAAATGTGTCGTGAACACTACTAAGTTCTTGCGGTAGCTTTAATCGATAAGCAACTGCTCCAATTCTTTCGGTGATTTCAAAGCGTCCTACGTACCTAGGACTTAACTTTCCTCGTTTACCGAATCGTACTACGCCTTTCCAGGGTGACACTTTCAACAAGACTTTGTCGCCCACTTGAAATTCTAGCGGTTTTCTTCTTACATCTGCATAACTCTTTTGGCGACTCATGGCCGTTTTCAATCGCTGTTGTATTTGAATGATCTTTTCGGTGGTTTCATGAATAATTTCTGGTCCAGTAAGTTGTCTTTCTCCTACTTCACTCCAACAGATAGGAGATATGCACTTTCTACCGTAAAGTGCTTCAAATGGCGCTGCGTTGATGCTCGTATGATAGCTGTTATTGTATGAAAATTCTGCCAACGGTAAGTGTCGATCCCAACTGGTTCCAAAGTCAATCACGCATGCCCGTAACATGTCTTCCAATGTTTGTATTGTTCTTTCACTTTGACCATCTGTCTGTGGGTGATAAGCGGTGCTCATATCTAATCGAGTTCCCAATGCTTTTTGTAATGACTGCCAGAAACGTGATGTGAATCGGGTGTCCCGATCAGATATGATAAAGATGGGTACACCATGCCTGGAAACTACTTCCTTCAAATATAGGCGTGCTAATTTCTCCATATTGTCTGTCTCCTTTATTGGTAGAAAGTGAGCTGATTTAGTTAGACGATCAACTATCACCCAAATAGTATCATGACTACTTGCAGTCCTTGGCAATTTCGTAATGAAATCCATGGTTATTCTTTCCCATTTCCACTGCAGAATTTCTGGTTGTTGCAGTAATCCTGACGGCTTTTGGTGCTCAGCTTTGACCTTTTTACACGTTAAACATTTGCTTACATAAGTAGCAATTTCTGTTTTCATATTAGGCCACCAATAAAAATTTTTGAGATCGTGGTACATTTTTCCGTTTCCTGGGTGAATTGAGTACCTCGTTTTGTGTGCTTCATCCAGTACTAGTTGCCTTAGGTTACCATGTTTTGGTACCCATATCCTACCAGCAAAATACAGGGTTCCATCGGCTTTTTCTTCAAGTTGTTTTTCTAACCCTTTGCTTATTTCGCCTTTTTCGTTTTCTTCTTTTAAAGCTTCTAACTGTGCTGCTTGAATTTGCGTTGTGAGATCAGTACGAATTGTAATATTCAATGCTCGGACCCTAAGAGGTTTTACTCTTTCTTTTCGACTTAGGGCATCAGCTACAACATTAGCCTTTCCGGGGTGGTAACGGATTTCACAATCGTAATCGTTTAACAACTCTACCCAGCGACGTTGCCTCATATTGAGTTGTTTTTGATCAAAAATATGCTGAAGACTCTTATGGTCGGTGTACACTATACACTTGGTGCCATATAGATAGTGTCTCCATATTTTGAGTGCAAAAACTACTGCTCCAAGTTCTAAATCGTGCGTCGTATAGTTCTTTTCATGAATTTTTAGTTGTCGTGAGGCATATGCGATAACTTTTGTGCTTTGCATTAATACACATCCTAAACCTTGGCGCGAAGCGTCACAATAGATCACGAAATCATCATTTCCTTCCGAAAATGACAAAATGGGTGCAGACGTTAACTTCTTCTTTAATAACTGGAATGAGGATTCCTGTTCCGTGGACCAATCATACTTCTTTCCCTTTTGAGTCAATGCAGTTAAGGGTTTGGCGATTCTAGAGAAATCTTGAATGAATCTTCGGTAGTAACCAGCAAGACCTAAGAATTGGCGAATTTGTGTTGGAGTCTTCGGGGTTTCCCATTTACTAATGGCTTCGATATCGGCGGGGTCAACTTTAATTCCATGTTTACTGACAACATGGCCAAAAAATTGTACTTCTTGTAACCAGAAATCACACTTCGAAAATTTTGCGTACAATTCTTCTTTCTTGAGTATCTTCAGTACCAGTCTTAAGTGTTGCTCATGTTCTTCCTTGTTCTTCGAGTAAATCAATATGTCGTTGATAAAAACAATGACAAATTTGTCTAAATACGGTCTACAGATGCGATTCATTAGATCCATGAATACTGCTGGAGCATTAGTTAATCCAAAAGGCATGACTAGAAACTCATAGTGACCGTAACGGGTTCTGAACGCGGTTTTAGGAACATCTTCTTCCTTCACTCTCAGCTGATGATATCCAGAGCGTAGATCAATCTTAGAATAAACACTTGATCCTTGCAATTGATCAAACAAATCATCAATCCTCGGTAATGGGTACCGATTCTTGATCGTTAATTTGTTTAATTCTCGGTAATATATGCACATTCTTATAGATCCATCCTTCTTCTTGACGAACAGAATAGGAGCACCCCAAGGTGAAAAACTAGGATGAATAAATCCACGGTCCGATAATTCTTGTAACTGGTCTTGTAATTCTTGCATTTCTGAAGGTGCAAGTCTATATGGAGATCGGGCTACAGGTGCAGCTCCTGGTATGAGATCAATCTGGAATTCTACACATCTGTGTGGAGGTAGCCCCGGTAATTCTTCTGGAAATACTCCGGGATATTCTCTTACAACCGGCATGTCATTAATGCTTCTTTATTCAGTATCGATCTTCTTTACATGTGCCAGAATAGCATAACAACCTTTTCTTATAAGTTTCTGGGCCTTCATACAGCTGATAAAGTTCAGCTTTGAGTTGCTCTTCTCCCCATAAATCATTAATGACGTTTCATCCTTACGAGGGATGCGGATTGCTTTCTCAGCACAAACAACTTCCGCTCTTGTTTTGGACATCCAGTGCATGCCAACGATTACGTCAAAACTTCCTAATTCTACGGGTATCAAATCGATTTTGAAGGTTTCACCAGCGAGATTCATTTCGCAACCATGGCAAATTTTATCGGCTTTTATCAGTTTACCATTAGCTAATTCTATAGTATATTTATCGTCTAGAGGTAATGATGCACATTTTAGTTTAGAACTAAAGTCTTTACACATATAACTTCTATCAGCACCCGTATCAAACATAATAGAAGCTAGTTGTGTGACGACCCGTCCTTATCCACCTGGACGAAGTCATCAACATTTGGTCCCATTGCGATGATCGACTCCAAGTAATGTCCTTAAAATGAGCAAATGCACAGCGGAAGACTTAATTCGTACCTGAGAATAAACATGCTTAAAAGTGTCAACCAAAAGGTTGGTGAGTTCATAGGTTTATCATAACAATCATTTCAATATATTAATAGACCACAAGATTTCCATTTATAAATATATGTACACTCGCAAGTGTATAAAAGTATTCTGTAAGTTGTAGGCACCCGGTAACAAGTCTTAACATTCATGTTTTACCCTCTGAAGTACACCAGATCAGGTGTGTTTAAAATAACCTCGAAGTACTAAAGCATCCCATAGTCAGGATGGGGTTTGTCAGGCCCAATAGATCTATCTTCAGGATTCGCGCCTACCGTACATAGACAAGTAGTTTAATGTTACCAAGCTAAGGGTATATTTCTAGTTTAAACCCACATAGAATTAGTTTTAGTACTTGTGCCTATTTCGTAAAACATTTATAAAATAGCGCATGTATTCTCAGCCCAAAAATATATATAAAAAGGGAGCAAATGAAACTCACCATACTGTATTCTGTAGTAAAAATACATATGACGTCATTTAACAAGTGTAGGGTCGATCTCGAATTCACGAACCTATTATTCAATCATGTATATTAATACACGTAATAGTAATCGAACAAATATATATATTATTAGTGATTTTATTTGTTATTTTATATCATGTGATTTATAATAACTTTATTAGATATATTTATCTTTGTATAGATAATTAACATTTATTACAAAAGTATTAATATGGTTAGGTTTTATGTCATAAATATATTCTTATATAGAAAATCTTCATTTGATATATTAATAGTACTAATAATAATAATGATAAAAATAATACTAATTATGATATAAATTATGATAATTCTAATAATAACAATAATAATTATAATTTTAATATTAATGATAAAGATAATACTAATAATAAAAATTGTTTGTAATGATAATACTAATAACGTTTAATGATAATATTAATAATTATGATGTAATTTTGTTAATAATAAATAATAATAATAATAATAATAATAATAATAATAATAATAATAATAATAATAATAATAATAATAATAATAATAATAATAATAATGAGTAATAATTAAACTACCTCAATGAAGTAGCCCTTAAAAAAATGCCCAAGTCCAGGTTTGAACCCGCGACATCCCGCTAACCCAAACACTCCTTAACCGTTCCTCTACTTCTGTCTTTCTTTTATTATCATCAAAATCATTATCACCATGCATACCCTTCATCATCTATTCATGATCATAATCATTATCAAATACTATAGTATCATCACCATTTATCCCACGTTTCACACCCGTAGTCATCATTAACTCGATTGTCATTTCTATATCTATCTTTACGACCCAAAGGTATAAAAGTCGGATCTTAGTCTAATAGAAGCGTGGCCCTCCATTGTCCAATAATAAAATACGGACCAAGAACAAAGAAAGGAAAAAAAACACATGGTGGTTCAACAATCCCAAAACCGATTCTAGTATCTAGTACAGCTCGATTCTCTCTTATAATAATCAAGTATGTTTAATTTTTCTGCCCATACCACAAGTGTGTCATTATCTTAACTTTGATATATAAGTGCCCTTTCAACATCACAATCCCACTACATCAACAATATAAAAAAATATATGTTTGATTGGGGCCGGTTTGTTTGTACAGAAGAAAGAGAGGAGTAGCAAAAGTAAGTTTTAATGTATATTTGTGTATGAATTAAATATACATGTAATTGTATGCATATGTGGTTTAGTTCGAAACAGAAAGAAGTAATAGCAGTGACCATAAACAGTAACAATATAACGATAGTAGCAGTAGCAACTAGACGTGTTTGGCTTCGGTTTCGTTCAGCAGAAAACAGAAATCTTTAATGGTTTTTCTATGGTGATTGTCCATGACAAGTTTTGTAGAGAGAGATATGAGAGAGAGGAAAAGAGATGGAAGGTTTGCGGAGATGGTTTAGTTTGAGGTTCGATTAAACTTAACCAAGGACAAGTATGAGCAACCATTGATATCAATGATTGTCAGTTTCTATTATTATCAACGTTTTCCCTCATTATCAAGAATCATCATCAACTTTGTATTACGATAAATAACATTTTTGTTTCTGTTTCATCGTAACTGTATATCATCATCATTCTTAATTTGACACCATCGTTACCAGCGTGATCGAGTTTATTATGATTGAATAACAAACAATATATGGCACGTACAATAGAAACGAAGAAAAGAATGAAAAAAAAATGATAATTACTCAATGGTGGTGGTTGTTGTAGGTTAAAGGTGGTTGTAGATTTGGTTGAGTGATGATGGAAGTGAGGTTTTCACAAAAAAATAAATAAATAGAATATATGGTGTCGAATTCTCAAATCTGTATACATATCTATATAGACATATATATGAATTATTAATTTATAATATTAATATTAATTAATAATAATAATAATATAATAATGTATTAAAGTCATTGATTGAACAGTTAACTAGAAATTGCATTTCATGATTGATATAAACCTTAGTCGCCTCTTTTACGGATTAAAATTCTTGTTCCGTTGATTACTCAGTGATGAATAAAAGTCTTTGAAAATTTCTCAAATTTTTTAGATTAACTATATTTATTTATTTTGGTCATTATGGTATAAAATTCAATCATAAATTATTAAATAGAAATTACATTAATTATTCACTCCCATCCCCCAAGTAAAATATAAAAAATTTTAAAATTTGACAAACAACTTCTAAATATATTATTAATAAGCCTAAAATTTATAAAACTCATTTTGGGATCACCGTTTATTTTAAAATAATATAAGTTTCTTTTTAACTTGTTTACTATCATTCAATAACAATTGAGCGTTACCTTTGTTTAATAAATAACTTTGAAGTTACAGAATATATATATATATATATATATATATATATATATATATATATATATATATATTATATAGATACTTTTTATATATTATTATTATTTTTACAAAATTAATTATAACAATTACGATATATACTATTTCATATTATTATATACATATATATATATATATATATATATATATATATATATATATATATATATATATATATATATATATATATATATATATATATATATATATATATATATATATGCATATCCATTTACAAGCAATTGTATTGTGAGTCGTCAGAAATAGTCAAAGGTTAAATGAATTCATGTAAACAGTTTCAAAATTTGGTAACTCAACATTACAGACTTTGTTTATCTTGTCAAAATCATATAAGATTTAAGTTTAAATTTGATCGGAAATTTTCGGGTCGTCACAGTACCTACCCGTTAAAGAAATTTCGTCCCGAAATTTGAGTGAGATCATCATGGATGACAATAAGTATGTTTTCATGACTCATATGAGCTGATAAATATAGTTTTTAACATCATTGAGTAATATAGATAAATCAACTCAATTATGTGAAGAGTACGAGTGAAGTTATCGCAAAAGAGTGAAATGAGAAAATAAAGATTCGTCTTAACTTTTGATGTAGACAGAGTTGATTTCCGGAATTCAAGGATTTAAAGATAATCTTCGAAATCTATATAAGATTTGATTTGTTATATTACCAGAATCGCAGGAGATTACTATCAAGGATATATTTTCTTGATATATTCGGAGGTTAAGTAGAATGAAAGATTTATGTAACATGGCACATGATGAGGATATGATCTGTGAACCATCATTACGTTCCATTAGAAATTCAGCATGACTTACTGTAATATAATCACATTGGCCAAGCGCATTATATTATACTAACTCATGCATCAGTTCTCAACATTTCTCCACAATTCATTCATAGTTTATACTTAGATTTTACAGAAGTTTCCAATACAGAAAATACGAAAGGGGTAGATAATTTCAGACAAGAATATTTATGAAAATATCCTCAGCATTTAATTCTACGATATCTGAATTATCGGTTATCAATCCGAGGTGGTTTCAAGAGAATTTTGTTTTTAGATGATTAAACATTTATGGTAATATGGTGGAATATAAAAGATTCTCCGGTAACAATAAAGAGCACGCATATATATCAAAGTTATAATAAGGTTGTTTCGAATAAAAAGTCGAAGTTTTCTTGCTGGAGCTGTGACAAAATTGGCTAATTTGAAGAAGAATTGCAAAGTTATTTTGGGTAATAATAACACTAAAGGAATTAACACAGCTATGTGTTAAACGTTTATTCAGTTTCCGAGGGTTTTTCAGGTGCATAACTATATGCATCAACCTTTTCTTCCGTAGATGAAATGCGGCTGGTTCATCCTCTCGATCGAGGTGTTTTCAAGAATCATGAAAGATTTGAACGCAGATTGTAATCGTCAAGATACAAATGAGGTTTAAAATGAGATCAAGTGGCAAACTTGAAGAAATGTTTAGTTTCATATGTTACAATCAATATTTTAATTCATTTTAATTGTCCAATATTATTAGTCCACAGTCGATAGTCCACAGTTAACAATCTAATAATTCATATATAGTTTAATATATAATATTCGAATTAATTAATATGTTTCGTGACCCGTATACGTCTCAGACTCGATCACAACTCAAACTATATATATTATTGTAGAATCAACCTCAACCCTGTATAGCTAACTCCCGCATTACTGCATATAGAGTGTCTATGGTTATTCCAAATAATATATATAGATGCGTCGATATGATATGTCAAAACCTTGTATATGTGTCCCGATATTTAAAGTGCGTAAAAATAAATAACAGAAATTAAATGACGATAAATAAAGTGCGTAAAGTAAATAACAGAAATTAAATAACGATAAGTAAAATTGCGAGAATATAAATTGCGATAAATAAAATGTAACCAGTTAGCTAGGAACAGTTAGCTAGGAACAGTTAGCGTGGATTCTTAACAATATTTCAATTAGTTAGTTCGTTTGTTTCTAACAAATTTTACTTTGTCCGATGTTTTCTTCATTATGCCACTTGTTGGATTCTGATAGATCAAAATCCAAATATGAAATTGAATGAAAATGGTTATTCTGTGGTGAATGGATACGTATATCGGTGGATGTAAGTAGGATAGTAAACGACTGTTGAATCAGCTTCGAAGAATGTACATTGTAACTTATTAATGTGAAATCTGAATATTCCTCGGGTATTACCTACCCGTTAAAATATTTTCACAATTAACACTTTGTACTAAAGAATTTTTAATTACAATCTTTATGAAAACATATATACATATATATTTTCTTCAGATGCAATCATGGATTTAATGAGTTAATATGATATTAACTCATCTGATTTTCCGTTAGAACAAGAATATATAATCTCTAAAACATTAGAGGTTACATAATCACTATGTCGAACTAAGATAAATGATGTAGAACGTCATGTAGAACGATGATTATACTCGAGGTACAGAATGAAATGTCGAAGCTGGTGACGCGGATGTTGTTCTTGGTGGTACTAATGCTGTTGGTACTGATGCTGGTGATGCTACTGGTGTTGATGATACTGCTAGTGCTTGCAAATTGTGTACCGTGCTCTCTAAAGTTAACACCCAAGCTCGGAGTTCTTTAACTTCTTCTACTAACCCTGGTTGGTTATCAGTGTGAGGTAGAGGTCGGATATCTTCTCTAGTTCCGTTAATGGTAGCCTCAAGACGAAAAATTCTTGCAAAAAGGGTATAAACGGTGTTGCGAACAGGTTCGCCGGTGAGCGGGTCGAGCACTCTGACGTTAGGTGGTAAGTTCGGCTCGTGATATGGAGTACCTTCTTCATTTCTCCATAGGGTAAGTATTTCGCGAACCCATCCCCACTTTCTAAAGAAATCACGATAGTTGATCGGTTGGTGCGCTCCCGTCACGCTATCTTCGGAGTCAGAAGAACTTGGTCGATTCGTAGAGGCCATCGTACGCGATCACAGAAAAGATTTTTGGTATGAAAAGCTTAGTGACATCAAATGATAGTTGGATGGTATTCTCAATGCATAATATGCCTAGATATATATAGTACCAGGATCCCTTAAATTACGGAGAAATTTACGGAAGATATCAGGCAAAGTTTACCGTAATAGATACGCTAAGATATAAATTTGTCTATACAATATCTATGCAATAAAGGCAGTAAAGCATGTCTAGACTTAGGAATAATTAGCAGGAAATTTTCCACTAGGAATGATATACAATACTTATAATATGCAGCTAAGGTCGAAGTCCAGACTCGCTAATGCATCCTAACAACTATCAGTTAGACACACTAATGCAAGACCTGGTTCGCTAGGACCAACGCTCTGATACCACCTGTGACGACCCATCCTTATCCACCTGGACGAAGTCATCAACATTTGGTCCCATTGCGATGATCGACTCCAAGTAATGTCCTTAAAATGAGCAAATGCACAACGGAAGACTTAATTCGTACCTGAGAATAAACATGCTTAAAAGTGTCAACCAAAAGGTTGGTGAGTTCATAGGTTTATCATAACAATCATTTCAATATATTAATAGACCACAAGATTTCCATTTATAAATATATGTACACTCGCAAGTGTATAAAAGTATTCTATAAGTTGTAGGCACCCAGTAACAAGCCTTAACATTCATGTTTTACCCTCTGAAGTACACCAGATCAGGTGTGTTTAAAATAACCTCGAAGTACTAAAGCATCCCATAGTCAGGATGGGGTTTGTCAGGCCCAATAGATCTATCTTCAGGATTCGCGCCTACCGTACATAGACAAGTAGTTTAATGTTACCAAGCTAAGGGTATATTTCTGGTTTAAACCCACATAGAATTAGTTTTAGTACTTGTGCCTATTTCGTAAAATATTTATAAAATACCGCATGTATTCTCAGCCCAAAAATATATATAAAAAGGGAGCAAATGAAACTCACCATACTGTATTCTGTAGTAAAAATACATATGACGTCATTCAACAAGTGTAGGGTCGATCTCGAATTCACGAACCTATTATTCAATCATGTATATTAATACACATAATAGTAATCGAACAAATATATATATTATTAGTGATTTTATTTGTTATTTTATATCATGTGATTTATAATAACTTTATTAGATATATTTATCTTTGTATAGATAATTAACATTTATTACAAAAGTATTAATATGGTTAGGTTTTATGTCATAAATATATTCTTATATAGAAAATCTTCATTTGATATATTAATAGTACTAATAATAATAATGATAAAAATAATACTAATTATGATATAAATTATGATAATTCTAATAATAACAATAATAATTATAATTTTAATATTAATGATAAAGATAATACTAATAATAAAAATTGTTTGTAATGATAATACTAATAACGTTTAATGATAATATTAATAATTATGATGTAATTTTGTTAATAATAAATAATAATAATAATAATAATAATAATAATAATAATAATAATAATAATAATAATAATAATAATAATAATAATAATAATAATAATAATGAGTAATAATTAAACTACCTCAATGAAGTAGCCCTTAAAAAAATGCCCAAGTCCAGGTTTGAACCCGCGACATCCCGCTAACCCAAACACTCCTTAACCGTTCCTCTACTTCTGTCTTTCTTTTATTATCATCAAAATCATTATCACCATGCATACCCTTCATCATCTATTCATGATCATAATCATTATCAAATACTATAGTATCATCACCATTTATCCCACGTTTCACACCCGTAGTCATCATTAACTCGATTGTCATTTCTATATCTATCTTTACGACCCAAAGGTATAAAAGTCGGATCTTAGTCTAATAGAAGCGTGGCCCTCCATTGTCCAATAATAAAATACGGACCAAGAACAAAGAAAGGAAAAAAAACACATGGTGGTTCAACAATCCCAAAACCGATTCTAGTATCTAGTACAGCTCGATTCTCTCTTATAATAATCAAGTATGTTTAATTTTTCTGCCCATACCACAAGTGTGTCATTATCTTAACTTTGATATATAAAAAAAATTCCTCGGCCCACATTTTGAGAAGTGCCCTTTCAACATCACAATCCCACTATAGCAACATTATAAAAAAAATATATGTTTGATTGGGGCCGGTTTGTTTGTACAGAAGAAAGAGAGGAGTAGCAAAAGTAAGTTTTAATGTATATGTGTGTATGAATTAAATATACATGTAATTATATGCATATGTGGTTTAGTTCGAAACAGAAAGAAGTAATAGCAGCGACCATAAACAGCAACAATATAACGATAGTAGCAGTAGCAACTAGACGTGTTTGGCTTTGGTTTCGTTCAGCAGAAAACATAAATCTTTAATGGTTTTTCTATGGTGATTGTCCATGACAAGTTTTGTAGAGAGAGATATGAGAGAGAGGAAAAGAGATGGAAGGTTTACGGAGATGGTTTAGTTTGAGGTTCGATTAAACTTAACCAAGGACAAGTATGAGCAACCGTTGATATCAATGATTGTCGGTTTCTATTATTATCAACGTTTTCCCTCATTATCAAGAATCATAATCAACTTTGTATTACGATAAATAACATTTTTGTTTCTGTTTCATCATAACTGTATATCATCATCATTCTTAATTTGACACCATCGTTACCAGCGTGATCGAGTTTATTATGATTGAATAACAAACAATATATGGCACGTACAATAGAAACGAAGAAAAGAATGAAAAAAAAAATGATAATTACTCAATGGTGGTGGTTGTTGTAGGTTAAAGGTGGTTGTAGATTTGGTTGAGTGATGATGGAAGTGAGGTTTTCACAAAAAAATAAATAAATAGAATATATGGTGTCGAATTCTCAAATCTGTATACATATCTATATATACATATATATGAATTATTAATTTATAATATTAATATTAATTAATAATAATAATAATATAATAATGTATTAAAGTCATTGATTGAACAGTTAACTAGAAATTGCATTTCATGATTGATATAAACCTTAGTCGCCTCTTTTACGGATTAAAATTCTTGTTCTGTTGATTACTCAGTGATGAATAAAAGTCTTTGAAAATTTCTCAAATTTTTTAGATTAACTATATTTATTTATTTTGGTCATTATGGTATAAAATTCAATCATAAATTATTAAATAGAAATTATATTAATTATTCACTCCCATCCCCCAAGTAAAATATAAAAAATTTTAAAATTTGACAAACAACTTCTAAATATATTATTAATAAGCCTAAAATTTATAAAACTCATTTTGAGATCACCGTTTATTTTAAAATAATATAAGTTTCTTTTTAACTTGTTTACTATCATTCAATAACAATTGAGCGTTACCTTTGTTTAATAAATAACTTTGAAGTTACAGAATATATATATATATATATATATATATATATATATATATATATATATATATATATATATATATATATATATATATATATATATATTATATAGATACTTTTTATATATTATTATTATTTTTACAAAATTAATTATAACAATTACGATATATACTATTTCATATTATTATATACATATATATATATATATATATATATATATATATATATATATATATATATATATATATATATATATATATATATATATATATATGCATATCCATTTACAAGCAATTGTATTGTGAGTCGTCAGAAATAGTCAAAGGTTAAATGAATTCATGTAAACAGTTTCAAAATTTGGTAACTCAACATTACAGACTTTGTTTATCTTGTCGAAATCATATAAGATTTAAGTTTAAATTTGATCGGAAATTTTCGGGTCGTCACAAGTTGATTATTAACGGTAAACGTACCCGTGACAAGATTAGGATCCTCACGTGCTTCACTGATACTAACATTAAATGCCCTCCCACGTGCGGGTTCTTTGTTCTTCTCCTTATCAGGGCATTGATTTATAAAGTGACCAGACTTCCCGCATCCAAAACATTTCTTGACATCGGTCAATTTTGTCTTTACTTCAGAAACGATGGCATAACAATCTTTCGCCACATGTCCTTTCTTGTTGCACTTATCACAGACCACTTGGCAATAACCTGCATGATGTGTGTAACATCTTTTGTAGAATGGATGGGGTCCCTTATAGTTTGGACTTGCAGTTGCCCCATCTTGTTTACCTTTAAAAGTTTCTTGTTTCTTCAGGTGAGTACTTTTGCCCTTATAGTCTTCCCATTTCCTCTTTCCTTCAGTTGTCTTGACTTCGGTAATTGGTGCCTTAATCGAACTCTCTGTGATCTGGTCCATGAGTTGGTGTGCCATTGTCATGGCTTCCTGCATCGTATTCGGTTTGGACGATGTAACATTTCCTTTGATATTGATCGATAAACCGTCAATATACATTTCTATCTTTCGTTTCTCATTTGGCACCAATTCGGGACACAACAAGGCTAGTTCCATGAAACGCTTTTCATAGTTATTGAGATTCGCGCCGATAACCTTCAGATTACGTAACTCAGATTCCATTTTTCTGATCTCGTTTCGAGGACAGTACTCCTCGATTAGCATCTTTTTCAGTTCTTCCCAAGAGATATCATATGCCGTATCTATTCCTTCTACTTTAGCATAATTGTTCCACCAAGTAAGTGCACCATCTTGCAACGTGCACGAAGCATACTTTGACTTGTCTCCGTTTGCACAATTACTGATTTTGAAAACGGACTCCATCTTTTCAAACCATCGGGTTAGACTGACTGGTCCCTCAGTTCCACTAAACTTCTGTGGTTTGCATCCTTGAAAAGTTTTGTATGAGCATCCGTTTCATGAATTTGTGTTTACGGCTGCTGCTTTGGCTGCTGCTTCGGCTGTTGCTTTTGTTGCCTCGGTTGCAGCAATTCTTTCATTCACACGTTTCTCGACTAGTTGCTCAAACTCAGCATCCGACATTTGAGACATGTTTCTCCAATAAACACAACAGATATAATTTAATCATATAGAATATTATAGGTAAAATGAGTTGTCAATAGTTAATCGTAGCATATTAATAATATGAACCAATTATTATAAAAGCCTTTTCTTCTTATTAGCATTTTATAATTATTTCTAGGGTATTACCTACCCGTTAAGTTCATACACAATAGCTAGTACAAGGAATTAACTACTAAAATCCTAATAATATTCCACTATGAAAAATTATAGCGAGTTACTACATTATTATGTAATAATGATAATAAGAAGTAGTAATAATACAAATAATCATTCCATGCATTTATTATTAATAAACCAAAATAATACAATACCATACAATACTGATATTTTACATATGCTTATTTTACATAACAAGATAGAGTAGCACACATAAGCAATAAAATAGCCATGGAAGATTTATGGTTGCGAGGTCGTTTATTCAGAACTATCAGAAACTTCTTCCCATTTGGTTCTCTCTGCCAATTGTTTGTGTGCACATGGTCCGACATACATTCTGGCAGTGTGTTTTATTTTTGGTTGGGGTTTTGAGGTACCCGTTGCCTCAGTGGGTTTAATACAATAAGGGTGGTTACGGATCGAATGGTCATGTTCCTTTTTAATAATTAAGGACTTTTTATTATTGTGGTTGTTTTTATTATCTATAGCAAGTTGGAATTTCTCCTTAGTGATCTCTTTTATTTCATTAGCGAAATCCTCCTCCTTACTGATCTCGTCTGATGACAAACTGTCTGAGTCATGTGTAGGAGAATATAATGACGAACTGCGAGAATATGTACCGGTGGTCATGAACCGAAATCTGCCAGGCGTAATCGGCACAACCCGCCCGTCGGCGGTATATCTGGACCAATGTCCATATTTGTTTAGAAATGGACGATCCTCATTTACTCCAGGGATCATGGGTCCATGCCAACGATACTGTGGCTCTGGAAAACTAAAGCTGGGTGGAGCTGGAACCTCCTCTGGGTTTACCGGGAGTTGAGATTCCCCGGCTAACACAATTTCTTCTTTAATAGGTATTGGAACGCCCTTTTCAGTTGTGGATAGAATAGATTCAGTGTCCGATTCAGAGTCGTACAAAATGATAGGATTAGAGGAAGTCATCTATCACATAATTGAAACAACAATTACGTTAGCATATAAATATATCACATATAATGTTTTTGACCAAATAATAAGCAAAAATCAGTAAAAACAGATATGGTCATAGTCCAGACTCACTAATGCATCCTAACAATTACCAGTTAAACATACTAATGTAATTTCTGGTTCCCTATGACCTCAAGCTCTGATACCAACTGTAACGACCCGTCAAAATTGCTATTGACGCAGCACGTTAATCATTGATTCCACAGTGAGGTTTTGACCTCTATATGATACGTTTTGATAAAATATTGCATTCATTAAAATAAGTGACTTTCTAAACATAGAAAGTTATAAACATGTGGGCGAGTGCTTAGGTATAAGCAAAACCCCAAAATACATAAGTCTTTAATTTACAGGTTGACTTCACAGTCCAATTATTTATTACACAACGCAGTTTTATTTTGAATGCAATAAACTTTGTACAAAGCATGAGAGACTCCATGCAGGCAACAAGCACATCACATCGGAAGCATTCTAAGGACCTGAGAATAAAACATGCTAAAAAGTCAACACGAATGTTGGTGAGTTATAGGTTTAATTGCTCGAGTCATAAACATATATAAAGATAGACCACAAGATTTCATCAAAAGTTTATCAATAGATTCTACGTAACAGAGCACCCTGGTAACTAAACTTAACGCTATAGTGATAATTACCCCATTCGTTTTAATACACACAAACCAACGTATCTTAAACTCAAATAACATACGTCCGTTAAAAGGCTAGCGCTCTAGCTCGGACGGGGATGTCAAGCCCTATGGATCCATATACAATTATTCGCGCCCACCAGTCCATATCCTATGTACTGGCAGCTACTAGTTACCAAAGCTAAGGGATTTTCGGTTTAACTCAGTGTAGAATTTTGTATGTACTTGTGTCTTATTGTATTTAAAATAAATTGCATGTATTCTCAGCCCAAAAATATTTAAAGTATTTAAAAAGGGAGACTATAACTCACGGTTCAATATTGAGACTCAATATTGTAGGCAAATTGCGTAGACGTAATGATGGTAGATGACTGTATAGTTGGCCTTGGATTCAAGAACAATACCCCGAACAATACCCAATATTTCCTTAGCTTAAAGCGGTTTGAAACCCGAATTAAAACACCCTCGAATATACTTTATTATTATTAAACTTAAATTATAATTATAATATAAATATAAATATTGATTGTAAAAAAAAATAAAGTGTATATATATCGTCGAACAAACTGGCCTTTTATATGCACATTTCCTGATTTTTATCCCCATGCGATCGCATGGGTTTTCAGTGTTTTTTCCATGCGATCGCATGGCCGCTGAACCCCTTTTGTTTGCTAGTTTGTCGATATCAAATAGTGTTTACTGTAGCCCATAGGGTTTTACTGTAGGAAAGTCGTTTTTACTTGTACATATATATATACATACATATATTTGTTCATGAATCGTCGAGAGTAGTCAAAGGTAATTGTATATATGAAACAGTTCTAAAATTTTGAGACTCAATCTACCAGACTTTGTTTAACGTGTTAAAATAATAAATCGTATAGAGAATTGGTTTAAATAAGTCAAAAATTTTCGGGACATCACAATAATCACAAATCAATTCCATGGCTTCCTATTTGGGTTGCCAAGTGGGTAAATTCCCATTCATTTATCTTGGTTTACCAATCGGGCTGAAGATGAAAAAAATAAGAGACTGACAACCGATTATCGACAAATTTAACGCTAGACTTTCGAGTTGGAAAAGAAAGTTGTTATCTTTCGAGGGAAGATTAGTTCTTATAAAGTTAGTTCTTACTAGTCTTCTGTTGTACTATTTCTCACTTTTTCATGCTCCTTCATGTGTTATCAAAGTTTTAGAAAGTGTAAGGAGGTCATTTTTTGGGGGTGGGAAGGGTCCGGGTTCAAAAATCTCGTGGGTCAAATGGGAAAACATCATCAATTCACATGGGAATAGGGGGTTAAATACCGGGTCTTTAAAAAGTAAAAACCTCGCTTTATTGGAAAAGTGGTGGTGAAGATTTAAAACCGAAGCCGATTCACTTTGGGTCAAAAATTTTCGTAGTATTCATGGTTTTCATGTGGCTTATTGTCGGAAAGTGAAATTACTCACTCTTCGACATTAGGTGTTTGGAATAATATTATTAGAACAGGTTCAGTGATTGAAGATCTTGATGTTCCTTTCAAGAGTTCATTTGTCAAAGCAATAGGTGATGGTGGAAGCACTCTCTTTTGGCAAGATAGGTGGATTAGAAGAGAAAAGTTTTGCAGGTTATTTTCGAGATTATATAGGCTTGAAAACTGCAAATTCTCTACAATCAAAAGTTGGGTTGTTAGTAAAAGTGATGAGCAGACTGTCATGTGGGTATGGAGCTGGTCAAGAGCCCCTTCGGGTCGCACTACTGCTGAACTTGAAGACCTTCGTGATGGAATTCATTACATAAACAAAGTCACAAAACCCATTTTAAGTGTATGTAAATTCGTGTATATGTATACATAAAGCGGAAGCAATTTAAAGTTTATGCATGTATAGTTTAAGCCTTTTAAACATGAATTCCATAAAAGATCTAGTCTTGAATAATACACTAAAATGTAAAATAGAGCTAGTAAGATGTTGTACCTACTCCAAAAGGAGGTGAAGAACAAGGATGAAGAAGATGATGTAGATGAAGAAATAAGCTCCTAACTTGAACCTTCAAGTAAGCAAAACCCTAGCCTTTGATTCACCAACAACACCCTTGAGTTTGCTAATGTTTAGGACCCTTAAACACCTTAAACACAAGCTTGAAACCTTCTTAAACTTGCTGGAAAATCAGCAGCAGTAAGCTTCAAATATGATGTTAAATGGAGCCTCAAAACAATGAGACCTCAAGAGGTAATACCCCAAACATATAACCAACACCTAGTACAATGGTTAGGATTTAACTTGAACACTTAATCACTTAAAAAACCAAGTTAAAACTGCCTCTTTGCTGCCCAAAGATCACGAACAGCAGGCAGTTTTTTAACAGCCTTTTCCTCTCAAAATCACTCTCTTATTCTCTAGTCAAGTGTGTGTTTTTATTCCCTTGAATACTTGTGAGAATATGTTGGTCATTGAGTCAAGCATGTCCCTTGGAATTGTGTTGTATCAAAAGTAACAATCAAGGAGCATGGGGCATGTCTTGGAGACTAAAATTCTGCCACACTACTTGTTTAATAATAATCTTGTAAGTTTATAAAAGTTTATAACTTATTTATAAACTTATGTATTATTTTGTTACTTATACATTTTATAAAACTTTTTATAAAATATAACACAACATAATCATTTAAACTTATAAACAATTATATATATATAAATTATCCAAATAATTTATCTTAAGTGATAATATTTTAGAAACCCGATTTTCTAAAATCCAAGTGTCGCGTATTTATTTAACGACCCAATCGTTAAGATTAAATACATATAAGGTGTTGGTAAGTTTGTTATTGGGTATGACCCGACTTGGATCATAACACGTTAGCCACGTTAATTTAATATGTCTCTCGGGCATATGAAATACCTTCAATCTCCCACTTGCACGAGAAACATAAGAAATTAATGCAAGTGATGGATACAGCCTAACACACCGTCCATCACCCCTAATATGTTATGACTTTGTGCCATTCAATAACATCATCCCTTTCGAGTTCCCATCTCGAATATGATTAGGTGAATCTTTCATTATATCCTTTCGTCCTAGATGTCATGTCAAATCCAAGAGATACAGAGTGACCACTCTCTTATAGATTTAACTTTATCAGGCCTTAGACATCTGACTCTCAACGAATAAGAGGGACAAATTCCATCTTGACTACATACGTCCTAGATATACACTTTGTAATATACCTGAGTTCTTCTTTATGTACTACCATGTTTCAGAATAGCGAAGGAAAGAATCAAGGCACAGTACTTGGTGAATATCCGAACCCAATATGTATCTCAGGTCAGAGGATACAATGATATTCGCCTTTACTCAAGGTTACATGTGATCAACCACAAAGGCTCTATACAGTAATTCTTGAGAGCGGGTCTTCCAATATTTGTTTCCCACAAATATCTATGAACCTTGGTTGCAGCCTTGCCGCACATTCAACCTATGAATGTATACCAATCCAAGTTCATAATAGTCTAAACCTCACACTTGTTCCCACAAATGTGATCGACTACGGAAATTTTGAATAATTGCTAATTCATGGATAAAATATGCAAAATAGGAACATAACTCAAATAAATTAACACCACAGTTATATTAATGAGTTTGAATAATTTCGTTCCGGTACAATACATAAATAGATCAAATCCAATCACTAGAATATCGAAGCCCTAATGCACAAACATGTCCCTCATGTTTTGGCCCATGTAAGAGCTTCGTGAGAGGATCCGCAACATTTTGATCTGTGTGAACTTTGTGAATACATATCTTTCCTTTTTCAACCTCATCCCTAATGTAGTTGAATCTCCGCTCAATGTGACGGGTCTTTTGATGAGCACGAGGTTCCTTGATTTGAGCAATCGCACCCTCGTTGTCACAAAAGATCTCAAGAGGGTCCTGAATGGAAGGGACCACTCCTAAGTCGTCGATGAATTTCTTCATCCATGCAGCTTCCTGAGCTGCCAATGAGGCGGCAATGTACTCCGACTCTGTAGTGGATAACGCAACAACTTCCTGTTTCGCACTCTTCCAAGAGACCGCACCACCATTTAACATGAATACATAACCGGATTGTGATCGGGAGTCATCTCGATCAGTTTGGAAACTCGCGTCCACGTAACCTTTTACAACGAGTTCCTCCTCACCAGACCCATATATAAGAAACATATCCTTAGTCCTTCTAAGGTATTTCAATATACATTTAACCGCAGTCCAATGACTATTTCCTGGGTTATTCTGGTATCTACTTGTCAAGCTTAGAGCGCATGACACATCCGGTCTAGTACATATCATTGCATACATGATAGACCCAATAGCAGATGCGTATGGGACTTTCTTCATTCTCTCTTGTTCATCTTTCATGGTAGGACACTGAGATGAACTGAGAATGGTTCCCTTTTGAATAGGTACCAAACCTTTCTTAGAGTTTTCCATCTTGAACCTTTTCAAGACTTTATCAATGTATGTACTTTGGCTTAAACCTATCAATCTCTTGGATCTATTCCTATAGATTCCAATCCCCAATATGTATTGTGCTTCTCCAAGATCCTTAATGGAGAAGCAACTCTTTAGCCAAGTTTTGACTTCTTGCATTGTGGTTATATCATTCCCAAATAATAATATATCATCCACATATAGCACAAGGAACATTATAGAGCTCCCACTAGCCTTCTTGTATACACAAGCTTCATCACCATTTTTAATGAAGCCAAATTTCTTTGCCTGTTCATTAAAACGATGATTCCACATTCTAGATGCTTGTTTCAATCCGTAGATCGATTTCTTTAACTTGCATACCTTTTTAGGATTTTTCGGATCGACAAAACCTTCGGGCTGTACCATATAGACATCTTCCTCAAGATATCCATTTAGGAAAGCAGTTTTGACATCCATTTGCCAAATTTCGTAATCATAATGAGCAGCGATGGCAAATAATATCCTAATAGACTTTAGCATTGCCACAGGCGAGAAAGTTTCATCATAGTCAACCCCTTGAGTTTGAGTGAAACCCTTTGCTACAAGTCTAGCTTTGTATGTATCCAAGTTTCCATGTATGTCGGTTTTCATTTTGAAAATCCACTTGCAATCAACTAGCTTAGAGCTAGGAGGTTGCTCAACAAGTTCCCAAACTTGGTTGTCATACATGGATTGCATCTCGGCGTTCATGGCTTCCTGCCATTTATCTTTATCAATCCTTGATAAAGCATCTTTGTAGTTTACCGGTTCATCCAAATCAACCGTATAGCAACCATCCACGAGAAAACCATATCTCTCAGGAGGATTACTAATCCTACTAGATCTTCGAACGTCTTGTGTACCTTGATCATCTACTTGATCATTTTTAACATCCTCATGTTGAGTGCTAGTGTCAACCAATTGTGTATCATCGGCTTGATCTTGTACCTCTACAAGATCTATTTCCCTTTCACCATCACCTTCCATAAGGAACTTGGTTTCAAGGAATTCCGCTTTCCGAGCAACAAATACTGTTTGCTCGGATGGATCATAGAAGTAATATCCCATGTCATCTTTGGGATATCCTATGAAGATACACTTTGTGGATCGAGCATGTAGCTTATTTGCTACATAACGCTTAGGATAAGCTTCACATCCCCATACTTTCAAGTATGAAAGAGAAGGAGGTTTTCCAAACCACATCTCATGAGGAGTTCGTTCCACTTTCTTGGTTGGGGCCATATTTAAAATACGAGCCGCGGAGCTTAGACAATAACCCCAAAATGATAGAGGTAACGAGCTTCTAGCCATCATAGATCGAACCATATCCATTAGGGTTCGGTTCCTCCTTTCGGAAACTCCATTAAGTTGGGGTGTTCCGGGTGGAGTAAGTTGCGAGATAATCCCACAACTCCTAAGATGATCTTGGAAAGCATCGCTTAGGTATTCACCTCCTCTATCGGTACGTAGTACCTTAATTGTCTTATTGAGTTGATTTTGTACTTCGTTTTGATATTCTTTGAATGCTTCAAACGTTTCGTCCTTGTGTCTTAATAAGTAGACATATCCGAAACGACTAAAGTCATCAATGAAAGTAACAAAGTATCTTTCACCATTCCTAGTCATGGGTTTAAAGGGTCCACATACATCCGAATGTATTAATCCCAATAAATCTTTAGCCCTTTCATAAGTCCCTTTGAAAGGTGCTTTAGTCATCTTGCCTTGTAAACAAGATTCACATACATCAAACGAATCCATTTCATTTGATTTCAAAAGTCCATTCTTTTGAAGTGTATGCATTCGGTTCTTGTTTATATGTCCAAGGCGACAATGCCATAAATAGGAATCACTCAAATCCCTTTTGAGTTTCTTGGTGCTAGTATGGTATATAGAGCTCGATGATGCGTCATCATGAACCAATTCATAAATTCCATTTGAAGGCGAAGCCTTGAAATAGAATACATTATCTTTAGAAAAATGGATATCATCATCAATAAAATTAACATTGAAACCACATTGTCTTAAGCGAGAAATAGAAATAATGTTTCGACATAAATCCGGTGCATACAAAACATTTTCTAAAATAAGCTTCAATCCACTTGGAAGCTTCAAAACAAATTCTCCTTGAGCTTTAACATGCACCTTTGCACCATTGCCCATATAGAGACTTGATGTTCCCGCTTTATGATCACTTCTTTTGAACCCCTGCAAAGTATTGCAAATATGAGTTCCACATCCCGTGTCTAATACCCATGTATTAGAAGAAGTAATACTAAGCTCTATGTATACCATGTATATATTACCTGAGGTTTGCCCTGCATCCCTCTTGTCCTTCAACTCTTTAAGATAGACCGGACAGTTTCGTTTCCAATGACCCATCTCACCGCAACCGAAACATGGGTCTTCCTTGGGGTTTGCCTTCTCGGCTACCTTTTGCTTCTTTGCCTTGTTGATGGTTGGGGTAACCATCTTCCCCTTCCCTTTGCCTTGATGGGCGGGTCCTTTTCTCTTAGTCACCTTTGGCTTAGAGGTGTTACCTTTAGACCCACCTTGATCGATTGCTAACACGGGTAAAGTCCTTTTACCCATGCTAGTTTCCGCCGTCCTAAGCATACCATGAAGCTCACCTATGCTCTTATCCATCCCATTCATGTTGTAATTAATTACAAATTGATCAAACCTCTTTGATAGGGAGTTAAGGATAAGATCGGTGGCTAACTCATTAGATATGTTAAGGTTAAGACGGTTAGCACGATCGATAAGGCTCTTCATCTTAAGTACATAAGATGAAACCGATTGGGTATCGTCCATACGACAAGCATGAAGCGCCCGAACCGTTTCGAAACGCTCAACACGTGCTTGTTGGAGAAACATCTCCTTCAATTGTGTTATCATGTCGTATGCGCTATGATGCTCGAAATCCTTTTGGAGTTCGGGTATCATAGTCCCAAGCATTAAGCATGAGACTTGAAGGGAGTCGTGGAAATACTTATCGTAAGAGGCCATTGCCTCCACATCACTCTCATCCGGTTGATCGGGAATGGGGTCCTCAAGCACATACATTTTATCCTCTTGTTTGAGGACAATCCGAAGATTGCGGAACCAATCCATAAAATTTGTATGGTTGAGTTTGTCTTTCTCGAGGAGAGACCGTAACGATAGGTTGTTAAAGTTAAGTGGTGCATTGTTCATGTTGTTGTTGTTATTTGCGGCCATCTACAAAATTCAACAAAGTTCATTTAAGTATTGATTTAGATTTAATAGACAATACCCTTTAATTTGTTTTATTAAATGTTAGAATCCAACGGTAAATCAAATTTCGGTTAGGTGACCTTTATCCCGTCATTTGATTTAGCTAGGTAGTCGTAATGACAATTGCAATCCTTTTGCAACTTCTAATTTATGGGATCATGCAATCCTTTTGCATGGCATATTAATCCCATCAACGCCTATTTGTTCCTCATGCTTCGGTGACCCTAAGTTCATGATTCCCAAATCAAGTTGTCCTACTTGTGTAGACATGTAAACTTAACATGCAAGTGGTTAGGTGACCTTTATCCCACATGTATGCAAAGTGTACCTTATTCATGTTAGTTCACTCATGACGGTTAGGTGACCTTTATCCCATCAAGAGATTCCTAATATGTCTAAGTGTTTCCACAAAAGGATGGCGTTTAACTTGTTTACCTTGTTTTAGTTAAGGGATTTTAGGTTTTCTACATTCTAGTTTAGAAAACAAAGTGCTATACACCAACATGCATTTGGTGTGTAGTATGTTTATGAAAAACCCATTTTCATGTACCTTTTAGTAACCAATTACTAGTTTTAACCATTTCAATTACCTTTTTAAATAAACCATTTTACTTAAGTCTAATAACCAATTATTAGTGTCATTTTGTTATGTTTTATTATAACCAATTATAATTTATCATGCAAGTTCATAACATGTGATGATCTTGTAGCAACCAAACATACAAACATACACAAACATGCATAACAAAGTGTTCACAATCAAGAGCCATTTTGGTGGACATTTGTTTAGCCAAAAAACAAATGTCACCTAAGAGGGTTAACCAAAGTAAGAGATTTTTACCAAAACCTCCCACTTAAACTTGTAACTTCATAAGCTTCATCTTGAATCTTCTTCATGAATCTTCACTTTCATTTTACAAAATCATATCCTAATACAATTTTTCTAGAAAATGAAATAACAACCTATTCTATTTTACAAACCAAAATAGAACAAATTACATACAAAATTACAAGATCAAATACAACTTTTACAAACCAAATTTACAAAATAATTACAACCATATGAATGAATATTACAAATCATGAATAACAACCAAATCATCCAAACATTCAACCACACGGTCTAGGCTCGATTGTGAACAACAACATAACAACAAACATGGCCAAACTTGAAATCCCAAACCCATTTTTGGGACCCAATAATTCGGCCATCACCTTACACCCCACCAAAACTCAATATTTTTTACATTCTACTTTCATGCATGTTGGTAGATTGTAAAGAAAGTGAGTTTACTAGCCAAAAACAAGAAGCATATTAACAAGACTTTGGCTCTAGATACCATTGATGGAATTCATTACATAAACAAAGTCACAAAACCCATTTTAAGTGTATGTAAATTCGTGTATATGTATACATAAAGCGGAAGCAATTTAAAGTTTATGCATGTATAGTTTAAGCCTTTTAAACATGAATTCCATAAAAGATCTAGTCTTGAATAATACACTAAAATGTAAAATAGAGCTAGTAAGATGTTGTACCTACTCCAAAAGGAGGTGAAGAACAAGGATGAAGAAGATGATGTAGATGAAGAAATAAGCTCCTAACTTGAACCTTCAAGTAAGCAAAACCCTAGCCTTTGATTCACCAACAACACCCTTGAGTTTGCTAATGTTTAGGACCCTTAAACACCTTAAACACAAGCTTGAAACCTTCTTAAACTTGCTGGAAAATCAGCAGCAGTAAGCTTCAAATATGATGTTAAATGGAGCCTCAAAACAATGAGACCTCAAGAGGTAATACCCCAAACATATAACCAACACCTAGTACAATGGTTAGGATTTAACTTGAACACTTAATCACTTAAAAAACCAAGTTAAAACTGCCTCTTTGCTGCCCAAAGATCACGAACAGCAGGCAGTTTTTTAACAGCCTTTTCCTCTCAAAATCACTCTCTTATTCTCTAGTCAAGTGTGTGTTTTTATTCCCTTGAATACTTGTGAGAATATGTTGGTCATTGAGTCAAGCATGTCCCTTGGAATTGTGTTGTATCAAAAGTAACAATCAAGGAGCATGGGGCATGTCTTGGAGACTAAAATTCTGCCACACTACTTGTTTAATAATAATCTTGTAAGTTTATAAAAGTTTATAACTTATTTATAAACTTATGTATTATTTTGTTACTTATACATTTTATAAAACTTTTTATAAAATATAACACAACATAATCATTTAAACTTATAAACAATTATATATATATAAATTATCCAAATAATTTATCTTAAGTGATAATATTTTAGAAACCCGATTTTCTAAAATCCAAGTGTCGCGTATTTATTTAACGACCCAATCGTTAAGATTAAATACATATAAGGTGTTGGTAAGTTTGTTATTGGGTATGACCCGACTTGGATCATAACACGTTAGCCACGTTAATTTAATATGTCTCTCGGGCATATGAAATACCTTCACTTTGGCTGCTGCTAGCTTCGGCCACAATTGATTGCAGAAAAAAAGACACATGGAAATGGAGTTTGTCTACAAAAGGTGTGTTCACTGTTAAGGAATTATCCACCGTGATTGATGAGTACATCCTGAATTCTTTTAGCTCAAAACAAGAAACATTGCGCAACGAGTTTGTACCCAAAAAAGTAGAGATTTTTGTATGGCGAGCAATAAAGAAAAGAATCCCGGTTCAACTTGAGTTAGACAAGAGAGGCATTGACTTTCATAGTGTTCGATGCCCACTTTGCGATGACGACTTAGAATCCGTGGACCATGTCTTCATTTTTTGCAAATACGCTATCAAAATTTGGGATCGTGTTTTCAAGTGGTGGAACATGGGAAATTTTGCATGCTTCACAATTCAAGAACTTCTCCTTTGCGGTAATCTAAACAACTCGATGTCGGGCTTCAAATTCAAACTATTGCAAGCAATAATCTGGATTTGCGTGTATTTAGTTTGGAAAAACCGGAACAATATGGTTTTTTAAGCCAAATATTGGAATCCACCGGTAGCTCTAAACGAAATACAAGTATTATCCTTCGAGTGGGTTTCAGGCAAAGCAAAAGCAAAAGGAAAACTTCTCAATTAGACTACATGGTTATCTAATCCATCCTTGTATTTAAAATCTTCATAGTATAGTATAGTATAGGATTGAGTTGTCATCTTGCAGCTCCTTTCTTTTTTCGTGTTGTCAATGTAACGCTCGTGTTCTTGTTTGGTTATCCAAATCTGTAAGGATACCAAGCCCTTGTATCTTCATTTTTTTAATACAAAATTTTTCTTTAAAAAAAAAAAAGTTGATTGAAATTGAGAATGCTAAAAGCAGACCACAAAATTTGGATTTCATCAAATCAAGATCATGATGTCTGTGACGACCCGTAAATTTCCGACCAAATTTAAACTTAATCGTTATATGGTTTCGACATGATAAGCAAAAGTCTGTAATGTTGAGTCTCAAAAATTTTGAACTATTTCTTATATTCATTTGACCTTCAACTACTCCCGAAGATTCACGAACAACTATTTGTAAATAGATACATATATATTTAAGAATATAAATATATATATTAATTAAATATATAATTTGAAATATTATATTATTTAGTTACTAGAATTAAGTTTATAAAATAAAATAATATATGATATAATAAAATTTATTGTAAACCTATGTATATATACAAATATATGTATAGTATATTGAATATATATATATATATATATATATATATATATATATATATATATATATATATATATGGCTTCGAAGAGAGTTATTAAACGATTGTAACGCTCAATCGTCAGCCGATTGATAGTAAACAAAGATAAAAATGAATACCTATAAATATACAATATATAATTGTAAGTTATTACATAATATATTTACATAATTTCTATACATAATTATTATTGGTATATTATATATATATATATATATATATATATATATATATATATATATATATATATATATATATATATATATATATATATATATATATTATATGAAGAAATTAGAATATTTCAGTGTATGTAAAATATTAGTATGTTAATATTAATTCGTTATATTAATGTTATAAGTATTATTATTATTATTATTATTATAAATGCAACTTATTAGTAAAATTATTAATACTATTATTATTAATATTAATTATATTATTATTAATACATTTATATTTATTTATTAGTAATATTAATAAATATATAAAAACAGGATCCTATGCTATGCTAAATCTCTATCTGATTCGTTTTCCTTTTTCTTCCCTTTTTCGTTTTTCTTCCTGCTCATGAACTAATGTCAACACACACATCCCTTTCTATTTAACTTTCTGTTATATATTCCTATCAATCGTTATCTAACTTCATCTAACTATATTACAAGTATATACATATACGTATCCATTACACATAAGTTTATTATGTTTCTATTTCTTTCTTCTTTTGGAACACCCAAACACCATCATCATGAGCAAACATCTACAACTACTACAACTTCGGTTCTTTAATCCATAAACACTCACAATCGTGATTATATCGTTCTCCGTTGCTTGTTGTTCGGATTAAAAGAAAAGAAAAACGAAGCTTGCTATGGACTTCTGTCTCAACCACAATCGTGATCACCACTTGAACTTCCACTTTTATCTCATTTCTATTTTACTGTTCCTGCTAGTCATACTGTTGCTTATTTGCTGTGATTACAGCCCACGAATCACCATATTGATATCCACCATCACAAACCCCATAAAGTTGTTGTAAGTGTTTCTTTCTCTGTTTTATTCGAACCCTAACTCCACCATAAAAATGCTACTATAGCTGTTTTGTTATTCTGTTTAAAACGTAGCAAACCACCTTCGGAACACCACTTTAATCACCACCCATCGCCACCCTTGACGACCCATATCATCACTAAAACCTACGACTATTTCAATTGAGTACCATCATCATCGTATTCGATGAAACACCATCAAATTAATTGTTGCTGCATCCTTATTTGTTGCTCCTATTGATAATGCTAAAAACGAACATATATTTCATAGCATTATTCCTCAAGAAAGACAAGCTTTTAGTTGCAATTGTTCTATTTACAAGTGATATTCGTTTAAATAATAAAAGGTGAAGACAAAAGACAGATTCGACGAATTGAAGACGCAAACGACCAAAAAGCTCAAAAGTACAAAAGACAATCAAAAAGGTTCCAATTATTGATAAGAAACGTCTCGAAATTACAAGAGTACAAGATTCAAAACGCAAAGTACAAAATATAAAATTGTACGCAAGGACGTTCGAAAATCCGGAACCGGGACCAGAGTCAACTCTTAACGCTCGACGCAACGGACTAAAAATAACAAGTTAACTATGCATATAAATATAATATAATATATAATTAATTATATTAATTATATATATATTATATATATATATATATTAAAAACCGTCGGCAGAGAAAACTCCAAGGACTGAGCTGTAATTTCTATCTCCGCGACTCGCGGAGTTTGAAGAGCATTTTGCCGCGAGTCGCGGAGCCCCAAATTTCAACTCTGGCTATAAAGCAAACCGAATTCTGATCAAATTTCATATTCTATTTCAATCTCTCTCTCAATATATACGTAATATATATATATATAATTTATATTAATTTTAATTTTAATTTTAATTTTAAATCCTAATAATAAGGGTATGTTAGCGAATGTTGTAAGGGTGTAAGTCGAAATTCTGTCCGTGTAACGCTACGCTATTTTTAATCATTGTAAGTTATGTTCAACCTTTTTATATTAATGTCTCGTAGCTAAGTTATTATTATGCTTATTTAAAACGAAGTAATCATGATGTTGGGCTAATTACTAAAATTGGGTAATTGGGCTTTGTACCATAATTGGGGTTTGGACAAAAGAACGACACTTGTGGAAATTAGACTATGGGCTATTAATGGGCTTTATATTTGTTTAACTAAATGAAAGTTTGTTAATGTTAATATAAAGATTTACAATTGGGCGTCCCTATAAATTACCATATACACTCAATCGGACACGATGGGCGGGGTATTTATATGTACGAATAATCGTTCATTTAACCAGACACGGGAATGGATTAATAGCCACTAGAATAATTAAAACAGGGGTGAAATTACATTCAAGGGTAATTGGTGTAATTGTTAACAAAGTAGTAAAACCTTGGTTTACACGCAGTCGATAACCTGGTGTATTCATTAAACAAAGTATTAAAACCTTGTTACAATTCGAATCCCCAATTAGTTGGAATATTTAACTTCGGGTATAATAATAATTTGACAAGGACACTTGCAATTTATATTTATGACTGATGGACTGTTATGGACAAAAACCAGACGGACATATTGAATAATCCAGGACAAAGGACAATTAACCCATGGGCATAAAACTAAAATCAACACGTCAAACATCATGATTACGGAAGTTTAAATAAGCATAATTCTGTTATTTCATATTTAATTTCCTTTATTTTATATTTAATTGCACTTCTAATTATCGCACTTTTATTTATTGTTATTTAATCGCATTTTTAATTATCGTACTTTTTAATTATCGCAATTTTATTTTATCGCATTTTTTATTATTCGTAATTTCATTATCGTTATTTACTTTACGCTTTAATTTAAGTCTTGTATTTATTTTATATTTTACATTAGGTTTTAACTGCGACTAAAATCTTAAAATCGACAAACCGGTCATTAAACGGTAAAAACCCCCCTTTATAATAATAATATTACTTATATATATATTTGTATTTTTATAAAAGTAAACTAATATAGCGTTGAGCTTTGTTTAAAGATTTCTCTGTGGAACGAACCGGACTTACTAAAAACTACACTACTGTACGATTAGGTACACTGCCTATAAGTGTTGTAGCAAGGTTTAAGTATATCCATTCTATAAATAAATAAATATCTTGTGTAAAATTGTATCGTATTTAATAGTTTTTCCTAGTAAAATAATAACTATTTTATATACACCTCGCATAACATCAAGTATTTTTGGCGCCGCTGCCGGGGAACACTCTTAAACGCCGGAAGCGCAACGCTAATATATAAAAAAAAAAAAAAAAAAGATTTTTGTTTACTTTTATTAAAATTCGTTTTGTAAAAATACGTTTTAAAAATTCGAAAATATAAAAAGAAAAACAAAAATATAAGTATTTTTAAGATTTTGTTAAATATTTAAGTTTTATAAGTTTCTTTATTTTTATTTTAGTTTATAAAAATATAAGTTTTATTTTAAAATCTTTTATTTATTTAAAAACAGAAAACAGAAAAAAAAAATAAATAAATAAAGAAAAACGCGTTGAAATTATCAGCTGTCAACTGAATTTCTGAACCCCGCGACTCGCGGGGTTTTCTTCTTTAATTGCCGCGACTCGCGGAGACCATCTGACACGCGAACAGAAACCCTAAAACTGCATTAATTACGGGATTTAATTAATTATTATTATTATTATTTAAACCTAATTATTATTATTATTAGTTTTATTTTTATTTTTACTTTTTATTTAATTTATGTATTTAGTATTAATTAGTTTTATTAAAATTGTAAAATTAGTAGTTTTATTAAATAAATAATATAAAAATAATATTTTTATAAAAATTGTACTTTTTACAACTTTTTGTATATTTTTATATTTTGTCCCTTTTTAATCGTTGTAGCGTAATATTTGTATTTTTTAGCTCATATTTAATTTTAAACTTAGTTTTTGCTATAGTTATTTTTACTCCTAGATTTTTAGGCTTTGCCGTAGAATTCCTTAAGTGCTTTTTCTTTAGACTAAGATTTAGGTGCTTTAGAATTTTGCGACGCCTTTTTAAGTTTTAGTTTCTTTTTAAGTTATTTCCATTTGGGATTTAGTTTTTCCTGTAAGCTTTAATATTTTTAGACACCTTTTACTATGTACCAATTATCATTCCAATTAGTAATTTCAATTTGCGATTATAATTTTAAGTTAGTTGTAGTAATAAGATTAGGTTAGTTAAGTATTTTTAAGTTTTTATAAGTTTCTTTTATTTTCCGTCACCTTTTATTTTTCAACCATTTTTTCTTTTTCGACCTTTTTCGACGAACTCTTTTTCTCTCTTATTTCTCGCTATTCTAGTTTTTAGGACTTAGAATTTTTTCTACTTCTTATCTAAATTTCTCAAAATTACGAAAATTTATTTTAAGTGGTTAAATTGATAGACATCAAAATTTTCTGGTTCGTAGTAATAGTTGGATTTGTACGTGGACCGGGTTATTGGAGCCAAACAGTCCTCAATTATATTGAGACCAAACGAATCCTGCCCCTCTGCTGCATCTTTTGGCTATTCGAAACGTGGGCAAAATCAGAAAAGTCTATTGATTGGATAACTTATTATAATTTTTCTTTCCTTTTAAAAACTAATAGGATATTTAGTGAATGCACCAAGCAAGACGTTCATCACCTTTTGTACGTTCACCACCTGTAACTAGATCAAGACATCGTTTAGCAAATATAACCGCCGTTGATTTTTCTTTAGAATCGTCATCCAGTCAACCAAGTACTTCAGTTCAAATTTCCGATAATCCATTTTTTGAACCCAACCTCACAATTGAGAATCCGGGGAATATTCAGGAACGGTTCGTAGATCCTGAACCAATAAACTTTCCTCCGGAACCACCAATCATTCAAACAGAGATTGTTGAGGAACGAACCATTAAAACAGAATCATCTAGTGATACCGATTCAACAAATTCAATTATGGAGAATCTGGAACCTTTAAGTATGGAAGACCGAATGAGAGCTAAACGCACTGGCCAAGGTCACGCAATTACTCATCCAGACATTAATGCGCCAGATTATGAAATCAAAGGACAAATTCTACACATGGTGACTAATCAATGCCAATTTAGTGGTGCGCCGAAGGAAGATCCAAATGAACATCTACGTACCTTTAATAGGATCTGCACACTATTTAAAATCCGAGAAGTGGAGGATGAACAGATATATCTCATGTTATTTCCCTGGACTTTAAAGGGAGAAGCCAAAGATTGGTTGGAATCGTTACCTGAAGGGGCGATCGATACATGGGACGTTTTAATTGACAAATTTCTTAAACAATTCTTTCCTGCATCTAAAGCCGTAAGACTTCAAGCAGAAATTGTTACGTTCACACAGAAGCCAAATGAAACTCTATATGAGGCGTGGACAAGATATGGAAAGTTATTAAGAGGATGTCCGCAACATGGTTTAGACACCTGTCAAATAGTACAAATATTCTACCGAGGATGCGACATCACTACAAGAAAAGACATAGATATAGCAGCTGGTGGTTCTATTATGAAGAAAACCGAAACTGATGCTTACAAAATTATTGATAACACTGCTTCCCACTCACATGAGTGGCACCAAGAAAAAAATATCATTAGATCATCTAAAGCAGCTAGAGCCGATTCTAGCCATGACTTAGATTCCATTTCGGCAAAGATAGATGCTTTCGAGAGACGAATGGAAAAGATGACTAAAGATATTCATGCTATACGAATTAGTTGTGAGCAGTGTGGAGGACCACATTTGACAAAAGATTGTCTCAGTATTGAATTAACAATGGAACAAAGAGAGAATATTTCATACATAAACCAAAGGCCTGGAAATAATTATCAGAATAATTATCAACCGCCAAGACCGATTTACAATCAAAACCAGAATTATAACCGAAATATTCCATACAACAACCAACAAGGTCCTAGCAATCAACAAGTATCCAATAATACTTACAATCAGCAAAGACCTAATTTTCAAAACAAACCACCACAACAAACCGATGATAAAAAGCCGAATTTAGAAGATATGATGACGAAGCTAGTTGAAACTCAAACGCAGTTTTTCACATCTCAAAAACAAACTAATGAACAAAATGCTCAAGCATTTAGAAATCAACAAGCTTCTATTCAAAATCTGGAACAAGAAGTAAGTAACCTAGCAAGGTTAATAGGTGAAAGAAAACCGGGAAGTTTACCAAGCGATACAAATGCTAACCCCCGGAATGAAACAGCTAAAGCTATTACCACAAGAAGTGGTACAACACTTAAACCACCGGAAATACCTGTAACTTCTGATGAAACCATTCCTACTCCACAAGAACCACAATCCGAGCAAGATAAGGAAAAAGAACCGGTAGTTGAAAAGGTTAATGAAGATAACACAGTTAAGGATAAACCTTATGTTAAACCATATCAACCACCACTTCCTTACCCGAGTAAAATGAAGAAAGAAAAACTTGAAGCCGAGCAATCCAAATTCTTGGATATGTTTAAACAGATAAATGTAAATCTTCCTTTCATTGATGTGATTTCAGGAATGCCAAGATATGCTAAATTCTTGAAAGATCTAATCTCAAATAGAAAGAAAATGGAAGAACTCTCGGCTGTTACTATGAATGCAAATTGTTCAGCAGTGCTGTTGAATAAGATACCAGAAAAACTATCTGATCCAGGAAGTTTCACAATTCCATGTTTTCTGGGTAGTCTTAGTTCAATAGAAGCATTGGCAGACTTAGGTGCTAGTATAAATCTAATGCCGTATTCACTATACGCTAAACTAGACCTTGGAGAATTGAAACCAACCAGAATAAGCATACAACTAGCCGATAGATCAATAAAATATCCCAGAGGGATAATGGAGAACATGCTAGTTAAAGTTGGTACTCTAGTATTTCCAGTAGATTTTGTTGTTTTGGACATGGAAGAAGATTCTCAAGTTCCTCTCATATTAGGAAGACCATTCTTAAACACGGCTAAAGCAATGATAGACGTGTTCGGTAAGAAACTGACCCTAAGTATAGAGGATGAGAGTGTTACCTTTTCAGTTGATAGAGCAATGCAACAACCACAATCTGCAGATGATACATGTTATTATATTCAAACTATAGATGCACATGCAGAATTATTAGAAGAATTTCCAGAATTACAAGGAACAGGAGAATGTTCTTTAGGAGAAGGTAATGAACCAATTGATGAAGCTGAAATGTTAGCTACACTTATAGCTAATGGATATGAACCAACAACAGAAGAAATTCAAATGCTAAAAGAAGAAGACAGATATCGATATAAATCATCGATAGAAGAACCTCCGAAATTAGAGTTAAAGCCAGTTCCAAACCATTTGGAATACGCTTATTTACATGGTGAATCTGAATTACCTGTAATAATATCGTCTTCTCTTACTGAAAATGAGAAATCACAACTCATTTCTGTGTTGAAAGCTCATAAACCAGCCATTGCATGGAAGATTCATGATATTAAAGGAATAAGTCCTTCGTATTGCACACATAAAATCCTTATGGAAGAAGGTCATAAAACGTATGTGCAACGCCAACGAAGACTAAATCCTAATATGCAAGATGTAGTTAAGAAAGAGATTATTAAACTGCTAGATGCAGGTTTGATATATCCAATCTCTGATAGTCCATGTGTAAGCCCAGTTCAATGCGTGCCTAAGAAGGGTGGCATGACTGTCATCACAAATGAGAAAAATGAGCTTATTCCTACTAGGACTGTAACAGGATGGCGTGTATGTATTGATTATAGAAAATTAAATGACGCCACCAGAAAAGATCACTTTCCCTTACCTTTCATAGATCAAATGTTGGAAAGATTAGCCGGAAATAGTTACTATTGTTTTCTAGATGGATTTTCCGGATATTTTCAAATTCCAATAGCACCCGAGGATCAAGAGAAAACCACATTCACGTGCCCTTATGGTACTTTTGCTTACAAACGCATGCCATTTGGACTTTGTAACGCCCCTGCAACCTTTCAAAGGTGTATGATGGCAATTTTTCACGACATGATAGAAGAATGCATGGAAGTATTCATGGATGACTTTTCAGTCTTCGGTGATACATTTAAATCATGTCTAGTTAATCTGGAACGAATGCTAATTAGATGCGAAAAATCAAATCTAGTACTTAATTGGGAGAAATGCCATTTCATGGTTAAAGAAGGCATCGTTCTTGGACATAAAATTTCAAAAGAAGGAATTGAAGTGGATAGAGCTAAAGTAGATGTAATTGCTAAACTTCCACATCCCACCAATGTTAGAGGAGTTAGGAGTTTTCTAGGGCATGCCGGTTTTTACCGACGTTTCATAAAAGATTTTTCTAAAATTGCCACTCCTATGAATAAACTCCTAGAAAAGGATGCTCCATTCATCTTTTCAGATGAGTGTATCAAATCTTTTAATATTCTTAAAGAAAAACTCACTAATGCACCGATCATGATAACACCAAATTGGAATCTACCATTTGAACTAATGTGCGATGCAAGTGATTTTGCAATGGGAGCCGTTTTAGGACAAAGGATTGAAAAACGATTTCAACCTATATATTATGCTAGTAAGACATTACAAGGAGCACAAACGAACTATACAACTACTGAAAAAGAACTCCTTGCTATTGTCTTTGCTTTTGACAAATTTCGATCATATCTCGTTCTAGCAAAAACGGTGGTCTATACCGACCATTCTGCTCTTAGATACCTATTTTCAAAACAAGATGCTAAACCAAGATTAATCCGTTGGATCTTACTCTTACAAGAGTTTGATATTGAAATCCGAGATAAAAGAGGAGCAGAAAATCTCGCCGCTGATCATCTTTCTCGTCTTGAAAATCCCGAATTAGAAGTTCTGAATGAATCAGCCATACAAGACAACTTTCCTGATGAATATCTATTGAAGATAGATTATAAAGAAATCCCATGGTTTGCAGACTATGCAAACTACTTAGTTTGTGGATTCCTTGAAAAAGGATTATCGTACCAAAAACGAAAGAAATTCTTCAGTGATATAAAACACTATTTCTGGGAAGATCCACATCTGTTTAAAAGTTGTCCCGATGGAATAATACGCCGATGTGTATTTGGAGATGAAGCTAGTAAAATTTTAAAACATTGTCACACAGGACCAACAGGAGGGCATTATGGGCCTCAACTAACAGCAAGAAAAGTTTATGAAGCTGGATTCTATTGGCCTACAATTTACAAAGACGCACACCTTCTTTGCAAATCCTGTGATGCATGTCAAAGGGCCGGAAAAATAAGTCAACGTGATGAAATGCCACAAAATGTCATCCAAGTATGTGAAGTATTTGACATTTGGGGTATTGACTTTATGGGTCCATTTCCAAAATCTCATAATAATCTATATATACTCGTAGCCATTGATTATGTATCTAAATGGGCGGAAGCACAAGCTCTCCCAACTAACGATGCACGAGTTGTAGTCAATTTTTTAAAACGTCTTTTTGCAAGGTTTGGAACACCGAAAGCTTTAATAAGTGATCGGGGAACTCATTTTTGTAATAATCAACTTGAGAAAGTTCTTAAAAGATATGGAGTAACTCATAAAATCTCCACCGCATATCATCCACAAACAAGTGGACAAGTTGAAAATACCAACCGAGCTTTAAAACGTATTCTAGAGAAAACCGTAGGATCAAATCCGAAGGAATGGTCCATTAAATTGGAGGATGCACTCTGGGCTTTTAGAACAGCCTACAAAACTCCAATTGGAACCACACCTTTTAGACTTGTTTATGGAAAAGCATGTCATCTTCCAGTAGAAATTGAACACAAAGCATTTTGGGCTTTGAAGACATGTAATCTTGATTTACATGAAGCCGGACGTCTACGATTAAGTCAACTAAACGAATTAGAAGAATTAAGACATGAAGCATACGAAAATTCGTTAATCTATAAAGAAAGAATGAAGAAATGGCATGATAAAAGAATCAGAAATTCAAAAGAATTTAAAGAAGGAGACAGAGTTCTTCTTTTCAATTCACGATTCAAGCTATTTCCTGGAAAATTGAAATCAAGATGGTCTGGACCATTCATAGTCAAAAGAGTTTTCCCATACGGAACGATAGAATTAATAAATTCAAATGGGATTGAATTTAAAGTTAATGGTCACAGAGTTAAACATTACATACATGGTCCGATGGAAGTCGACAACGAAGTTAATCACAATTTCGACACCACAGCTAACTAAGTGTGGGGAGAATCAAGTCTTTAAAGGATAATATGTATTTCTGTTAGAGTTAGATTGTCTGTTTTCGTGTAGTTCTCGAAAATGGAACACGGATGGTCTTTCCCTAGCAGACCCTAAAGAACTAGTCTTCTCCCCCCATTCTGAATTTTTATTTTTTTTAGGTTTTTACGAAATGAAGACTGCCTGTGAACTAAACCATGGTCTAATGCTACACGCTTTGATCACTAAACGTAATAATGACATACTACCGAGCGAATTAGTATCAGTAATCAGAGAAAGAATGGACGGAGTTAGAAAAGAATCCAGATGCGAAGATAATAAGTTACAATTTGGTAAAGGAAAATCAAAATTCGCAGCGAAAAGAAGAGCACGACACCTAGAAAGATGTCACAAATGCGGAAAATGGTCACATGGAGGTAAATGTTCAAATAATCAAACCTATTCAAATACCGAATTTGTTACTTTATGCAGAGATGGACCGTTCATATGTTTAGAAGAAAAGACACTGAATGCTCGAGGTTACGCCTATGTAGCCATGGAAAATCAATTAAACCGACTATCTTATGAATGGAATAGATCATTAAACTAAGAAATCTATTTCACAGGTATGTCTGTACAGTTTTTAGTTTTTATTTTTTATTTTTAACCTTTTGATAATAAACGCTAATTTGTTCGCTAAAAAGTATTAAATTGGTATTGAATAAAATTAGGTTTGGCGACCGAAATTATTGATATCATTCAAAAATTTATTACATCACTGCGAAATTTAACGTTTATTCTTAAGGTATAAATATCTTTAAACAATCAACCCAAAATATTTCAAAAATTCGTCATAAGTTAAATTAGGTCTTGGAACCGAAATTACTTTACCGAAAAGAGGGGCGCATATTTTTGATAATATTTGATTGATTAAAGTGGGATAAAAAGACAAAAAGATTTTTAATTTTATTTTTACCATATTTTTAAAATTAATATTTAAATCTTAAATTAATATTGTAAACTTTGTAAAAACAATATATTTAAAATTGTAAATATTTGGAAAATTAATATAAGTTTGATATGAATTTATGAATTTTTAAATTAAGTTTGGTGTGAATTTTTAATTTTTAAAATATGAAATTTTAATTTTATGCATTTCAAATTTTAAGTTTGGTGTGAATTTTTAATTTTTAATTTTGAATTTTATATTTAAGTTGTGTGAATTTAAAAACAAAAATTTACTTTATCTCATTAAGTTAAGAATATGATTTTTAAAATTCGTCGTAAGTTGAAGACTAGGTCTTTGAACCGAAATTGCTTTACCCGAGGGAGGGACGAGAACTTTTATTATCATTATATTTAATCTTATTGATTTAAAGAATGCCAAAAAAATTAAAAAACCCAAAAATCTTAGCTTTTAAAACAATCGCTACTAAAAGACAAATTTTAAAATTTTGTCGAGGGACGGACTAGGACATCGATCCGAAACAACCTCGTCCTAAATAACAAGGGAAACAAAATTTTAAAATTAATTTCTTAATTGTTTTCAAAAGTTAATTATTATAAAAAAAAAAAAAAAAATACCAAACTCCGCGACTCGCGGAGTTTGGAGCTTAAATCTCCGCGAGTCGCGGAGAGACTAAAAACCGGAAAAAAAATATAACTGAACAACAGATCAGTCCCAACTCCCCCACACACAAAACAGAAAAATACTGCGAAAAAAGAACCCGGAAAAACCCGAGAAAAAACCCCAAAAATCCCAATTTTTAACCGTTAATCACCAAATTTTTTGCTAAAATCATGTTGAGAAGGATGCTATCTAAGAATTACTCAAGAAAAACGGTAAATTTCTACACCTAAACACCATTAATTCGAAATTAGGTGTTCTTGAGCTATTTTTTCCCCAATTTGATTTTGATGCTTTTTAGTGTAATTAGACTTAAATTGTTTATGCATTATGCTTGTATAACCTAGATTGATGCTGTTTAACATGATTAGAAGCCTTAAACTTTAAATTTTGAATAATCTAGGGTTTGTGTTCTTGAGCAAATTTGGGGCTTTTTGATATAAACAGGTTATGGCCGATTTTTGTCATGAATTGTTGCTAAATTAAGTAGTGTAACATGTCTAGGTAGTTAAATGATCCAAACTTTGAGCCTAAACATGATTTTGAGAATTAAAGTGGACTTTTTCAAGTCTAAAATTCATAAACTTGATTTTTGAAAGATAATGCCATTTGAGACTTGTTTGATTGCTAGTAATGATTATTTTGACATGTTATTTGAGTTGAATGCTTATGAACTTGGCGAAAATTTTCGTATATGCTTATTTGAAAAAGTGTAGATTTGATAAAAATGTGAAAATAAGCTTAAGTTTGATATAAATTGATAATGTCATTGTAATTATTTTGATTGATGATTTTGCTGACACTAATGCATATTTGGATGCACAAAATTTGTGTTTGATGTGTTTTGCAGAATGAAAGGGGTGAATCTTCATCCCAAGCCCGCAATGCTCCTGCTGAGAATTTGGAACAACAGGAGGTAGATAACTACTACAAGCAGGATGTACCTCATCCAGTCATGACCTTTTTCGATATGCATTTGGAAGAATTGCACCCGAACCTGAGATTTGACAGACTTTGGATAGATTATCCAAAATATCAACGAGGTTTGCATACTCTTCATTCAAAGGTTGTTGAGGTACCGAGGGTCATAGAATGGGGACCCTTAGAAGCTGTAGAATTGGCCGGGCCAATTAGGGAATTACTTGTACAGAGGTATGGTAATTCTTCTTTTAATGACTGGATATGTTTATTCACCATACGCAGACCTGTATATAAAGTATGGTGTGAAGAGTTGTTATGTAGTATAGAGTTGAATGATCGGGTAGCTAGTTTAACCGATCGTTCTTTTATTAGATTTTTGTTAGGCGGTTCGATGCGCCACATGTCTTTACTGGACATGGCTCAGGCTTTACGTATATATACGCCTGAGGAGTTAGCGTCTGCCGATTGTAGAGGATTGATACTAAACGGTAGAAAGATAGATGAGAATTTTGATACACACGGTGTGTGGAGTCAAATGACAAGCCATCACCGTTTCAAAGGGGGAAACTACTCTTATTTGGATATAGATAGAGCCGAATTAAGAGTGATACATAGGTTTTTAGCTAAATTCGATTACACAAAGGGGTAAGAACAAAGAAAAAGTAAATGAACAAGATTTGTTTTACCATATGTGTATTCGAGACCCACAAAGCGCTGTAAGTATACCATATTGTGTGGGTTATTATTTATCAGCTATGGTTCAGGGGATGCGACCACATAGCATAATAGGAGGTGGTATTTTTATTACTTTGATTGGTGAATATCTCGGTGTGGATATAAGTCGGGGGGATTATTACTAGAAGAGCCGGAACCCCGCGATACTATAGGTTTAAATGTATACCATGGTGCAAAAGTTTTGAAGAGGCGAAATAACGCCGCAGTACGATACCATGGTAGACATCCACAGATGGAGAGAAACCAGCAGGAAGGTAATGTAGGAGGGGGGAATGAGATGCAAGAAATGCATAGGTTTATAGCTTCTCAGGAATACGAAAATGCTAGACAGAGAGCATTTGAAGATTGACAAGTTCATCAGAACCAGATCATAGCTCATTGCCAACACATAAGTAGAAACTATATTCCTACACCGAAACCCGTCTTCCCTCCTTGGTCGATAGAGATGCAGCCACCATATCCTACGTATGACCCTGCCGAAGCATTCTATAGTACTTATGGTTATGCCTGGAACCCCTATTGGTACCAATATCATCCTTAGTTTACTTATTATTTTTTTTATTTTGTAATTTGTAATTATTGATATGTTTAATACTTTTGTTAATATTGTAATTATTTTTATAATTATCTAACTTTTATTCTTAGATTTTAATAATTTTTGAATGTGGGGTAATAAACCAAACTTCAAAAATATGTATATATGTTTGCAGTTTATCTTATGTACACAACAGGGTAAAACAACGCATTTTCAAAGACTGGCATTAAGTTCAGCAAAAGCAACTAATTTTGACGACAAGATGCAAAATATATGTGAAATAACAACAAGACGGAATGAACAAATGATGTGCACCATTTATCATTCAGCAAACAAACGCCAACATATTTGGAAACTTTGGTAAAATTTAATCATTTTCACACAAATCACCCTCAATAATTTAAATTGTTACTGATTTCTTGCAAATGAGGGCATTGCAAGATCTTAAGTGTGGGAAGGGATTAAATTCTTTCGGATTTTAAAATTTTTTACTTTATACATTTGGTTACCATTAAAAATACTAGTAAAGCAGTAGTTGTATTAGAATCTAGTGCTCTCTGATAAAAAAGAACAGCCCTAGTCTTATATACTGACTACCCAATTCTAGTAAAATTTTTCAAAATTTTCAATTAAATGAATTCAAATCATGTTTATACATATTTATGAACGATAAAACTAGGTTTTAACACCGAAATTATTGTTACCTCGGAAAGGACATAAATTGAGAAACAAACTAAAATGTCAAAATTCATTTAAAATGGAATAGAGGACGATAAAAAGGAAAATAAAAGCCAAGTGTGGGAAAATTTACCAAGTTATTTTAAACATATGTCACATATATCTGTAACAAATAACTGAAAATACTTTTGCTTTGAACTAAACTAAACTGTTTTACCCGATGAAAGAAAAGAAGAAATGGATCTACATGATGAATCAATTCCATCATTAAAAGGAAGTAAAGTCTTCCGAAAAAGAAACGCGCTTCTTGATTTAGGTCATGAAGTTGTCGTCCAGACCAGCTGTAGGTTGACGAAAAATCTAGAAAAGTCATCTCTAAAATCAGCAGGAAATCCACGGACCTCAGCATTAAACAGGGTCGCCAAGTGGTCAGATTTATCCTAACCATGAGAAGGATTTATCTCGTATAATGGGGGGGGCACCATGCAAATTAGCTGGATAAGACTAATGAATCAGATCCCCAGAAAGGATAATCTCCTTAAAGATTAAAAATCAGCTTTTAAGACTGATATTACTCAATCCTAGAGATTGACCTTAAAGATTGAGAATTACAAACTCATGGAATTCAATGATATCTAAACTCGAGCTTAAACGAGAAAATATTTTGATCAAAATTACAAACCGATTTGTTTTCTGAAAACCCTATTTTCAATGCGTTCATTACCATTGAACGTAAAATCCTAGGAATTCACCTGGAATTCATTAGGTCACCTGAACTAAATCGGGTGTCAACCGTAAGAACGGTGGTTGCATAGCATGGTCAAAGACATGACCTTGTGCCAGACCGAAAAAATTATAAGGGTGAGCTTTACTATTGCTCCTACCAAGGATAGTAATTGCGTCCGACACGTTATAGACCATAATCAAAAGCATGTCACGGGACATTGCCTTAACAGTTGCTTGTTCAACGCTTTCCTTTACAACCGGACGGTAGTTTGCCGAAAGGTAATATACGGAACAAGTAAACTGGACGTGTTGCTTTCCAAATACAAGGTTAGCAAGTGGGTGACACAAAACCGCAAGTTTGAGCTAAAATTTTCGAATCTGAAACCCACCAAACCCACAAAAATATTTTGCAAACACCGGTAAAGGGTTATCCCGGAAAACTTATCTAGGGTAAAAACTAGATTTAATTTTCAAAAGATCAAATGTTTTCATAAAGATCCAATTTCCTTAATGGATCTAAATTTTTATAGTCATGTGGGACTGTAAACCATATCGTTACTACCATTGTTTATACCGCCGTATAGAAATCACTGATGTACAAAGTGTGAAGAATAAAGAAGTGATTCTAGTATTTCAAGACAATATTGCTTGAGGACAAGCAACGCTCAAGTGTGGGAATATTTGATAATGCTAAAAACGAACATATATTTCATAGCATTATTCCTCAAGAAAGACAAGCTTTTAGTTGCAATTGTTCTATTTACAAGTGATATTCGTTTAAATAATAAAAGGTGAAGACAAAAGACAGATTCGACGAATTGAAGACGCAAACGACCAAAAAGCTCAAAAGTACAAAAGACAATCAAAAAGGTTCCAATTATTGATAAGAAACGTCTCGAAATTACAAGAGTACAAGATTCAAAACGCAAAGTACAAAATATAAAATTGTACGCAAGGACGTTCGAAAATCCGGAACCGGGACCAGAGTCAACTCTTAACGCTCGACGCAACGGACTAAAAATTACAAGTTAACTATGCATATAAATATAATATAATATATAATTAATTATATTAATTATATATATATTATATATATATATTAAAAACCGTCGGCAGAGAAAACTCCAAGGACTGAGCTGTAATTTCTATCTTCGCGACTCGCGGAGTTTGAAGAGCATTTTGCCGCGAGTCGCGGAGCCCCAAATTTCAACTCTGGCTATAAAGCAAACCGAATTCTGATCAAATTTCATATTCTATTTCAATCTCTCTCTCAATATATACGTAATATATATATATATAATTTATATTAATTTTAATTTTAATTTTAATTTTAAATCCTAATAATAAGGGTATGTTAGCGAATGTTGTAAGGGTGTAAGTCGAAATTCTGTCCGTGTAACGCTACGCTATTTTTAATCATTGTAAGTTATGTTCAACCTTTTTATATTAATGTCTCGTAGCTAAGTTATTATTATGCTTATTTAAAATGAAGTAATCATGATGTTGGGCTAATTACTAAAATTGGGTAATTGGGCTTTGTACCATAATTGGGGTTTGGACAAAAGAACGACACTTGTGGAAATTAGACTATGGGCTATTAATGGGCTTTATATTTGTTTAACTAAATGAAAGTTTGTTAATGTTAATATAAAGATTTACAATTGGGCGTCCCTATAAATTACCATATACACTCAATCGGACACGATGGGCGGGGTATTTATATGTACGAATAATCGTTCATTTAACCGGACACGGGAATGGATTAATAGCCACTAGAATAATTAAAACATGGGTGAAATTACATTCAAGGGTAATTGGTGTAATTGTTAACAAAGTAGTAAAACCTTGGTTTACACGCAGTCGATAACCTGGTGTATTCATTAAACAAAGTATTAAAACCTTGTTACAATTCGAATCTCCAATTAGTTGGAATATTTAACTTCGGGTATAATAATAATTTGACAAGGACACTTGCAATTTATATTTATGACTGATGGACTGTTATGGACAAAAACCAGACGGACATATTGAATAATCCAGGACAAAGGACAATTAACCCATGGGCATAAAACTAAAATCAACACGTCAAACATCATGATTACGGAAGTTTAAATAAGCATAATTCTGTTATTTCATATTTAATTTCCTTTATTTTATATTTAATTGCACTTCTAATTATCGAACTTTTATTTATTGTTATTTAATCGCATTTTTAATTATCGTACTTTTTAATTATCGCAATTTTATTTTATCGCATTTTTTATTATTCGCAATTTCATTATCGTTATTTACTTTACGCTTTAATTTAAGTCTTGTATTTATTTTATATTTTACATTAGGTTTTAACTGCGACTAAAATCTTAAAATCGACAAACCGGTCATTAAACGGTAAAAACCCCCCTTTATAATAATAATATTACTTATATATATATTTGTATTTTTATAAAAGTAAACTAATATAGCGTTGAGCTTTGTTTAAAGATTTCCCTGTGGAACGAACCGGACTTACTAAAAACTACACTACTGTACGATTAGGTACACTGCCTATAAGTGTTGTAGCAAGGTTTAAGTATATCCATTCTATAAATAAATAAATATCTTGTGTAAAATTGTATCGTATTTAATAGTTTTTCCTAGTAAAATAATAACTATTTTATATACACCTCGCATAACATCACCTATCCTACTCCAAAACAACAATTAACTAGAACCATTTAAATCTCCACCGAATTTCCATTATTAATTCGATGTTTGTTATGCCTTTTTGAAGACAAATTTCAAAGCAAGACCCTACCTAATACTATATTTTACTTTTGCTATTTGATGTCAAATTCCACTGATAAAAATCGGGACTCAATTGTGATAGAGTGTTATTAAAATATCACCACTAGAACTAAAGTTGTAGTGACATTCGGTGGGTACAATGCATATTTTTAACCGATCCATTAAACTAAAGTAATGAAACTAGTGGGCTGTTTAATTATTCAACTTTTGGAGCTGCACTCGTTTGTTTTGATTCGAACCAGGAAATTATTATAGCGTACCTTTTCTTTTGTTTTCTCCCTTGTGGTTGACAGATACCAACTCTTTAACCCCACTTTCAATTGTTAATTCACGAGATATTTAACAATTCACAAACCATTTAGAACGTTCATTTATTCCGTAGGGTCGTAGGCCAATTTTTTTTATTGCTGTTGGGGCGAAATATTGATGGGCCGAGAGATTCATTATGATGATGATATTTAGAGGGATATAAACGAGGATATAGATAGATGATATAGACGATTATGATAGCTTGATGACTATTTAATGAGGTAACCGTTGAGGTCTTGATCTGTTTATTTTTTTTCCCCGACGTCAAGTCACACAATTATAAAAGGCTTGTTTAATATTGCATTTTTCTCTTGGGCCAGCGTATATGTTGTTTGGGCCGTGGACTAATTTGTGTTGGACCAAAAGTCCAATTATATTTCTGTTGGGATGATTATGGTATGATGATGATAAATTGATAAAATAACTTTAAACATCTCGAGGATACATGATACATGTTACACGATACGATGGACGTATTATGTTGATGATGATATTAAAATAAAGAACCGATAATAATAATTATGATGATGACATTGATCGAACAAGGATAATGTGTATGATAACGAGTTGATGACTAGTCATTTAAACAGAAAAATAATACGGTTAAGAATGATTATGATGAATCATGTTGACGACGATTATGATGAGAATTGATGATGATGTTTTAATATGATGATTGAGATCATGTTAATGATAAGGGAGGATTATGATGATGATAATGGAAGATCATGATGATGAGTTTATGATGAAGATGTTATACAGGTTGTATACATTAAATAATTATTCACACGATTATTACCAAATTAGATTATTGGTTCAATGGTTAGATACATGTGCGTTAAACGAGAGGTCGAGGATTCGAGCCCAGGCAGTGGCGTATTTTTTTAGGAGCTTGTTTCTTCAAAGGTTGTATTCTAAAATTTTTATTTTTATTATTATTATTATTATTATTATTATTATTATTATTATTATTATTATTATTATTATTATTATTATTATTATTATTATTATTATTATATTTATTATTACATTTATTATTATTATTATTATTATCATTATTATCATTTTAATATTATCATTATTATTATTATAAAAATAATGCATTTTATTATTATCATTATTATTAATATTACTATCATTTTTATAATTATTATTATCATTATTATTATTATTACTATTATTAATATAAATATATTTACTAACAAGTATTATTATCAAGTATTGTTAGTATTAAGAATTTCTATAAAAATTAGTATTTTTGTTGTAAAAATAATACAACCTTTTTATCTTATTATTATTACTATCATTATTAAATTATTATATATTTTAGGATTATTATGATTTTTATTATCAATATTAACATTATTATTAGTATTATCATTATTATTATAAATATCATTATTATTAATACTATTCTTATTATTAATATTATAATAAATAAATATTTAATTATATAAAAATATATTTAATACATATAACATAACTATATTAATTTTTTTTAAAGTATATATATAGTAAATATACTCAATTAATTAGTAAAACCTATAAATTATTATATATAACAATTATGTTACCAATAATAATATATAAATTTGTTCGAATACAATTATATGTGTTAATATATATATATATATAATGATATAGGTTCGTGAATTCAAGGCCAACCCTGCATTGTTCGGTGTCGTCATATGAATATTTTTACTACAAAATATTGTAGAGTGGGTTTCATTTGCTCCCTTTTTAAATGCTTTTGCAATATATATTTTTGGGACTGAGAATACATGTGCTGCTTTTATAAATGTTTTACGAAATAGATACAAGTAATCAAAACTACATTATATGGTTGAATGATCGAAGCCGAATATGCCCCTTTTACTTGGTAACCTAAGAATTAGTAAACCAGTCTACTAATTGATGCGAATCCTAAAGATAGATCTATTGGGCCCAACAAACCTCATCCGTTGTAGCGGATGCTTTAGTACTTCGATGTTGTTTTATCATGTCTGATGGATGTCCCGGAATGATAGGGGATATTCTTATATGCATCTTGTTAATGTCGGTTACCAGGTGTTCAATCCATATGAATGATTTTTGTCTCTATGCATGGAACGTATATTTATGAGAAATAAAAATCTTGTGGTCTATTAAAATGATGAAAATGATCGATTATGATAAACTAATAAACTCATCAACCTTTTGGTTGACACTTGAAAGCATGTTTATTCTCAGGTATTAAAGAAATCTTCCGCTGTGCATTTGCTCATATTAGAGATATTACTTGGAGTCATTCATGATATATTTCAAAAGACATTGCATTCAAGTCATTGAGATCAACAAGATTATTATTAAGTCAATTATAGATTGAATATATTCAGAAATGGTATGCATGCCGTCAACTGTCAATGAAATGAAAGTTTGTCTTTTAAAAACAAATGCAATGTTTGTAAAATGTATCATATAGAGGTCAAGTACCTCACGATGTAACCAATTGTAATGTATTCGTCCAGATGGATTAGGACGGGTCCTTTCAATGTCAGTAATCTCAAAAATCTCGAAGCCGAAAACAAGCATTTGAAGGAGTGTTACCTAAGCCGTGATCTTAAGGTTCCTTGTCATTCGACCTCTTGATTTGTTACCGAGACCTAGGATATTCCACGAGGCGATCCTCATGGTTTTGATTTGTTAGAAGGAGTCTCGTCATCGACCATATTTTGCATCATATCAACAATACGATACTTGTTTGATTTTAACTTTTATTTATAACGGTGACTGTAATTTTACGGGCGGTTAATACATTTTTTGTCCAAAAAGTTCAACCTGAATATGACATGGTAATGTTTGCTTCTGGTATTTTTTTAATCGTAGTGTTAGTTTTTGAGTCAAATATGGATATGTTGATGTGGTAAAATTTGATTAGCATTGAGCGAAAAAATATAATTTAAATATAAAAATATATATTTATCAAATTAGAAAAATCAGCGATTGGTTGAGAAAAAACGTGACGGATTTTTTTTTTCCGTAAGAAGTGCAACTGACAAAATTGATTGACTCCACGTTAGACTCCGTCAGTTTTTGTCAATTTTGTCCATGTAATCTGACGGGTGAAACTAACGCATGGTTATATATAGTCTAAGAAGCGTTGTTCAATTTTCATTTTCAATTTGATTCAGCTTTTTTTTTAAATCACTTCGAGTCAACGGGGCCTTCAAGCATTCGAAATACGCAGAACAACCTTCTTCTTCCTTTTCACCGATGAAACTACTCTTCAAATAAAAAGGTCGTGTCCATTTAATTATATTAACTATTATTACTATTATTATAATATAATTATTAATATAATTTATAATAATAATAATAATAATAATAATAATAATAATAATAATAATAATAATAATAAAACATTTCACATTATAAATAAAATATGTTTTTGTTATTATTAAAAAACAATTCATATAGTTAACATGTAATTGGACTAAATTTAACATAACTAAATTTGGGCCTAGATGATCAAATTTGTATTGTATTTAGGTCCTTTTATTTCACTATGTATCATGTCCTTAAAAAAACTCAAATTAATATATACGAAGCAATCCAAATACACTAGCAACGGAATTCATCAACCCTAAATCGATATATAAACAAAATAATATATGCAGCAAATGATTAGAAATTCAAAAATACAAGCACCAAACACCGAATTCATCTACTTCGTACTATCGACACCTGTATTTAAGCCGGCCTGGTGTCGTTTCCATCACCATTTCGACCGTCGATTTTTGCTAACCTCGAAATCGACCGGCGACACCATGCGCTCTAACCTGTGTGTCTACACGCGTATATAATTCTACTCCTTACAGAGCATTTTTTAGTATATAATATATTATTTTATTTACGTGTGTACATTAAGAGTATTAAAATTTTTTATCTTTCTATTATTATTTATTTATTTATTTATTTATTTATTGAAATAAACAATTGATTCGAAATATTTAAAAGTAATAATAAGTTACGGGGTACATATTTATGACGGAGTAAATAATACGTTAACAATCTAGAGTCTAGACTACCAAATTTGTTACAATATCACACCCGAGCACCTTCAGACCCGTCTAAATGTTGACTTCTTTTCATAAGGACAATATTAAACCTTGCAAACCTCTTTCTCATAAGGCCTTAATAAACCTACTTGTGTTAGCACTTGGAACTGCTAAGCACCATTAGTTTCACAACGACAAATTTGAAGCAGGCACATGCTTTGAACTTCTTCTACCCGATCAACCAAAAAGTGTTAAAGGTCAAATGGTTTGAACGCGTGAACTGCAACATTCCAATCTAATAATACGCTTTCCAATGCAAAACAATCTTTCGTCTTCTTTCTATCATAAAAAAGGTACATATCAATGACATGAAACTTAAAACCGTGTCAAATTTCAAACTAAGACTCAAAAGTAAGTTTAATTGGAAATTTAGTGTAATTGAGGGATTTAATCTACACTTGTAAATGGGTTAGGAGGTACGGAGTGTACACCCATTAAGTGATAGATTACCTGGACCTGAAAGTGGTTTTCCATCATCACAAATTTGAGTGATTACGGAAGTATTATTTCTGCACCCACTTTTGCTGTTAAAAAGTTGGTGAAACATCTCCATCGTGGAGTAGGTGAAACATCTCCATCGTGGAGTTAGTGAAACATCTCCAACGTGGAATTAGTGAAACATCTCCATCGTGGAGTTAGTGAAACATCTCCATCGTGGAGTAGGTGAAACATCTCCATCGTGGAGTTAGTGAAACATCTCCATCGTGAAGTTAGTGAAACATCTCCATCGTGGAGTAGGTGAAACATCTCCATCGTGGAATAATACTTGTTTTTGGGTGCCTATAAATATGGACTATCATTCATGAGAATAAACATACAAAAAACACCTTAATACTCTTATGCAAAAGAGTTCTTGTTTATTGCCAATAACAAGAACTAATCTCTGTCTTATCCCAAAGTGATATTCGTGTAACCCAGACAATAAGGGTCGAATAATTACTTTCGGAAAGTGATACCACGATTCAGTGATTTATCCGGCTATCGATTATTTTACCCTACACGAAATTTCAATAAAACCTCCAACAATCGAAAGTAATTATTTGTTATAATCGATGGCGGCTACGATGAAACACATGATGCCGAATTTCTCCAAACTTGATAAGTTTGAGGGAATTGATTTTAGGAGATGGCAAAAGAAGATGCACTTCTTTCTGAGCAGCATGGGTGTGGTGTACGTACTCAGCACACCAATTCCTGAAGATCATGGTGATGATGCCACTGTTGAACAAATTCGGAAAAGATGCAAGTGGGGAACAATGACTACATCGTTAGAGGTTTAATCCTCAATGGTATGACTGGTTCCCTTTTTGATATTTACCAATATGTTGAATCTGCTAAAGAACTATGGGACTGTTTAGAAACCAAGTATTTGTCTGAGGATGCTTCTAGTAAAAAGTTCCTTGTGAGTAATTTTAATAATTACAAGATGGTCGATTCTAGACCGGTATTGGAACAATACAATGAGCTCATTCGTATACTTGGTCAATTCACATAACATAAAATGAATATGGATGAGTCTATTAAAGTCTCAAGCATAATTGATAAACTACCTCCATCTTGGAAAGAATTTAAACATTCTTTGAAACATAAGAAGGAGGAGTTAACTCTTGTTGAGTTAGGTAGTCATCTGCGTATTGAGGAATCCCTCAGGTTGCAGGATAATGACAAGCCAAAGAGCAACGAAGTTGCTGGTACGTCTGTTGTCAATATGGTGGAACATAAAAAGTGCACTGGTAATAATGACAAAAAGGGTAAACGTAAACATCAAGGTTATAACAAGGCTAATCCGAATAAGAAGTCTAAATTGACTTGTTGGAAGTGTGGTAAAACTGGACACATGAAAAGGGATTGCAAGGTTATTTTTGGTAATAATAATGACAAAGGATCTAGCATAAGCGGTTCGGGAAATGGTTTAAACAACCACAACTCAAAAGGTCAGAATATATTTAATAATTCAAATAAGAATTATTATGTTTCATATATATCTGAGGCTTATTTTGTGCAGGATGATGATGTCGCGTGGTGGGTTGACTCGGGAGCTACCACCCACGTATGCAAGGATAGATTTTGGTTCAAGACTTATGAGTCCGTGACTGATGGATCAATTCTTCAAATGGAAAATGAGTCAACAGCCTCTGTTTATGGACGTGGAAGTGTGGATTTGTGTTTTAGTTCTGGAAAAACTATTTGTTTGTTTGATGTTTTGCATGTACCACAAATAAGGAAAAATTTGGTTTCCAGTAGTGTGTTAAATTGTTGTGGTTATAAACAAGTGATTGAATCTGATAAGTTTGTTTTGTCAAAACATGGTATGTTTGTTGGTTTTGGTTATTTATGCAATAGAATGTTTAGACTTAACATTAATCACTTGAATGTTAATTTTGCTTTTATATCTACTTCTAGCATAAATAATTCTACACTTTGGCATGCTAGACTAGGACATGTACACTTTAAAAGAATGCAAGATATGTCTAAAGATGGATTAATACTGGCCTTTGACATGAACAATGAAAAGTGTAAAACGTGTATGTTAACAAAGATCAGTAAGAAACCATTTCAAAATGTACATCGTGATACTGAAATTTTGGAATTAATACATAGTGATTTATGTGATTTGCATGCTACTCCTACTTTAGGGAACAAGAAATATTTTGTGACTTTTATTGATGATGCTTCAAGCTTTTGCTATGTTTATTTGTTACATACTAAGGATGAAGCATTAGATAAATTTAAAATATTTAAAACTGAAGTAGAATTACAACAAAAGGCTTTGATTAAAAGACTTAGAATGGAATGGGGAGGTGAATACATTGACCAATCATATTTTCAATCCGTTGGTATTATCCATGAGACCACAGCTCCTTATACTCCACAACAAAATGGTATATCTGAAAGGAAGAATAGGGTCCTCAAGGAAATGGTTAATTCCATGTTATCCTATTCGGGTTTAAGTGAAGGATTTTGGGGGGAAGCTATGTTAACAGCTTGTTATTTTCTTAATAGAGTTCCTAACAAAAGAAACAGGATTACACCTTATGAACTTTGGAATAAAAGGAAACCTAACTTGAATTATCTTCGGGTATGGGGTTGTAGGGCGGTCGTATGACTGCCTGATCCCAAGAAGAAAAGTTTAGGTGAAAGAGGTATAGATTGCATATTTATTGGATATGTTGAACATTCCAAGGCATATAGGTTCTATGTAATAGAGCCTAATGAGTTTGTCTCAATCAATTCTGTGATTGATTCAAGGGATGCAATCTTTGATGAAAATCAATTTTCATCTATACATAGACCAAAGAATATGATTCCAAGTAACAATGGAATCAACAAGGATTGTAATGATGAAGTCTCTGAAAAGGCTGTTGATCAGTCACTTGAGCTTCGGAAAAGCAAAAGAGAAAGGAAACCTAAATCATTTGGACCAGATTTTCAACTATACTTAGTTAAAGGTTCCAGGGATGATGTTTCTACCCAATATTCGTATTGTTTCAATGTTGATGATGATCCCAAAACATATGATGAAGCAATGAGGTCTCAGGATGTTGCATTCTGGAAAGAGGTAATTAATGATGAGATGGATTTCATCATGGGCAATAACACTTGGGTGTTAGCTGATCTACCTCCAAGTTGCAAACCTTTAGGTTGCAAATGGATCTTTAAAAAGAAGATGAGGCAGATGGAACTATTGAAAAGTTCAAGGCAAGGTTAGTCATTCAAGGCTTTAGACAAAAGTCTAGAATTGACTATTTTGATACTTATGCTCCTGTGGCATGTATCACTACCATTAGACTGCTGATTGCTTTGGCTATAATTCACAATCTGGTTATTCACCAGATGGATATGAAGACAGCATTCTTGAATGGTGATTTGGATGAGGAGGTTTATATGAACCAACTTCAGGGCTTTGTCATGCCAGGAAATGAGTCAAGGTGTGCAAACTTGTGAAGTCCTTATATGGTTTGAAACAAGAACCTAAGCAATGGCATCGGAAGTTTGATGAAGTGGTTTTATCTAGTGGTTTTAAATTAAACCAAGCAGATAAATGTGTATATACTAAATTTGATGATTCTGGTAAAGGAGTTATAATTTGTCTATATGTTGATGACATGTTAATCTTTGGGACTGACCAAAGTCAGGTTGATTTAATAAAAGAATTTTTGTTAACAAAATTCTCCACGAAAGATATGGGGGAGGCTGACGTTATCCTTGGCATTAGGATCAAACGTGAAAGCAAAGAAATTTTGATTTGTCAATCTCATTATATTGAGAAGGTATTGAAAAAGTTCAATTGTTTTGAATGTACTCCTGTGAGTACCCCTGTGGATCCAAATGAGAAGTTTATGCCTAATCAAGGTGAAGCTGTATCACAACTTTAGTATTCTCAGGTGATTGGCTGTTTGATGTACTCCATGACTTGTACAAGGCTGGATATTGCTTTTGCAGTGGAAAAACTGAGTAGATATACTAGTAATCCTAGTACTCATCACTGGCAAGCAATTAGGCGGGTACTGAAGTACTTGAAGAAAACTATGGACTATAGTTTATCTTACAATGGGTTTCCTTCGGTAATAGAAAAATATTCTGATGCGAGTTGGATAACCAATATTGAAGATCATTCTTCAACGAGTGGTTGGGTGTTCTTGCTAGGGGGAGGTGCTATTTCATGGGCTTCTAAGAAGCAGACATGTATTACCAACTCAACGATGGAATCTGAGTTTGTTGCTTTAGCTGCTGCTGGTAAAGAAGCAGAATGGCTTAGAAACTTGATCCATGAGATACCATTATGGCCTAAACCTATAGCACCCATGTCTATTCATTGTGATAGTGCTGCGACATTGGGAAAGGCTTATAGCCAGATGTACAATGGAAAGTCTAGACACTTAGGTGTCAGACATAGCATGATTCGTGAACTTATCATGAATGGGGTGATTTCTATAGTGTTCGTGAGGTCACAACAGAATTTAGCTGATCACTTGACTAAGGGATTGGCAAGAGACTTGGTTGACAAGTCTGCTATGGGGATGGGTTTAAAGTCCAGATAAATTTCTAATTATAAGATACCCAATTCCGTTCTGATGAAAATCAGAAGCTGAATTCAATGTGAAAGGCTTATTAGAAATTTAGAGTACATAAATTTTATATCATCCCAAGGTAAGGTATGTACTCGGACCTGCTGAAGGTGAGGCTGAAGTCTAGCTTCTTAATAGTTCATTTGAAAAAGTGCATGAGCAGGTGCATGACTGAAATGAAGTACCTATGTGAATGTGAAGTTTTTCCGCTTTAACAAAGCTTGGACTTTTGCTTTAGATACATTCATGAAAGGATATGGACACATGGCTTGTAAAGTGTCAGGATAGCTTTAGAGTATTTGAAAACTTATGTGTATATTATTTTCAGTTATTCAAATGGGTTGAAGGGTTCAATTCTTAGAAAACCCCGATTCTCGAATATTTGGAATGTGTAATGTACTAAGGTGAAAATTCAATCTTCAAGATATTTTCATTTATGCATGAGTTTTTGTTTTAATTTGTTTAATTCTCATGAAACGAATTGCACTAAATTGAGGAGGATTGTTGGAAATTTAGTGTATTTGAGGGATTTAATCTACACTTGTAAATGGGTTAGGAGGTACAGAGTGTACACCCATTAAGTGATAGATTACTGATAATGCTAAAAACGAACATATATTTCATCGCATTATCCCTCAAGAAAGACAAGCTTTTAGTTGCAGTTGTCCTATTTACAAGGAATATTTGTTTAAAAATTAAAAGGTGAAGACAAAAGACAGATTCGACGAATTGAAGATGCAAACGACCAAAAAGCTCAAAAGTACAAAGTACAATCAAAGTGGTTCAAATTATTGATGAGAAACGTCTCAAAATTACAAGAGTACAAGACGCAAAACGCAAAGTACAAGATATTAAATTATACGAAAGGACGTTCGAAAATCCGAAACCGAGACATGAACCAACTTTCAACGTACGACGCAATGGATCGAAAATTATAAATTAATTATGTATATAAATATAATATAATATATAATTAATTATATAAATTATATATTTATATTATATTTATATAATAAAATCCGTCGGCAAGCTAGGAGCCAAGCTTGTGTGAGCTGGATTCCACAGTTCCGCACTCGCGGAGCTTATAAAGGCAAAACCCACCGCACTCGCGGAGCACACAAAAACAGTAATCTGCCTATAAAAGGCCATGCAATTCGACGGATTAAAAACATCTTTTTCCTTCTTCTTACTCAACGTATAATATATATATATATATTATAATTTTAATTTTAATTCTAATAATAAGGGCATGTTAGCGAATGTTGTAAGGGTGTAAGTCGAAATTCTGTCCGTGTAACGCTACGCTATTTTTAATCATTGTAAGTTATGTTCAACCTTTTTACATTAATGTCTCGTAGCTAAGTTATTATTATGCTTATTTAATACAGAAGTAATCATGATGTTGGGCTAAAAATATTAAAATTGGGTAATTGAGCTTTGTACCATAATTGGGGTTTGGACAAAAGAACGACACTTGTGAAAATTAGACTATGGGCTATTAATGGGCTTTATATTTGTTTAACTAAATGATAGTTTGTTAATTTTAATATAAAGATTTACAATTGGACGTCCCTATAAATAACCATATACACTCAATCGGACACGATGGGCGGCATATTTATATGTACGAATAATCGTTCATTTAACCGGACACGGGAATGGATTAATAGTTTATGGAATTATTAAAACAGGGGTGAAATTATGTACAAGGATACTTGGCATAATTGATAACAAAGTATTAAAACCTTGGGTTACACGCAGTCGATATCCTGGTGTAATTATTAAACAAAGTATTAAGACATTGTTACAGTTTAAGTCTCCAATTAGTTAGAATATTTGACTTCGGATATAAGGATAATTTGACGAGGACACTCGCACTTTATATTTATGACTGATGGACTGTTGTGGACAAAAATCAGACGGACATATTAAATAATTCAGGACAAAGAACAATTAACCCATGGGAATAAACTAAAATCAACACGTCAAACATCATGATTACGGAAGTTTAAATAAGCATAATTCCTTTATTTTCATATTTAATTGCACTTCTAATTATCACATTTTTATTTATTATCATTGTATTTAATTGCACTTTTAATTATCGCACTTTTTAATTATCGCAGTTTTATTTCATCGCACTTTTATTTATTTCAATTTCATTATCATTATTTATTTTACGCTTTAAATTAAGTCTTTTATTTATTTAATATTTTACATTAGGCTTTAACTGCGACTAAAGTTTTAAAAATCGGCAAACCGGTCATTAAACGGGAAAAACCCCCTTTTTATAATAATAATATTACTTATATATATTTGTATTTTTATAAGATAAAACTAATATAGCGTTAAGCTTTGTTTAAAAGATTTCCCTATGGAACGAACCGGACTTACTAAAAACTACACTACAGTACGATTAGGTACACTGCCTATAAGTGTTGTAGCAGGGTTTAGGTATATCCATTCTATAAATAAATAAATATCTTGTGTAAAATTGTATCATATTTAATAGTATTTTTCTAGTAAAATATACGCTATTTCCTAGTACGCCTCGCACACATCAAGTATTTTTGGCACCGCTGCCGGGGAACAACACTTAACGCCGAAGCGAGACGCTATTATTATAAAAAAAAGTAGTTTTTACGTTATTTTTGTAGAAATATATTTACATAAGTTTTAAATATCAAAAATATAAAAACATAAAAAATATATATATATATATATATATATATATATATATATATATATATATCTTTAAGTCTTTTAAAAAAAATAAGGTATTTTTAGTTATAAAATACTCATAAGTGATTTTTATTTAAAATATAAGTTTTAGTTATATTATAAAACATTTTTTTTAACAGAAAATTAAAAAACAAAACATAAAAAAAAAAAAAAAAAAAACTGAACCTATAGAAATCGAACCTTTCTCAGCTGAAACTGAACCCTCCGCGACTCGCGGAGCTTTTGAACTGGGACTAACCGCACTCGCGGAGGTCCTCTGACAGGTCAAACATAGTACGCATTAATTAGAGTTTAGGGTTTTATTAATAATAATTATTATTATTAACCCTAATTAGGTTTTAAATATTTAATTAATTTATTTTAGTTTTAATTAATTTATTTATTTAGTTTAATTAGTTTTATTAATTTATAAAATTAATACTTTTATAAAATAAATAATATAACAATAATATTTTTATAAAAATTATAATTTTATAAACTTTAAGTTTATTTTTATATTTTGTATCTTTTTATTTGTTTTAGCATAATTTGTATTTTTTTTATCGTTCGTACTTAGTTTTAAGTATAGTATTTGCCATAGTTATTTTTATTTCTAGATTTTTAGGCTTTGCCGTAAAATTCCTTAAGTGCTTTTTCTTTAGACTAAGATTTAGGTGCTTTAGAATTTTGCGACGCCTTTTTAAGTTATTGTCATTTGGGATATAGTATTTCTTTTAAGCTTTAATATTTTTAGACGCAACTTTTAATTTTTAGTTTTTAGTGCCTTTTTAAGTTTAGATGCTCTACTTTCTTATTTTTATTTTTCGACGCCTATTATTTTTTGACCTTTTATTTTTCGACGTTTTTCGAAGCGCTCTTTTTCTCTTTTATTTCTCGCCATTCTAGTTTTAGGACATAGAATTTTCTATCTTCTTCTCTAAAATTTCTTTAAATTACAAAAATTTATTTTAAGTGGTTAAATTGATAGACATCAAAATTTTCTGGTTCGTAGTAATAGTTGGATTTGTACGTGGACCGGGTTATTGGAGCCAAACAGTACTCAATTATATTGAGACCAAACGAATCCTGCCCCTCTGCTGCATCTTTTGGCTATTCGAAACGTGGGCAAAATTAGAAAAGTCTATTAATTGGATAACTTATATAATTTTTCTTTCTTTTTAAAAACTAATAGGATATTCAGTGAATGCACCGAGCAAAACGTTCACCACCTTTTGTACGTTCACCACCTGTAACTCGATCATGACATCTAGCAAATATTGTCGCCGTTGATTTTTCTTTAGAATCGTCATCCAGTTGACCAAGTACTCCAATTCAAATTTTCGATAATCCATTTTTTGAACCCGACCTCACAATTGAGAATCCGGAGAATATTCAGGGACAATTAATAGATCCTGAACCATTAATCTTTCCTCCGGAATCACCAATCATTCAAACAGAGATTGTTGAGGAACCAACCATTAAATCAGAATCCTCCAGTGATTCAGATTCAACAAATTCAATCATGGAGAATCTGGAACCTTTAAGTATGGAAGACCGAATGAGAGCTAAACGCACTGGCCAAGGTCACGCAATTACTCAACCTGACATTAATGCGCCAGATTATGAAATCAAAGGACAAATTCTACATATGGTAACTAATCAATGCCAATTTAGTGGTGCGCCGAAAGAAGATCCAAATGAACATCTTCGTACATTTAATAGGATCTGCACTCTATTTAAAATAAGAGAAGTTGAAGATGAATAGATATATCTCATGTTATTTCCCTGGACTTTAAAGAGAGAAGCCAAAGATTGGTTAGAATCGTTACCTGAAGGGGCGATTGATACATGGGACGTTTTAGTTGAAAAATTTCTTAAACAATTCTTTCCGGCATCTAAAGCCGTAAGACTTCAAGGAAAAATTGTTACGTTCACACAGAAGCCAAATGAAACTCTATATGAGGCATGGACCAGATTTGGAAAGTTATTGAGAGGATGTCCGCAACATGGTTTAGACACTTGTCAAATAGTACAAATATTCTACCAAGAATGCGACATCACTATAAGGAAAGACATAGACATAGCAGCTGGTGGTTCCATTATGAAGAAAACAGAAACTGATGCTTATAAAATTATTGATAACACTGCTTCCCACTCACATGAGTGGCACCAAGAAAAAGATATCGTTAGATCATCTAAAGCAGCTAGAGCCGATTCTAGCCATGACTTAGATTCCATTTTCACAAAGATAGATGCTGTCGAGAGACGAATGGAAAAGATGACTAAGGATATACACTCAATACGAATTAGTTGTGAGCAGTGTGGAGGACCACATTTGACAAAAGATTGTCTCAGTATTGAACTAACAATGGAACAAAGAGAGAATGTTTCATATATAAACCAAATGCCTGGAAATAATTATCAGAATAATTATCAACCGCCAAGACCAATTTATAATCAAAACCAGAATTATAACCGAAATGTTCCATACAACAACCAACAAGGTCCTAGTAATCAACAAGTATCCAATAATACTTACAATCAGCAAAGACCTAATTTTCAAAACAAACTACCACAAACCGATGATAAAAAGTCGAATTTAGAAGATATGATGACAAAGCTAGTCGAATCCCAAACACAGTTTTTCACATCTCAGAAACAAACCAATGAACAAAATGCTCAAGCATTTAGAAATCAACAAGCTTCTATTCAAAATTTAGAACAAGAAGTAAGTAACCTAGCAAGGTTAATAGGTGAAAGAAAACCGGAAAGTCTACCTAGTGATACAAATGCTAACCCCCAAAATAAAACAGCTAAAGCCATTACCACCAGAAGTGGTATGACACTTAAACCACCTGAAATACCTGTAATTTCTGATTAAGCTATTCCTACTCCACAAGAACCACAACCTGAACAAGATAAGGAAAAAGAACCGGTAGTTGAAAAGGTTAATGAAGATAACACAGTTAAGGCTAAACCTTATGTTAAACTATACCAACCACCACTTCCTTACCCGAGTAAAATGAGAAAAGAGAGACTTGAAGCCGAGCAATCCAAATTCTTGGATATGTTTAAACAAATAAATGTCAATCTTCCTTTCATTGATGTGATTTCAGGAATGCCTAGATATGCTAAATTTCTGAAAGATCTAATCACGAATAGAAAGAAAATGGAAGAACTCTCGGCTGTTACTATGAATGCTAATTGTTCTGCAGTGCTGTTGAATAAGATACCAGAAAAATTATCAGATCCAGGAAGTTTCACAATTCCATGTTTTCTGGGTAGTCTTAGTTCAATAGAAGCATTGGCAGACTTAGGTGCTAGTATAAATCTAATGCCGTATTCACTATACGCTAAACTAGACCTTGGAGAATTGAAACCAACAAGAATAAGTATACAACTAGCCGATAGATCAATAAAATATCCTAGAGGAATAATGGAGAACATGCTAGTTAAAGTTGGTACTTTAGTATTTCCAGTAGATTTTGTTGTTCTGGACATGGAAGAAGATTCTCGAGTACCTCTCATATTAGGAAGACCATTCTAAAACACGGCTAAAGCAATGATAGACGTGTTTGGTAAGAAACTGACCCTAAGTATAGAGGACGAGAGTGTTACCTTTTCAGTTAATAGAGCTATGCAACAACCGCAATCTGCAGATGATACATGCTATTATATTCAAACTATAGATTCACAAGCAGAATTGTTAGAAGAATTTCCAGAATTACAAGGAACAGGAGAATGTTCTTTAGGAGAAGGTACTGAACCAATTGATGAAACTGAAATGTTAGCTACACTTATGGCTAATGGATATGAACCAACAACAAAAGAAATTCAAATGCTAAAAGAAGAAGACAGATATCGATATAAATCATCGATAGAAGAACCTCTGACATTAGAGTTAAAGCCACTTCTAAACCATTTGGAATACGCTTATTTACATGGTAAATCTGAATTACCTGTAATAATATCGTCTTCTCTTACTGAAAATTAAAAAGCTCAACTCATTTCTGTGCTAAAAGCTCATAAACCAGCTATTGCATGGAAAATTCATGATATTAAAGGAATAAGTCCTTCGTATTGCACACATAAAATCCTTATGGAAGAAGGTCATAAAACGTATGTGCAACGCCAACGAAGACTAAATCCTAATATGCAAGATGTTGTTAAGAAAGAAATTATTAAACTGCTAGATGCAGGTTTAATTTATCCAATTTCTGATAATCCATGGGTAAGCCCAGTTCAATGCGTACCTAAGAAGGGTGGCATGACTGTTATTACAAATGAGAAAAATGAGCTTATTCCTACTAGGACTGTAACAGGATGGCGTGTTTGTATTGATTATAGAAAATTAAATGACGCCACCAGAAAAGATCACTTTCCCTTACCTTTCATTGGTCAAATGTTGGAAAGATTAGACGGAAATAGTTACTATTGTTTTCTTGACGGTTTTTCCGGATACTTTCAAATTCCAATAGCACCCGAGGATCAAGAGAAAACCACATTCACGTGCCCTTATGGTACTTTTGCTTACAAACGCATGCCATTTGGACTTTGCAACGCCCCTGCAACCTTTCAAAGGTGCATGATGGCGATTTTTCGCGACATGATAGAAGAATGCATGGAAGTTTTCATGGATGACTTTTCAGTCTTCGGTGATACTTTTGAATCATGTTTAGTTAATCTTGAACGAATGCTTATTAGATGTGAACAATCAAATCTAGTTCTTAATTGGGAGAAATGCCATTTCATGGTTAAAGAAGGCATCGTTCTTGGTCATAAAATTTCAAAAGAAGGAATTGAAGTGGATAGAGCTAAAGTAGATGTAATTGCTATACTTTCACATCCCACCAATGTTAGAGGAGTTAGGAGTTTTCTAGGGCATGTCAGTTTTTACCGACGTTTCATAAAAGATTTTTCTAAAATTGCCACTCCTATGAATAAACTCCTAGAAAAGGATGCTCCATTCATCTTTTCAGATGAATGTATCAAATCTTTTAATATTCTTAAAGAGAAACTTACTAATGCGCTGATCATGATAACTCCAAATTGGAATTTACCGTTTGAACTTATGTGCGATGCAAGTGATTTTGCAATGGGAGCCGTTTTAGGACAAAGGATTGAAAAACGATTTCAACCTATTTATTATGCTAGTAAGACGTTACAAGGAGCACAAACAAATTACATAACTACTAAAAAAGAACTCCTTGCTATTATCTTTGCTTTTGACAAATTTCGTTCATATCTCGTTCTAGCTAAAACGGTGGTCTATACCGACCATTCTGCTCTTAGATACCTATTTTCGAAACAAGATGCCAAACCACGATTAATCCGTTGGATCTTACTCTTACAAGAGTTTGATATTGAAATCCGAGATAAAAGAGGAGCAGAAAATCTCGCCGCTGATCATCTTTCTTGTCTTGAAAATCCCGAATTAGAAGTTCTAAATGAATCGGCCATACAAGACAACTTTCCTGATGAATATCTATTGAAGATAGATTATAATGAAATTCCATGGTTTGCAGACTATGCAAACTATTTAGTATGTGGATTCCTTGAAAAAGGATTGTCGTACCAAAAACGAAAGAAATTCTTTAGTGATATAAAACACTATTTCTGGGAAGATCCACATTTGTTTAAAAGTTGTCCCGATGGAATAATACGCCGATGTGTATTCGGAGATGAAGCTAGTAAAATTTTAAACCATTGTCACACAGGACTAACAGGAGGGCATTATGGGCCTCAGCTCACAGCAAGAAAAGTTTACGATGCTGGATTCTATTAGCCTACAATTTACAAAGACGCACACCTTCTTTGCAAATCCTGTGATCCATGTCAAAGGGCCGGAAAAATAAGTCAACGTGATGAAATGCCACAAAATGTCATTCAAGTATGTGAAGTATTTGACATTTGGGGTATTGACTTTATGGGTCCATTTCCAAAATCTCATAATAATCTATACATTCTCGTTGCCATTGATTATGTATCTAAATGGGCGGAAGCACAAGCTCTCCTAACTAACGATGCACGAGTTGTAGTCAACTTTTTAAAATGTCTTTTTGCAAGGTTTGGAACACCGAAAGCTTTAATAAGTGATCGGGGAACTCATTTTTGTAATAATCAACTTGAGAAAGTTCTTAAAAGATATGGAGTAACTCATAAAATCTCCACCGCATATCATCCACAGACAAGTGGACAAGTTAAAAATACCAACCGAGCTTTAAAATGTATTTTAGAGAAAACCGTAGGATCAAATCCGAAGGAATGGTCCATAAAATTGGAGGATGCACTCTGGGCTTTTAGAACAGCCTACAAAACTCCAATTGGAACCACACCTTTTAGACTCGTTTACGGAAAAGCATGTCATCTTCCAGTAGAAATTGAACACAAAGCATTTTGGGCTTTGAAGACATGTAATCTTGATTTACATGAAGCTGGACGTCTACGGTTAAGTCAATTAAACGAATTAGAAGAATTAAGACATGAAGCATACGAAAATTCGTTAATCTATAAAGAAATAACGAAGAAATGGCATGATAAAAGAATCAGAAGTTCAAAAGAATTTAAAGAAGGAGACAGAGTTCTTCTTTTCAATTCACGATTCAAGCTATTTCCTGAAAAATTGAAATCAAGATGGTCTGGACCATTCATAGTAAAAAGAGTTTTCCGTACGGAACAGTAGAATTGATAAATTCAAATGGGATTGAATTTAAAGTTAATGGTCACAGAGTTAAACATTACATAGATAGTCTGATGGAAGTTGACAACGAAGTTAATCACAATTTCAACACCACAGCTAACTAAGTGTGGGGAGAATCAAGTCTTTAAAGGATAATATGTATTTCTGTTAGAGTTAGATTTTCTGTTTTCGTGTAGTTCTCGGAAATGGAACCCGAATGGTCTTTCCCTAGCAGACCCTAAATAACTAGTCTTCTCCCCCCATTCTGAATTTTTATTTTTTTTAGGTTTTACGAGATGAAGACTTCCTGTGAACTAAACCATGGTCTAATGCTACACGCTTTGATCACTAAACGTAATAATGACACCCTTCCAAGTGAAATAGTATCATTAATCAGAGGTAAATTAGACGGAGTAAGAAAAGAATCCAGATGCGAAAATAATAAGTTACAATTTGGTAAAGAAAAATCAAAATCCGCAGCGAAAAGAAAAGCACGACACCTTGAAAGATGTCACAAATGCGGAAAATGGTCACACGAAGGAAAATGTTCAAATAATCAAACCTATTCAAACACCGAATTTGTTACTTTATGCAGAGATGGACCGTTCATATGTTTAGAAGAAAAAACGTTAAATACTCGAGGTTACGCCTATGTAGCCATGGAAAACCAATTAGTACGACTATCTTATGAGTGGGCTAGAGCATATCACTAAGAATACTATCTCACAGGTAAGTTTGTACAGTTTTTATTTTTATTTTTATTTTTAACCTTTTGATAATAAACGCTAAATCGTTTGCTATAAAGTATTAAATTGGTATTCGATAAAATTAGGTCTTGCGACAAAAATTATTAATATCATACAAAAATTTATTACAACACTGCTAAATTTACCGTTTATTCTTAAGGTATAAATATCTTTAATTAATCAACCCAAAATATTTCAAAAATTCGTCATGAGTTAAATTAGGTCGTTGAACCGAAATTACTTTACCGAAAAGAGGGGCGTATATTTTTTATAATATTTGATTGATTAAAGTGGGATAAAAGACCAAAAAGATTTTTAATTTTATTTTTACTTTGTTTTTTTAATATTAAAATAATATTGTAAAATTTTTAAATCAATATATTTAAAATTGTAAATATTTAAAAAATTAATATTTTTAATATAAGTTTGTATGTATAAAAATATATATATAATATAAATTTGGTGTGAATTTTTAATTTTATTAATATGAATTTTTAATTTTATGTATTTTAAATTTAAGTTTGGTGTGAATTTAAAAACAAAAATTTACTTTATTTCGCTAAGTTAAAAATATGATTTTTAAAATTCGTCGTAAGTTGAAGACTAGGTCATTGAACCGAAATTGCTTTACCCGAGGGAGGGACGAGAACTTTTATTATCATTATTTTTAATCTTATTGAATTAAAGTATACCAAAAACATTTAAAAAAAACCCAAAAATCTTTACTTTTAAAAACCGCGCTTTGAATTGACGAATTTTAAAATTTTGTCGAGGAACGGACTAGGACAACGATCCGAAACGCCCTCGCTCCTAAAAAGAAACAAAATTTTAAAATTTTATTAATTTATGTTTTAGAAATTATAACCTTTTTATATAAAAAAAATAAAAAAAAAATAAAAAGCCAATATGTTTGGAAACTTTGGTAAAATTTAATCATTTCTACGCTAATCACCCTCAATAATTTAAATTGTTACTGATTTATGCAAATGAGGGCATTGCAAGATCTTAAGTGTGGGAAGGGGTTAAATTCTTTCGGATTTTTAAAAATTTTTAACTTAAACACTTGGTTACCATTAAAAATACTAGTAACGTAGTAGTTGTATTAGAATCTAGTGCTCTCTAATAACAAAGAACAGCCCTAGTCTTATATACTGACTACCCAATTCTAGTAAAAATTTTCAAAATTTTCAATTAAATGAACTCAAAATCATGTTTATACATATTTATGAACGATAAAACTAGGTGTTAACACCGAAATTATTGTTACCTCAGAAATGACATAAATTGAGAAACAAACCAAAATGTTAGAATTCATTTAAAATAGAATAGAGGACAATAAAAAGGCAAATAAAAGAAAATATAAGCCAAGTGTGGGAAAATTTACCAAGTTATCTTAAACATATGTCACATATTTCTGTAACAAATAATTGAAGATACTTTTGCTTTGGACTAAACTAAACAGTTTTACCCGATTTATTATAATATATTTGAAAGAAATATGGATCTACACGATAAATCAATTCCATCATTAAAAGGAAGTAAAGTCTTCCGAAAAAGAAACGCGCTTCTTGATTTAGGTCATGAAGTTGTCGTCCAGACCAGCTGTAGGTTGACGAAAAATCTAGAAAAATCATCACTAAAATCAGCAGGAAATCCACGGACCTCAGCATAAAACAGGGTCGCCAAGTGGTCAGACTTATCCTAACCATGAGAGGATCTGTCTCGTAAAATGGGGAGGACGCCGTGCAAATTAGCTGGATAAGACTAATGAATCAGATCCCCAGGAAAGGATAATCTCCTTAAAGATCAAAAATCAGCTTTTAAGCCTGATAGTACTCAATCCTAGAGATTGACCTTAAAGATTGAGAATTACAAACTCATGGAATTCAATGATATCTAAACTCGAGCTTGAACGAGAAAATATTTTGATCAAAATTACAAACCGATTTGTTTTCTGAAAACCTATTTTTAATGCGTTCATTACCATTGAACGTAAAATCCTAGGAATTCACCTGGAATTCATTAGGTCACCTGAACCAAATCGGGTGTCAACCGTAAGAACGGTGGTTGCATAGCATGGTCAAAGACAGGACCTTGTGCCAGACCAAAAAATTATAAGGGTGAGCTTTTCGATTGCTCCTACCAAGGATAGTAATTGCGTCCGTCACGTTATAGACCATAATTAAAAGCATATCAGGGGACATTGCCTTAACAGTTGCTTGTTCAACGCTTTCCTTTACAACCGGACGGTAGTTTACCGAAAGGTAATATACGGAGCAAGTATACTGGACGTGTTGCTTTTCCAATACAAGGTTAGCAAGTGGGTGACACAAAACTGCAAGTTTTGAGCTAAAATTTTCAAATCTGAAACCCACCAAACCCACAAAAAGAATTTGCAAACACCGGTGAAGGGTTATTCCAGAAAACTTATCTAGGGTAAAAGCTAGATTCAATTTTCAAAAGATCAAATGTTTTCATAAAGATCCAATTTCCTTAATGGATCTAAATTTTTATAGTCATGTGAGACTGTAAACCACAACGTTACTACCATTGTTTATACCGCCGTAAAGAAATCACTGATGTACAAAGTGTGAAGAATAAAGAAGTGATTCTAGTATGTTTTTATTCAAGACTATATTGCTTGAGGACAAGCAACGCTCAAGTGTGGAAATATTTGATAATGCTAAAAACGAACATATATTTCATCGCATTATCCCTCAAGAAAGACAAGCTTTTAGTTGCAGTTGTCCTATTTACAAGGAATATTTGTTTAAAAATTAAAAGGTGAAGACAAAAGACAGATTCGACGAATTGAAGACGCAAACGACCAAAAAGCTCAAAAGTACAAAGTACAATCAAAGTGGTTCAAATTATTGATGAGAAACGTCTCAAAATTACAAGAGTACAAGACGCAAAACACAAAGTAAAAGATATTAAATTATACGAAAGGACGTTCGAAAATCCGGAACCGAGACATGAACCAACTTTCAACGTACGACGCAACGGATCGGAAATTATAAATTAATTATGTATATAAATATAATATAATATATAATTAATTATATAAATTATATATTTATATTATATTTATATAATAAAATTCGTCGGCAAGCTAGGAGCCAAACTTGTGTGAGCTGGATTCCAGTGCGGAGCTTATAAAGGCAAAACCCACCGCACTCGCGGAGCACACAAAAACAGTAATCTGCCTATAAAAGGCCATGCAATTCGACGGATTAAAAACATCTTTTTCCTTCTTCTTACTCAACGTATAATATATATATTATAATTTTAATTTTAATTTTAATTTTAATTCTAATAATAAGGGCATGTTAGCGAATGTTGTAAGGGTGTAAGTCGAAATTCTGTCCGTGTAACGCTACGCTATTTTTAATCATTGTAAGTTATGTTCAACCTTTTTACATTAATGTCTCGTAGCTAAGTTATTATTATGCTTATTTAATACCGAAGTAATCATGATGTTGGGCTAAAAATATTAAAATTGGGTAATTGGGCTTTGTACCATAATTGGGGTTTGGAGAAAAGAACGACACTTGTGGAAATTAGACTATGGGCTATTAATGGGCTTTATATTTGTTTAACTAAATGATAGTTTGTTAATTTTAATATAAAGATTTACAATTGGACGTCCCTATAAATAACCATATACACACAATCGGACACGATGGGCGGGATATTTATATGTACGAATAATCGTTCATTTAACCGGACACGGGAATGAATTAATAGTCTATGGAATTATTAAAACAGGGGTGAAATTATGTACAAGGACACTTGGCATAATTGATAACAAAGTATTAAAACCTTGGGTTACACGCAGTCGATATCCTGGTGTAATTATTAAACAAAGTATTAAGACCTTGTTACAGTTTAAGTCCCCAATTAGTTGGAATATTTGACTTCGGATATAAGGATAATTTAACGAGGACACTCGCACTTTATATTTATGACTGATGGACTGTTGTGGACAAAAACCAGACGGACATATTAAATAATCCAGGACAAAGAACAATTAACCCATGGGAATAAACTAAAATCAACACGTCAAACATCATGATTACGGAAGTTTAAATAAGCATAATTCCTTTATTTTCATATTTAATTGCACTTCTAATTATCACATTTTTATTTATTGTCATTGTATTTAATTGCACTTTTAATTATCGCACTTTTTAATTATCGCAATTTTATTTCATCGCACTTTTATTTATTTCAATTTCATTATCGTTATTTATTTTACACTTTAAATTAAGTCTTTTATTTATTTAATATTTTACATTAGGTTTTAAATGCGACTAAAGTTTTAAAAATTGACAAACTGGTCATTAAACGGTAAAAATCCCCTTTTTATAATAATAATATTACTTATATATATTTGTATTTTTATAAGATAAAACTGATATAGCGTTAAGCTTTGTTTAAAAGATTTTCCTGTGGAACGAACCGGACTTACTAAAAACTACACTACTGTACGATTAGGTACACTGCCTATAAGTGTTGTAGCAAGGTTTAGGTATATCCATTCTATAAATAAATAAATATCTTGTGTAAAATTGTATCATATTTAATAGTATTTTTTTAGTAAAATATACGTTATTTCCTAGTACGCCTCGCACACATCAATTACCCTGACCTGAAAGTGGTTTTCCATCATCACAAATTTGAGTGATTACGGAAGTATTATTCCTGCACCCACATTTGCTGTTAAAAAGTTGGTGAAACATCTCCATCGTAGAGTTAGTGAAACATCTCTATCGTGGAGTAGGTGAAACATCTCCATCGTGGAGTAGGTGAAACATCTCCATCGTGTAGTTAGTGAAACATCTCCATCGTGGAGTTAGTGAAACATCTCTATCGTAGAGTTAGTGAAACATCTCTATCATGGAGTAGGTGAAACATCTCCATCGTGGAATAATACTTGTTTTTAGGTACCTATAAATATGGACTATCATTCATGAGAATAAACACACAAAAAACACCTTAATACTCTTATACAAAAGAGTTCTTGTTTATTGCCAATAACAAGAACTAATCTCTGTCTTATCCCAAAGTGATATTCGTGTAACCCAGGCAATAAGGGTCGAATAATTACATTCGGAAAGTGATACCACGATTCAGTGATTTATCCGGCTATCGATTATTTTACCCTACACGAAATTTTAATAAAACCTCCAACAAGTTTTACAATAATAAATGGTCAATGATATTACTATCTTGATTTTTAATTAATCCATCTCAAATATAAATAAATAAATTGTATCGAACAATCAGTGGCGATTCCACAATTATAATTCAATGGGATTCTGAAATTTTTTCATTATTAATTATATTAAAATGCTATTTTAATGATAATTTATTTTTAAAAAAATTATAAATTCGAAAAATATATGGGATTCCAGTAGTGTAATTTAGTGGTGTCGTGTACAATTTAAATGAAAAACTATTGATTTAAAAAAAATATGGGGCATACATTTGAATTTGTGGTGTCCTATACAATTTACGGATATTTTCTACTAAAAATTTTTACATTAATGGTGTCCTGTGACCCCACGGGTCTCCACTTAGGTTCGCCACTATGAACGATGATCAAGAACAACCAACTTTAACGCGGATTTACGTGTTAAAGATTGATTGTCGCTTCCAACTCGTAAACCAAGAATGTCACAGAAAACAACATTTGATTTTTTTGTTTCATCTCGCGAGTCATTCAAGTTATGAGTGAGTAGAAAATTTGATAACACACAACTAGGAAAAAAGAAAGTTACCATTAGGGTTGTAAATGATCGAGCCTAGCTACTTGAGCTCGATTTGTTAAAAAGTCGATTCGAGCTGAGCCTAAACGAGCTCGAGCCCGAGTTTGAACATATTATAAAGCTCGTTTATCAAATGATCCTGAGCTCGATCTGCATATCTCGACCTTGAACAAGTTTGCGAGCCTAAACGAGCTTTTCATACAAATACACTAAGTATTTTTTTGTAATATTATAATATATAATATATAAGTATTTAATAATAATAATAATAATAATAATAATAATAATAATAATAATAATAATAATAATAATAATAATAATAATAATAATAATAATAATAATAATACTCCATCCGTCTCAAATCTATTGTCCCCAGATAAAAAACACACAGTTTTAGGAAATTCCACTAACTTCATTCTCCACCAATAATATATCTTCTCTCTCCAGATTAATCTCTTTTGATCGGTTGAAAAAGAATCTGGATAATTAATTTGGGATATTCCAAAATGGAATAATGGACAATAGAATTGGGACGGAGGGAGTAGTTACTATTTTATCACAAAAATGATAGTTAAAATAATAATGATAATCATGATTATAAATGAACAAAATTTACCTGGCAATAACTATGAAATAAAATTTATTTAAATAATATAAAGAAAAATAAAATGATGTATTAACGAGTTGAACTCAAGCCGAGCTCGAATTGTAAGATATCAAACGAGTATAGTTTGTCCTTAAAATTCTAGGCTCGAATCGAGCCCATCTCGATCTCTTTGAAATTTAAACGAGGTTAGCCGAGCTCGAGCTCGGATTGGCTCGTTTACCATTCACGAAAAGATCTTTAAATGCAATTTAGGATTTTAACAATCACAATAAACCACTAGTGGAAATTGGCAGGAGGATAATTAAAAATAGAAAGGAGAAATTTTTGTGTGCTAAGACCACTTTTATTCATGACACCCGTCAAACAATCACATCGTGCTACATTAGCACCACCTAATCAACATCTTTCTGTCACTTAACCCATCACACTCCCTAGTATCCATGATATACTCCCTAGTATCCACGATTCTCCTTTCTACGGAATCAATGGCTCGTGGATCCGTAGGTTTATCTTGACACATAATTGCTGATCATAAAACTGCAATAGGGCTGAGTTTTGGTTTTAGTCTGTTGAAACTTCATGTATTAGTAGTATATGTCCTTTTGCTCCAATATGGTCATGGTTTTGTAAGTGTATACTTGTAGATATAGCTTATACTTGAGTTTGTTGTATCATGTATGTACATAATCTGTTTCCATATTAATTAATAAAATTCTTTGTTTGCCTTTCAAAAAAAAATTTAATACAAGAAATAAAGGCTAATTGCTCCACCTTTCAATATGCCCAACATTTAGAACCACGACCTTTGCAATGGAGCTACAAGGATATTCGCTAGCATCAGCACCCTTGCAATGGAGCTTGTGATGACCCGTCCAAATCCATTTGGACGAATACATTATTCATCGATTTCACAGTGAGGTACTGACCTCTACATGATAAGTTTTGTAAACATTGCATACTTTTGAAAAGGCACACCATAATTGAATATCAAATTCCAAGGTTTTTGACGTTTGATGATTTCTACATATAGACAATCACCGTAAATAATAGTTTACAATACTACATCCGTTGATAATGCAGTCAAAATAAGATACATGGTGATGATTTTGTGAATGCAACATTTTCTCGAATAAAGCATGTATGAATCCATGCACATAGCTTATATAACAGATAAGAAAATAGCGGAAGACTTCTAGGAACCTGAGAATAAACATGCTTTCAAGTGTCAACACAAAGGTTGGTGAGTTCATAGTTTTAATGTTGCGCACAATTCGTATATAAAGGTGGATCACAAGATTTCAGTTGTTCCTTCCAGAAACGTTTATTAAAATATTCTATAAGATTGAGGACCCTGGTAACTAAGCTTTAACGTCTATAATAACTACCCCTGTTTTAACATACATGCAACCAACATGTATAATACACGCAATCCAACGTGTACTAAACTCAAATAGTATACGTCTGTTTTATAGTTCAGGCTAGGGTTTCTATACCTGGAACAGACGGGGGGTGTCAAGCCCTATGGATCCATATATAACTACTCGCACCCACCAGTTCTTATAACTGGCAGTTACTAGTTACCAAAGCTAAGGGATTTTCGGTTCAAACTCAGTGTAGAATTTAGTATGTACTTGTATCCATTACGTTTAAAATAAAGTGCATGTATTCTCAGCTCAAAAATATATATTGCAAAGGCAATTAAAAAAAGGATCTTATAAACTCACCTTAGCAGCACACAAGGTCATTCACCGAAATGTGACCGAAACTTGAAATGCAAAGTAACCATAGATCTCAACGTATCAATATTGTGATTCAATGTTGCAGGAAAGTACGTAGACGCAACGGAGATGATAAACGCTAGGTTGACCTCCCAAGCTATACTCCCGAACCATACCCATAACCTCCATTGCTATAACCCATAATTTACTTAGCTCTATCCCTCTCGAAAAACTCATTTTTTAAAACATGCGAGCAGAACCTCGTCGTAGTATTTTATGTATAATAATACTAATAATAATACTACTACTAATCATAATAATAATATAAATCTTAATAATAATAATAATAATAATATTAATATGAATAAATATATAAATACAGAGGGAGTGCGAGATAGATAGATGATGAAAATGAAAAATGAATCCAGACATCGAGCGAATTTAAGGACCTCCCCTCACCTAACCCCCCATGCGATCGCATGGGATTTTACCTATATGGCCATGCGATCGCATGGCCTGAAAATACAATTCACATGTCTGCCGACACTCATTTCTCATTTGAGTAATATAAATAATATTATTTAATATATAATATATTTAATCTTTAAAATTAATTAAATATTATATTATATTCTCGTGCATAGTTGATTTGTAATTTTAGTACCGATGAATTGTACGTTGACGCTCGACTTACATACCGGTTTCGGTTTTTCAAACGTCCTTTCGTACGCTTAGAAAACTTGTACTTTACGTTTCACGACACGTACCTTTATCAATAATTAGACTTATTACACCAATAATTATACTAATTGAAATGTAACTTATTCATTTGAGTGTTTTGGTCATTTGCTTCTTTAAATCAACTACTCGATATTTGTTAAAATATATTAAATAATATTATTTAAAATCTTTATTATAAGAAAGATAAATATAATCAATTAGTTATATAACTAAATAAATATTATATTTTGTCATTTATAAAATATACATATTATCGTTTAGAAATTTATATAACAAATATATATGTACTCGAAATCTTTATCTAACGATATAATTTATAGTTTTTCAAAACTAATTATATTTAAAGTTTATAAAGATATTTATTCTAAATCTTTTAAATAATAGAAGGTATAATATCAAGTAACGTTTACATTTTAAAACTTATATTGATGTAATTCATGTATGTACTAGCGTTATTAACTTCTCAAACATTCTAATTAACTTATCAATAGTCACGAGAGAATTATCGTAACATGTACAGGAATCTCCACTAATTTTTGTCTAACACTCGTTAATTGACACTTTTGTTCTTACTTGTAAATCACTTTATCAATTATTCCGAATACCGTTAAAAATGAAAGTTTTCCTAAATCAAAGTGGACCTCTCAACAGAGACACGTAATTCATATCATAATGAATCTGATAATTCAATCATTTGATATTATTGATAATGCTAAAAACGAACATATATTTCATAGCATTATTCCTCAAGAAAGACAAGCTTTTAGTTGCAATTGTTCTATTTACAAGTGATATTCGTTTGTATAATAAAAGGTGAAGACAAAAGACAGATTCGACGAATTTTAGACGCAAACGACCAAAAAGCTCAAAAGTACAAAAGACAATCAAAAAGGTTCCAATTATTGATAAGAAACGTCTCGAAATTACAAAAGTACAAGATTCAAAACGCAAAGTACAAGATATTAAATTGTACGCGAGGACGTTCGAAAATCCGGAACCGGGACCAGAGTCAACTCTTAACGCTCGACGCAACGGACTAAAAATTACAAGTTAACTATGTATATAAATATAATATAATATATAATTAATTATATTAATTATATATATATTATATTTATAAATAAAAAACCGTCGGCAGAGAAAAACTCCAAGGACTGAGCTGTAAAAGTAACCTCCGCGACTCGCGGAGTTTGAAGAGGTTTTCACCGCGAGTCGCCAACCGAATTCTGATCAAAATCATCATCTTTTTCTTCTCTTATCATACGTAAAATTTATATATATATATATAATTTATATTTTAATTTTAATTTTAATTCTAATAATAAGGGTATGTTAGCGAATGTTGTAAGGGTGTAAGTCGAAATTCTGTCCGTGTAACGCTACGCTATTTTTAAATCATTGTAAGTTATGTTCAACCTTTTTATATTAATGTCTCGTAGCTAAGTTATTATTATGCTTATTTAAAACGAAGTAATCATGATGTTGGGCTAATTACTAAAATTGGGTAATTGGGCTTTGTGCCATAATTGGGCTTTGTACCATAATTGGGGTTTGGACAAAAGAACGACACTTGTGGAAATTAGACTATGGGCTATTAATGGGCTTTATATTTGTTTAACTAAATGATAGTTTGTTAATGTTAATATAAAGATTTACAATTGGGCATCCCTATAAATTACCATATACACTCGATCGGACACGATGGGCGGGGTATTTATATGTACGAATAATCGTTCATTTAACCGGACACGGGAATGGATTAATAGCCACTAGAATAATTAAAACAGGGGTGAAATTACATTCAAGGGTAATTGGTGTAATTGTTAACAAAGTAGTAAAACCTTGGTTTACACGCAGTCGATAACCTGGTGTATTCATTAAACAAAGTATTAAAACCTTGTTACAATTCGAATCCCCAATTAGTTGGAATATTTAACTTCGGGTATAAGAATAATTTGATGAGGACACTCGCACTTTATATTTATGACTGATGGACTGTTATGGACAAAAACCAGACGGACATATTAAATAATCCAGGACAAAGGACAATTAACCCATGGGCATAAAACTAAAATTAACACGTCAAACATCATGATTACGGAAGTTTAAATAAGCATAATTCTTTTATTTCATATTTAATTTCCTTTATTTTATATTTAATTGCACTTCTAATTATCGCACTTTTATTTATTGTTATTTAATCGCACTTTTAATTATCGTACTTTTTAATTATCGTAAGTTTATTTTATCGCACTTTTATTATTCGCAATTTCATTATCGTTATTTACTTTATGCTTTAATTTAAGTCTTGTATTTATTTTATATTTTACATTAGGTTTTAACTGCGACTAAAGTCTTAAAATCGACAAACCGGTCATTAAACGGTAAAAACCCCCCTTTATAATAATAATATTACTTATATATATATTTGTATTTTTAATAAAAGTAAACTAATATAGCGTTGAGCTTTGTTTAAAGATTTCCCTGTGGAACGAACCGGACTTACTAAAAACTACACTACTGTACGATTAGGTACACTGCCTATAAGTGTTGTAGCAAGGTTTAAGTATATCCATTCTATAAATAAATAAATATCTTGTGTAAAATTGTATCGTATTTAATAGTATTTCCTGCTAAAATTAATAACTATTTTATATACACCTCGCATAACATCAAGTATTTTTGGCGCCGCTGCCGGGGATCGAACCCGGGTCACCCGCGTGACAGGCGGGAATACTCACCACTATTTCTCGCCATTCTAGTTTTTAGGACTTAGAATTTTTTCTACTTCTTATCTAAATTTCTTAAAATTACGAAAATTTATTTTAAGTGGTTAAATTAATAGACATCAAAATTTTCTGGTTCGTAGTAATAGTTGGATTTGTACGTGGACCGGGTTATTGGAGCCAAACAGTCCTCAATTATATTGAGACCAAACGAATCCTGCCCCTCTGCTGCATCTTTTGGCTATTCGAAACGTGGGCAAAATCAGAAAATTCTATTGATTGGATAACTTATTATAATTTTTCTTTCCTTTTAAAAACTAATAGGATATTCAGTGAATGCACCGAGCAAGACGTTCATCACCTTTTGTACGTTCACCACCTGTAACTAGATCAAGACATTTAGCAAATATAACCGCCGTTGATTTTTCTTTAGAATCGTCATCTAGTCAACCAAGTACTTCAGTTCAAATTTCCGATAATCCATTTTTTAAACCCGACCTCACAATTGAGAATCCGGAAAATATTCAGGAACGGTTCGTAGATCCTGAACCATTAAACTTTCCTCCGGAGCCACCAATCATTCAAACAGAGATTGTTGAGGAACGAACTATTAAATCAGAATCATCTAGTGATACCGATTCAACAAATTCAATTATGAAGAATCTGGAACCTTTAAGTATGGAAGACCGAATGAGAGCTAAACGCACTGGCCAAGGTCACGCAATTACTCATCCAGACATTAATGCGCCAGATTATGAAATCAAAGGACAAATTCTACACATGGTGACTAATCAATGCCAATTTAGTGGTGCGCCGAAGGAAGATCCAAATGAACATCTACGTACCTTTAATAGGATCTGCACACTATTTAAAATACGAGAAGTGGAGGATGAACAGATATATCTCATGTTATTTCCCTGGACTTTAAAGGGAGAAGCCAAAGATTGGTTGGAATCGTTACCTGAAGGGGCGATCGATACATGGGACGTTTTAATTGACAAATTTCTTAAACAATTCTTTCCTGCATCTAAAGCCGTAAGACTTCAAGCAGAAATTGTTACGTTCACACAGAAACCAAATGAAACTCTATATGAGGAGTGGACAAGATATGGAAAGTTGTTAAGAGGATGTCCGCAACATGGTTTAGACACCTGTCAAATAGTACAAATATTCTACCAAGGATGCGACATCACTACAAGGAAAGACATAGATATAGCAGCTGGTGGTTCTATTATGAAGAAAACCGAAACTGATGCTTACAAAATTATTGATAACACTGCTTCCCACTCACATGAGTGGCACCAAGAAAAAGACATCATTACATCATCTAAAGCAGCTAGAGCCAATTCTAGCCATGACTTAGATTCCATTTCCGCAAAGATAGATGTTGTGGAGAGACGAATGGAAAAGATGACTAAAGATATTCACTCAATACGAATTAGTTGTGAGCAGTGTGGAGGACCACATTTGACAAAAGATTGTCTCAGTATTGAATTAACAATGGAACAAAGAGAGAATATTTCATACATAAACCAAAGGCCTGGAAATAATTATCAGAATAATTATCAACCGCCAAGACCGATTTACAATCAAAACCAGAATTATAACCGAAATATTCCATACAACAACCAACAAGGTCCTAGCAATCAACAAGTATCCAATAATACTTACAATCAGCAAAGACCTAATTTTCAAAACAAACCACCACAACATACCGATGATAAAAAGCCGAATTTAGAAGATATGATGACGAAGCTAGTTGAAACTCAAACACAGTTTTTCACATCTCAAAAACAAACCAATGAACAAAATGCTCAAGCATTTAGAAATCAACAAGCTTCTATTCAAAATCTGGAACAAGAAGTAAGTAACCTAGCAAGGTTAATAGGTGAAAGAAAACCGGGAAGTCTACCTAGCGATACAAATGCTAACCCCCGGAATGAAACAGTTAAAGCTATTACCACAAGAAGTGGTACAACACTTAAACCACCTGAAATACCTGTAACTTCTGATGAAACCATTCCTACTCCACAAGAACCACAACCTGATCAAGATAAGGAAAAAGAACCGGTAGTTGAAAAGGCTAATGAAAATAACACAGTTAAGGATAAACCTTATGTTAAACCATACCAACCACCACTTCCTTACCCGAGTAAAATGAAGAAAGAAAAACTTGAAGCCGAGCAATCCAAATTCTTGGATATGTTTAAACAGATAAATGTAAATCTTCCTTTCATTGATGTGATTTCAGGAATGCCTAGATATGCTAAATTCTTGAAAGATCTAATCTCAAATAGAAAGAAAATGGAAGAACTCTCGGCTGTTACTATGAATGCTAATTGTTCAGCAGTGCTGTTGAATAAGATACCAGAAAAATTATCTGATCCAGGAAGTTTCACAATTCCATGTTTTCTGGGTAGTCTTAGTTCAATAGAAGCATTGGCAGACTTAGGTGCTAGTATAAATCTAATGCCGTATTCACTATACGCTAAACTAGACCTTGGATAATTGAAACCAACCAGAATAAGCATACAACTAGCCGATAGATCAATAAAATATCCTAGAGGGATAATGGAGAACATGCTAGTTAAAGTTGGTACTTTAGTATTTCCAGTAGATTTTGTTGTTTTGGACATGGAAGAAGATTCTCAAGTTCCTCTCATATTAGGAAGACCATTCTTAAACACGGCTAAAGCAATGATAGACGTGTTCGGTAAGAAACTGACCCTAAGTATAGAGGATGAGAGTGTTACCTTTTCAGTTGATAGAGCAATGCAACAACCACAATCTGCAGATGATACATGTTATTATATTCAAACTATAGATGCACATGCAGAATTATTAGAAGAATTTCCAGAATTACAAGGAACAGGAGAATGTTCTTTAGGAGAAGGTAATGAACCAATTGATGAAGCTGAAATGTTAGCTACACTTATAGCTAATGGATATGAACCAACAACAGAAGAAATTCAAATGCTAAAAGAAGAAGACAGATATCGATATAAATCATCGATAGAAGAACCTCCGAAATTAGAGTTAAAGCCACTTCCAAACCATTTGGAATACGCTTATTTACATGGTGAATCTGAATTACCTGTAATAATATCGTCTTCTCTTACTGAAAATGAGAAATCACAACTCATTTCTGTGTTGAAAGCTCATAAACCAGCCATTGCATGGAAGATTCATGATATTAAAGGAATAAGTCCTTCGTATTGCACACATAAAATCCTTATGGAAGAAGGTCATAAAACGTATGTGCAACGCCAACGAAGACTAAATCCTAATATGCAAGATGTAGTTAAGAAAGAGATTATTAAACTGCTAGATGCAGGTTTAATTTATCCAATCTCTGATAGTCCATGGGTAAGCCCAGTTCAATGCGTACCTAAGAAGGGTGGCATGACTGTCATCACAAATGAGAAAAATGAGCTTATTCCTACTAGGACTGTAACAGGATGGCGTGTATGTATTGATTATAGAAAATTAAATGACGCCACCAGAAAAGATCACTTTCCCTTACCTTTCATAGATCAAATGTTGGAAAGATTAGCCGGAAATAGTTACTATTGTTTTCTAGATGGATTTTCCGGATATTTTCAAATTCTAATAGCACCCGAAGATCAAGAAAAAACCACATTCACGTGCCCTTATGGTACTTTTGCTTACAAACGCATGCCATTTGGACTTTGTAACGCCCCTGCAACCTTTCAAAGGTGTATGATGGCGATTTTTCATGACATGATAGAAGAATGCATGAAAGTTTTCATGGATGACTTTTCAGTCTTCGGTGATACATTTAAATCATGTCTAGTTAATCTGGAACGAATGCTAATTAGATGCGAAAAATCAAATCTAGTACTTAATTGGGAGAAATGCCATTTCATGGTTAAAGAAGGCATCGTTCTTGGACATAAAATTTCAAAAGAAGGAATTGAAGTGGATAGAGCTAAAGTAGATGTAATTGTTAAACTTCCACATCCCACCAATGTTAGAGGAGTTAGGAGTTTTCTAGGGCATGCCGGTTTTTACCGACGTTTCATAAAAGATTTTTCTAAAATTGCCACTCCTATGAATAAACTCCTAGAAAAGGATGCGCCATTCATCTTTTCAGATGAGTGTATCAAATCTTTTAATATTCTTAAAGAGAAACTCACTAATGCACTGATCATGATAACACCAAATTGGAATCTACCATTTGAACTAATGTGCGATGCAAGTGATTTTGCAATGGGAGCCGTTTTAGGACAAAGGATTGAAAAACGATTTCAACCTATATATTATGCTAGTAAGACATTACAAGGAGCACAAACGAACTATACAACTACTGAAAAAGAACTCCTTGCTATTGTCTTTGCTTTTGACAAATTTCGATCATATCTCGTTCTAGCAAAAACGGTGGTCTATACCGACCATTCTGCTCTTAGATACCTATTTTCAAAACAAGATGCTAAACCAAGATTAATCCGTTGGATCTTACTCTTACAAGAGTTTGATATTGAAATCCGAGATAAAAGAGGAGCAGAAAATCTCGCCGCTGATCATCTTTCTCGTCTTGAAAATCCCGAATTAGAAGTTCTGAATGAATCGGCCATACAAGACAACTTTCCTGATGAATATCTATTGAAGATAGATTATAAAGAAATCCCATGGTTTGCAGACTATGCAAACTACTTAGTTTGTGGATTCCTTGAAAAAGGATTATCGTACCAAAGACGAAAGAAATTCTTCAGTGATATAAAACACTATTTCTGGGAAGATCCACATCTGTTTAAAAGTTGTCCCGATGGAATAATACGCCGATGTGTATTTGGAGATGAAGCTAGTAAAATATTAAACCATTGTCACAAAGGACCAACAGGAGGGCATTATGGGCCTCAACTAACAGCAAGAAAAGTTTATGAAGCTGGATTCTATTGGCCTACAATTTACAAAGACGCACACCTTCTTTGCAAATCCTGTGATGCATGTCAAAGGGCCGGAAAAATAAGTCAACGTGATGAAATGCCACAAAATGTCATCCAAGTATGTGAAGTATTTGACATTTGGGGTATTGACTTTATGGGTCCATTTCCAAAATCTCATAATAATCTATATATACTCGTAGCCATTGATTATGTATCTAAATGGGCGGAAGCACAAGCTCTCCCAACTAACGATGCACGAGTTGTAGTCAACTTTTTAAAACGTCTTTTTGCAAGGTTTGGAACACCGAAAGCTTTAATAAGTGATCGGGGTACTCATTTCTGTAATAATCAACTTGAGAAAGTTCTAAAAAGATATGGAGTAACTCATAAAATCTCCACCGCATATCATCCACAAACAAGTGGACAAGTTGAAAATACCAACCGAGCTTTAAAACGTATTCTAGAGAAAACCGTAGGATCAAATCCGAAGGAATGGTCCATTAAATTGGAGGATGCACTCTGGGCTTTTAGAACAGCCTACAAAACTCCAATTGGAACCACACCTTTTAGACTTGTTTATGGAAAAGCATGTCATCTTCCAGTAGAAATTGAACACAAAGCATTTTGGGCTTTGAAGACATGTAATCTTGATTTACATGAAGCCGGACGTCTACGATTAAGTCAACTAAATGAATTAGAAGAATTAAGACATGAAGCATACGAAAATTCGTTAATCTATAAAGAAAGAACGAAGAAATGGCATGATAAAAGAATCAGAAGTTCAAAAGAATTTAAAGAAGGAGACAGAGTTCTTCTTTTCAATTCACGATTCAAGCTATTTCCTGGAAAATTGAAATCAAGATGGTCTGGACCATTCATAGTCAAAAGAGTTTTCCCATACGGAACGGTAGAATTGATAAATTCAAATGGGATTGAATTTAAAGTTAATGGTCACAGAGTTAAACATTACATACATGGTCCGATGGAAGTCGACAACGAAGTTAATCACAATTTCGACACCACAGCTAACTAAGTGTGGGGAGAATCAAGTCTTTAAAGGATAATATGTATTTCTGTTAGAGTTAGATTGTCTGTTTTCGTGTAGTTCTCGAAAATGGAACCCGAATGGTCTTTCCCTAGCAGACCCTAAAGAACTAGTCTTTTCCCCCCATTCTGAATTTTTATTTTTTTTAGGTTTTTACAAAATGAAGACTGCCTGTGAACTAAACCATGGTCTAATGCTACACGCTTTGATCACTAAAAGAAATAATGACATACTACCGAGTGAAATAGTATCAGTAATCAGAGAAAGAATGGACGGAGTTAGAAAAGAATCCAGATGCGAAGATAATAAGTTACAATTTGGTAAAGGAAAATCAAAATCCGCAGCGAAAAGAAGAGCACGACACCTAGAAAGATGTCACAAATGCGGAAAATGGTCACATGGAGGTAAATGTTCAAATAATCAAACCTATTCAAATACCGAATTTGTTACTTTATGCAGAGACGGACCGTTCATATGTTTAGAAGAAAAGATACTGAATGCTCGAGGTTACGCCTATGTAGCCATGGAAAACCAATTAAACCGACTATCTTATGAATGGGATAGATCATATAACTAAGAAATCTATTTCACAGGTATGTCTGTACAGTTTTTATTTTTTATTTTTATTTTTAACCTTTTGATAATAAACGCTAATTTATTCGCTAAAAAGTATTAAATTGGTATTAAATAAAATTAGGTTTGGCGACCGAAATTATTGATATCATTCAAAAATTTATTACATCACTGCGAAATTTAACGTTTATTCTTAAGGTATAAATATCTTTAATCAATCAACCCAAAATATTTCAAAAATTCGTCATGAGTTAAATTAGGTCTTGGAACCGAAATTACTTTACCGAAAAGAGGGGCGCATATTTTTGATAATATTTGATTGATTAAAGTGGGATAAAAAGACAAAAAGATTTTTAATTTTATTTTTACCATGTTTTTAATCTTAATATTTAAATCTTAAATTAATATTGTAAACTTTTGTAAAAACAATATATTTAAAATTGTAAATATTTGAAAAATTAATATAAGTTTGATATGAATTTATTAAGTTGGTGTGAATTTTTAATTTTTAAAATATAAATATTTAATTTTATGCATTTCAAATTTTAAGTTTGGTGTGAATTTTTAATAATAATTTTGAATTTTATATTTAAGTTGTGTGAATTTAAAAACAAAAATTTACTTTATCTCATTAAGTTAAGAATATGATTTTTAAAATTCATCGTAAGTTGAAGACTAGGTCTTTGAACCGAAATTGCTTTACCCGAGGGAGGGACGAGAACTTTTATTATCATTATTTTTAATCTTATTGAATTAAAGTATGCCAAAAACATTAAAAAACCCAAAAATCTTAGCTTTTAAAACAATCGCTACAAAAAGACAAATTTTAAAATTTTGTCGAGAGACGGACTAGGACATCGATCCGAAACGACCTCGTCCTAAATAACAAGGGAAACAAAATTTTAAAATTAATTACTTAATTGTTTTAATAAGTTAATGATTATAAAAAAAAACAAAAAAAAAAAAAATTACCAAACTCCGCGAGTCGCGGAGTTTGGAGGGTAAATCCCCGCGACTCGAGGAGGGACCAATTTACAGAAAAAAAATATAACGCAAGAACTGATCAGTTTCACACACCCAACTCAAAAATACAGCTCGAAAAAACCTCGAAAAAACCCCGAAAAAACCCGAAAAATACACCCCAAAATCACAATTTTTAACCGTTAATCACCAAATCTTTTGCTAAAATCATGTTGAGAAGGATGCTATCTAAGAATTACTCAAGAAAAACGAATGAAAGGGGTGAATCTTCATCCCAAGCCCGCAATGCTCCTGCTGAGAATTTGGAACAACAGGAGGTGGATAACTACTACAAGCAGGATATACCTCATCCAGTCATGACCTTTTCCGATATGCACTTGGAAGAGTTGCACCCGAACCTGAGATTTGACAGACTTTGGATAGATTATCCAAAATATCAAAGGGGTTTGCATACTCTTCATTCTAAGGTTGTTGAGGTACCGAGGGTCATAGAATGGGGACCCTTAGAAGCTGTAGAATTGGCCGGGCCAATTAGGGAATTACTTGTACAGAGGTATGGTAATTCTTCTTTTAATGACTGGGTATGTTTATTCACCATACGTAGACCTGTATATAAAGTATGGTGTGAAGAATTGTTATGTAGTATAGAGTTGAATGATCGGGTAGCTAGTTTAACCGATCGTTCTTTTATTAGATTTTTGTTAGGCGGTTCGATGCGCCACATGTCTTTACTGGACATGGCTCAGGCTTTACGTATATATACGCCTGAGGAGTTAGCGTCTGCCGATTGTAGAGGATTGATACTAAACGGTAGAAAGATAGATGAGAATTTTGATACACACGGTGTGTGGAGTCAAATGACAAGCCATCACCGTTTCAAAGGGGGAAATTACTCTTATTTGGATATAGATAGAGCCGAATTAAGAGTGATACATAGATTTTTAGCTAATTCGATTACACAAAGGGGTAAGAACAAAGAAAAAGTAAATGAACAGGATTTGTTTTACCATATGTGTATTCGAGACCCACAAAGCGCTGTAAGTATACCATATTGTGTGGGTTATTATTTATCAGCTATGGTTCGGGGGATGCGACCACATAGCATAATAGGAGGTGGTATTTTTATTACTTTAATTGGTGAATATCTCGGTGTGGATATAAGTCGGGGGGGATTATTACTAGAAGAGCCAGAACCCCGCGATACTATAGGTTTAAATGTATACCATGGTGCGAAAGTTTTGAAGAGGCGAAATAACGCCGCAGTACGATACCATGGTAGACATCCACAGGTGGAGAGAAACCAGCAGCAAGGTAATGTAGGAGGGGGGAATGAGATGCAAGAAATGCATAGGTTTATAGCTTCTCAGGAATACGAAAATGCTAGACAGAGAGCATTTGAAGATTGGCAAGTTCATCAGAACCAGATCATAGCTCATTGCCAACATATAGGTAGAAACTATATTCCTACACCGAAACCCGTCTTCCCTCCTTGGTCTATAGAGATGCAGCCACCGTATCCTACGTATGACCCTGCCGAAGCATTCTATAGCACTTATGGTTATGCCTGGAACCCCTATTGGTACCAATATCATCCTTAGTTTACTTATTATTATTTTTTTTTATTTTGTAATTTGTAATTATTGATACATTTAATATTTTTGTTAATATTGTAATCATTTTTATAATTATCTAACTTTTATTCTTAGATTTTAATAATTTTTGAATGTGGGGTAATATACCAAACTTCAAAAATATGTATATATGTTTGCAGTTTATCTTATGTACACAACAGGGTAAAACAACGCATTTTCAAAGACTGGCATTAAGTTCAGCAAAAGCAACTAATTTTGACGACAAGATGCAAAATATATGTGAAATAACAACAAGACGGAATGAACAAATGATGTGCACCATTTATCATTCAGCAAACAAACGCCAATATATTTGGAAACTTTGGTAAAAATTTAATCATTTTCACACAAATCACCCTCAATAATTTAAATTGTTACTGATTTCTTGCAAATGAGGGCATTGCAAGATCTTAAGTGTGGGAAGGGGTTAAATTCTTTCGGATTTTAAAATTTTTTACTTTATACACTTGGTTACCATTAAAAATACTAGTAAAGCAGTAGTTGTATTAGAATCTAGTGCTCCCTGATAAAAAAAGAACAGCCCTAGTCTTATATACTGACTACCCAATTCTAGTAAAATTTTTCAATTAAATGAATTCAAATCATGTTTATACATATTTATGAACGATAAAACTAGGTTTTAACACCGAAATTATTGTTATCTCAGAAAGAACATAAATTAAGAAACAAACTAAAATGTCAAAATTCATTTAAAATGGAATAGAGGACGATAAAAAGAAAAATAAAAAGCCAAGTGTGGGAAAATTTACCAAGTTACTTTAAACATATGTCACATATATCTGTAACAAATAACTGAAAATACTTTTGCTTTGGACTAAACTAAACTGTTTTACCCGATGAAAGAAAAGAAGAGATGGATCTACATGATGAATCAATTCCATCATTAAAAGGAAGTAAAGTCTTCCGAAAAAGAAACGCGCTTCTTGATTTAGGTCATGAAGTTGTCGTCCAGACCAGCTGTAGGTTGACGAAAAATCTAGAAAAGTCATCACTAAAATCAGCAGGAAATCCACGGACCTCAGCATTAAACAGGGTCGCCAAGTGGTCAGATTTATCCTAACCATGAGAAGGATTTATCTCGTACAATGGGGGGGGCACCATGCAAATTAGCTGGATAAGACTAATGAATCAGATCTCCAGAAAGGATAATCTCCTTAAAGATTAAAAATCAGCTTTTAAGACTGATATTACTCAATCCTAGAGATTGACCTTAAAGATTGAGAATTACAAACTCATGGAATTCGATGATATCTAAACTCGAGCTTAAACGAGAAAATATTTTGATCAAAATTATAAACCGATTTGTTTTCTGAAAACCCTATTTTCAATGCGTTCATTACCATTGAACGTAAAATCCTAGGAATTCACCTGGAATTCATTAGGTCACCTGAACTAAATCGGGTGTCAACCGTAAGAACGGTGGTTGCATAGCATGGTCAAAGACAGGACCTTGTGCCAGGCCAAAAAATTATAAGGGTGAGCTTTACTATTGCTCCTACCAAGGATAGTAATTGCGTCCGACACGTTATAGACCATAATCAAAAGCATGTCACGGGACATTGCCTTAACAGTTGCTTGTTCAACGCTTTCCTTTCAACCGGACGGTAGTTTACCGAAAGGTAATATACGGGACAAGTAAACTGGACGTGTTGCTTTCCAAATACAAGGTTAGCAAGTGGGTGACACAAAACCGCAAGTTTTGAGCTAAAATTTTCAAATCTGAAACCCACCAAACCCACAAAAATATTTTGCAAACACCGGTAAAGGGTTATTCCGGAAAACTTATCTAGGGTAAAAACTAGATTTCAAAAAAAATCAAATGTTTTCATAAAGATCCAATTTCCTTAATGGATCTAAATTTTTATAGTCATGTGGGACTGTAAACCATATCGTTACTACCATTGTTTATACCGCCGTATAGAAATCACTGATGTACAAAGTGTGAAGAATAAAGAAGTGATTCTAGTATTTCAAGACAATATTGCTTGAGGACAAGCAACGCTCAAGTGTGGGAATATTTGATAATGCTAAAAACGAACATATATTTCATAGCATTATTCCTCAAGAAAGACAAGCTTTTAGTTGCAATTGTTCTATTTACAAGTGATATTCGTTTGTATAATAAAAGGTGAAGACAAAAGACAGATTCGACGAATTTTAGACGCAAACGACCAAAAAGCTCAAAAGTACAAAAGACAATCAAAAAGGTTCCAATTATTGATAAGAAACGTCTCGAAATTACAAAAGTACAAGATTCAAAACGCAAAGTACAAGATATTAAATTGTACGCGAGGACGTTCGAAAATCCGGAACCGGGACCAGAGTCAACTCTTAACGCCTGACGCAACGGACTAAAAATTACAAGTTAACTATGTATATAAATATAATATAATATATAATTAATTATATTAATTATATATATATTATATTTATAAATAAAAAACCGTCGGCAGAGAAAAACTCCAAGGACTGAGCTGTAAAAGTAACCTCCGCGACTCGCGGAGTTTGAAGAGGTTTTCACCGCGAGTCGCGGAGCCCCAAAATTGAAAACTGCCTATAAAGCCAACCGAATTCTGATCAAAATCATCATCTTTTTCTTCTCTTATCATACGTAAAATTTATATATATATATATATATAATTTATATTTTAATTTTAATTTTAATTCTAATAATAAGGGTATGTTAGCGAATGTTGTAAGGGTGTAAGTCGAAATTCTGTCCGTGTAACGCTATGCTATTTTTAAATCATTGTAAGTTATGTTCAACCTTTTTATATTAATGTCTCTTAGCTAAGTTATTATTATGCTTATTTAAAACGAAGTAATCATGATGTTGGGATAATTACTAAAATTGGGTAATTGGGCTTTGTGCCATAATTGGGCTTTGTACCATAATTGGGGTTTGGACAAAAGAACGACACTTGTGGAAATTAGACTATGGGCTATTAATGGGCTTTATATTTGTTTAACTAAATGATAGTTTGTTAATGTTAATATAAAGATTTACAATTGGGCGTCCCTATAAATTACCATATACACTCGATCGGACACGATGGGCGGGGTATTTATATGTACGAATAATCGTTCATTTAACCGGACACGGGAATGGATTAATAGCCACTAGAATAATTAAAACAGGGGTGAAATTACATTCAAGGGTAATTGGTGTAATTGTTAACAAAGTAGTAAAACCTTGGTTTACATGCAGTCGATAACCTGGTGTATTCATTAAACAAAGTATTAAAACCTTGTTACAATTCGAATCCCCAATTAGTTGGAATATTTAACTTCGGGTATAAGAATAATTTGATGAGGACACTCGCACTTTATATTTATGACTGATGGACTGTTATGGACAAAAACCAGACGGACATATTAAATAATCCAGGACAAAGGACAATTAACCCATGGGCATAAAACTAAAATTAACACGTCAAACATCATGATTACGGAAGTTTAAATAAGCATAATTCTTTTATTTCATATTTAATTTCCTTTATTTTATATTTAATTGCACTTCTAATTATCTCACTTTTATTTATTGTTATTTAATCGCACTTTTAATTATCGTACTTTTTAATTATCGTAAGTTTATTTTATCGCACTTTTATTATTCGCAATTTCATTATCGTTATTTACTTTATGCTTTAATTTAAGTCTTGTATTTATTTTATATTTTACATTAGGTTTTAACTGCGACTAAAGTCTTAAAATCAACAAACCGGTCATTAAACGGTAAAAACTCCCCTTTATAATAATAATATTACTTATATATATATTTGTATTTTTAATAAAAGTAAACTAATATAGCGTTGAGCTTTGTTTAAAGATTTCCCTGTGGAACGAACCGGACTTACTAAAAACTACACTACTGTACGATTAGGTACACTGCCTATAAGTGTTGTAGCAAGGTTTAAGTATATCCATTCTATAAATAAATAAATATCTTGTGTAAAATTGTATCGTATTTAATAGTATTTCCTGCTAAAATTAATAACTATTTTATATACACCTCGCATAACATCAATTATATCTTAATTCCGTCGATAAATATATCGAAACAAATACATTCATGTAAATTATTATATATCTAATACTTTGTTAATGTTTTCAATTAATATATATTATATATACATATTTATGTACCCATAAATGTTCGTGAATCGTCGAGCGCAGTCGAAGGGTAAATGAATACATGAACATAGTTCAAAGTTTTTGAGAATTCAACATTACAGACTTTGCTTATCGTGTCAGGATAATATAAAAATAAAGTTTAAATTTGGTCGGATATTTCCGGGTTGTCACAGTACCTACCCGTTAACGAAATTTCGTCCCCGAAATTTGATAGAGGTTGTCATGTCTAACAATAAGAATATTATTATGACGAATATAAGTTGATAAATATAGTTTTATCATTGTTGACTAATATAGATAAAACGATTCGATTATGTGAAGCGTACGAGTGAAGCTGTCACAAAAGGTTAAGATAGAGATTTAACTTTGGACGTAGTCACGGTGGATTTCTAGATTTCAAGGGATTTAGCGGAAAATCTTTGTAATATGATTTGATTCTTAGGTAGTTAAGGAGATAGGGTCTTCTTTGGTTAAATGCGATAATCTATTTTGATTGCTCTGTCGGATATTTCACTATAAATACACCCTCTTCATTTCCTTATTTTCCACAGCTCATACCTTCTATTCTTTCTCCCTCAATTCATATTTTAAAGCATTCGTCAATATGCTCCATCCAGTTCTGCTTCTTGATATACTCCTAACTTTCATATCCGTCATTTTACTTTTTCATCTCCCGCCGGAAGAATCTATTTACTTCTACTATACTCTTGGTTTTATAGTGTTTTTAGTCCTCCCCTGTATTTATATTACTATATGCAACGATATACACGGTTTGTAATTTCCGAGTTGTCATTAGGTTTTATATCTTCCCTTATATTTTGGAGTCCCTGTTTCTGTCTTTCTATAATCATTGACATCCACAGTTAATGCTCTCTCCTATTTGATGCGATTTATACTCCCATTTCTATTTCGGAGCTTCATGCTTTTGTTTTCTTCTTCTTCCCGACTTCAAGTCAAGCGAATAATGGTCCAGAATTCGTAGGTATGGAGTTTCGAATGATCATAGTATACAAAGCAGAAAAGAAAGGTAATAGCATGATTTGATTTGTCAAATTACCAGAATATCCGGAAAAGACCGAATCATCAAGAAAATATTTTCTTGATAGTTTAGAGGTTAAATAGAATGAAAGAGTTATGTAACATGGTTCATGATGAGGGTATGATCTGTGAACCTTTATTATGTTCCATTAGAAACTCAGCATGACTTACTGTAATATAATCACATTGATCAAGTGTCATTATATTATACTAACTCATGCTTCAGTTCCCAACACTACTTCAATAACATTCATAATTTAAGTTCAAACTTTTCAGAATTTAGAACCTAAAACAGTTTCCTTTCTGATGTAACACTGATATCGTGAAGAGATAAATGATTTCAGATAAGAATAGTTATGAAAATATCTTCAGAAATGAAAGATACGATGATATCTTAGAATTTCTAATATCGAAAGATGATAAAGAAGATTTGTCCATAAAGGTTTAGAGTTAGGAGCAAGGTATTCGTTAATGTCTTCAGCAAATACTGAATCATTTGGATTCTTTGAAGGTAGGTTTAGTCTTTGTGATTTTTCCACAGCCTCATTCATAGTTTGCTCAATCCGTTTTCTAGTACCAAACCTTCTCTTTTTCTGAGCTTTGCCAACACACTATTCTTTATCATCAAACTTTTGACTGTTACGGTTGTCTACAGTTTCTGCTGCTTCATTCACCTTTTTTAAAGTTCCAAGAACTAGTTCGCAGTTTAGGGTGTTTTTCAGAAACTTCACATTCGAAGTATGTAAGTCTTAGAGATAGACGTTATATGTATGTATATATATATATATATATATATATATATATATATATATATATATATATATATATATATATATAACTGTTGGCATAGAATTGCTGCGAAATTCGAGAATAATGATTCAAGCTTTTTGGTATGGAAACTACCATTACAAGATGTAGATAAGTACATGATAGGGTTTCAATGAATAAGTATAGTGATTTTTCGGAGAGGCTTAAAGATCAATGAAGTTGTTTGTAAGTTTACTTCTAATGTGTCGAGATATAAAAGGTTCCTTGGTAACAATGATGAAGGGGTAATTGTTATAATAAGGCTTATTTGAATGAACAATTGAAGTTGATTTGCTGGAGGTGTGACAAAACTGTCTACTTTGAAAAGGGATTGAAAGTTATTTTTGTTAATAAATGCCAAGGGTCTGACACGGATACGTGTTAAACTATGACTTTGGTTTCGAGAGTTTTTCAGGTGCAATACTGTGGGTAATATGTGGTTGGATCATCATCTCGATTATTCATTATTTGAAGTGTCTTCAGGAATTTCGAAGAGTTTGAACACAGATTGTAATCGATAATATACATATGATGTTCTAGAATTTTGAATGATACGAATATTTTTCTGGGTTTTATGATTAGAAGTGATGTTCTAGCACAGTTTTGAAGTCAAGATATAGCTTTTAAAGATGTAGGAATTTAAGAGTGATGATATCGGTTATATCTAGACTTGGATTCTGATATGTTAAAATCAGAATATGTAATTGATTTTAATGGGTATGGTTGTTTTGATTTCTATGAAAGAATATATCTCGTTGTGAAATTAGTGAGTATAGTTGATGATTTGTTGAATCAGTATCGAAGGATGTAACATATTAATTGTGAATTTATATATCTCTAGGGTATTACCTGTGATGATCACTCCAAATCCATATGGACGAACAAGTCATTCATCGATTTCATTGCGAGGTATTTGACCTCTATATGATACGTTTTGTAAACATTACATTCTTTTGAAAAGGCAAACCATATATGAATATTTAAATCAAAGGTTTTCGACATCTGATGATTTCTACATATAGAAAATCACCGTAAATAATAGTTTACAATAGTACTTCCGTTGACAATGCAGTCAAAATAAGATACATAGTGATGATTTGGTGAATGCAACGTTTTGTTGAAAAACATGCCATGTAAGACTCCATGCACATAGCTTGTCTAACATATAAGCAAACAGCGGAAGGCTTCTAGGGAACCTGAGAATAAACATGCTAACAAGTGTCAACACAAAGGTTGGTGAGTTCATAGTTTTAATGTTTCATATCATCTGTATATAAAGGTGGACCACAAGATTTCAGTTGTTTTATCCAGAAACGTTTATCAAAATATTCTACAAGATTGAGCACCCTGATAACTAAAATTTAACGTTTTAATAAGTACCCATGTTTTAACATACATGCAACCAACATGTACAATACACGCAATCCAACGTGTACTAACCTCAAATAGCATACGTCTGTTTTATAGTTCATGCTAGGGTTTCTATACCTGAAACAGACGGGGATGTCAAGCCCTATGGATCCATATACAACTACTCGCGCCCACCAGTTCTTATAACTGGCAGTTACTAGTTACCAAAGCTAAGGGATTTTCGGTTCAAACTCAGTGTAGAATTTAGTATGTACTTGTGTCCATTGCGTTTAAAATAAATTGCATGTATTCTCAGCCCAAAAATATTTAATGTAATTAAAAAGGGATCTATAAACTCACCTTAGCAGCATATAAAGTCATTCACCAAATGTGACTGAAACTCGGATTACCAAATAACCGTAGATCTCAACCTAGAGAACATATGTTGGTCAATAAATGTCTATCAAGCTAGGTCAGGTCATAGTGTATCACAATCCTAATGCTCGAGATCGACGTACAAAAGTTTATCAAAAGTCATTTCAAAAAGTCATTCTGACTTAATACTATAGTTGAATGATCATGGCAATCGAAACATTTTAACATTTCGCATAGTTTTCCAATTCTTGTAAAATTAAACTATAGTTTTTATAAGGCTTTAAAATATGATAAAACAATCAGTTTTGACAATTGTTCAACAAAACGAGACGTGCCTTATATAAGAATTCATTTACTCGGCTGGTAATATTTAAAAATCTATTTTATCAATCTCGTAAACAAGTTGTTTAAATCTTAATTGCAGATTCAAAAGCAATTTCAATTAACGTCAATCATAATTCAGTTGATCATATCTTTTAATCCGTTCATCGAAACTATTCGATATCTAAATGAAAAGTTATTGATTTTTCGCCAGCTTTCCAAAAACATGTATATCATATACATTTTACCAGTAATATATGTATTTAATTCGTGACTCATTATAAACTGTTTAACGACAAAATTTAGCATACAAGCATGTATAAATATATATACTACGAGCACTAGACATGGATACACAATTAATATATAAAAGATAAGATATGAATGCTCACGTATCAATATTTTGATTCAATATTGCAGGAAAGTACGTAGACACAACAGAGATGATAAACACTAGGTTTGACTTGCGAACAATAACCGCGAACATTACCCATAACCTCCATAGCTATAACCCATAATTTCCCTAGCTTTAAACCATTTGAAAACCTATTTTGAAATCACTTGAGCATAACCTTGTCGTAATATTTTATTTATACTACTAATACTAATTTGGAAATGTGACTAAAAATATTACGGAATAAAAATATATGAAATAAATATATATGTACATATATGTCTGTGTGATTTTTTGCAATCGATCGATCGATATATATAGTTAGAAAATAATATTATAATAATAAAAGGAATCAAACGTATTTAAATATAATAATATAATAATATAATAAAGTAATAATATAATAATAAAAGGAATTGTTCGTTTATAATCATAATAATATAATAATATAATAAAGTAATAATATAATAATAAAATAATAATATAATAATATAATAAAGTAAAATATAATAATATAATAATAAAATCGAATCGATTAAGATTTTAAAAGTCGTATTTTTAAAATACTTCAGGGGTATTTTATGTAACTTATAATTAATAATTTCAATCATTCATGTGAATAGTAAATGAATTAATTTTGTTTCATTTACTATTCAATGAATAGTAAATGAATTAATTTAAATTCAACTATTTAAGCTACACGTTGTTGTACGTTGCGCTTTACAAATTGTACATTTTTAATTTAACTTCGTTTCTTAAAAAAATTTACAAAAATTATATCATAAAAATAAAACGACTTAATACGTAAAAATTTTAATTTGAAATGGCATCGTTTAATAGTAAATTTTTAATCATTTCGTATATAAATATTATAAAATTTAGTTTTCCAAAACTAATTATATTCAAATAGATATTTAAACCAAAAACATATTAACAATCAATTGAATATTATGCTGTTTAGTTCTCCACTAACTTTTATCTAACCTTCCTCATCTAACACTTTACCATTTATTCCGAATACCGTTAAAGATGAATGATTTCTCAAATTAGTGTGGACCTTACAACAGAGACCCGTAACAATATCATAATCATTAAGAGGCCTGATAAATATCTTTTAATTCAATCGTTTGGCATTATCTTTTAACTCCGTAGTTAAATATATTAATCAGATAATTAAATCAATAAGTTTAATGCACAGTAACGCATAATTAATACTTTGTTACACTTTTAAGTTATAGCATATATATGTATCTATTTACATATAATTGTTCGCGAATCGTTGAGAACAATCGAATGGTATTTGAATAATTCAAGAATTTTGATTCAGTTTTACAGAATTTGCTTATCGTGTCGGAAATGTTAAAGATTAAGTTTAAATTTGGTCAGAAATTTTCGGGTCATCACATTACCTACCCGTTAAAGAAATTTCGTCCCGAAATTTGAGTGAGGTCGTCATGGCTAACAATAAAAATATTTTCATGACGAATATGAGTTGATAAATAGAATTTTTATCACCGTTGAATAATATGGATAAAACAATCCAATTACTCGAAGCGTATGAGAGAAGTTATCGTAAAAAAAAAATGAAAGGAGGGAATAGAGATTCGTCTTAACTTTTGACGTATTAACGATTGATTTCCGGAATTTAAGGAATAGAAAATCTTCATAATCTAAATAAGATTTGATTCTTCGGGAATTAAGGAGATTAAGATCTTCTTTAATTAAATGCGGTCATTTGCCTCGATTGCTCTATCTGTTATTTCGCTATAAATTAACCACTTCCGTTTCATTATTTTCACCACTCCTACATCTTCTTCCTCATTTCATACTTCCAAAAGATTGTGAAATGCTTCATCCAATTCTGATTCTTGATATACTTCTAACTTTCATATATGTCATTCTTCTTTTTTATCTACCACCATAGGAAATTATTTTCTTCTACCATTACCTTAGGGTTATAGTATTTTTCATTCTCCCGTGTCTTTATATTGCTATACGCATTGATATACACGGTTTGTAATTTAGGGGTTGTTATCGGGCTTTATATTTTCCCTTATATTTAGGAGCTCCGTGCTTTCATTTTTCCTTCCCGACTTCAAGTCAAGCGAATAATGGTCCAGAATTCGTAGGTATGGAGTTTTGGATGAACATAGTTAATGTTCTAAGAAAGAACTTGTAATAGCATGATCTTGATTTTTCAAATTACCAGAATATCTGGAAAAGACCGAATCATCAAGAAAAATATTTTCTTGATATGTTTAGAGGTTAAATACAATGAAAGAGTTATGTAACAAGGTTCATGATGAGGGTGGGATCTGTGAACCTTTATCACGTTCCATTAGAAACTCAGCATGACTTACTGTAATATAATCACGTTGATCAAGTGTCATTATATTATACTAACTCATGCTTCAGTTCCCAACACTACTTCAAAAACATCCATTTTTCGAATATTTCAAATTTTTAAAACTAAAATAGTTTCTTTTATGATGTAACACAGATAGCGCGAAGAGATGAATGATTTCAGATAAGAATATTTATGAAGATATCTCCAGAAATATCGAGGATATTTATAATGAAAGATACGATGATATCTTAGAATATTTAAGATAAGATGATGATGAAGAATATTGTCCGCAAAGGTGTTAGAGTAAGGAGCAAGGTATTTGCTAAGGATTTCAGCAGACACTGAATCATTTGTATTCTTTGAAGGTAGATTTCGTCTTTGTGATTTGTCCACAGCCTCCTTCATGGTCTGCTCAATTCGTTTTCCAGTTCCAAACCTTCTCTTTTTCTCAGCTTTACCACCATACTATTCTTTATCATCAAACTTTTGACTGTTATGGTCGTTTACATTTTTTTCTGCTTCATCAGCATTTTTTCAATTTCTGAGAACTAATTTCATAGTTTGGGGCGTTTTTCAGAAACTTCACATTCGAAGTATGTAAGTCTAGAAGATAGACATTATATGTATATATATAACTGTTGGCGTAGAATTGCTGCAAAATTCGAAATACTGATTGCTAATTCCCGGTAGTTGGTATGGCAATTATTGTTACAAGATGTGGATGAGTACATGATAGGGTTTCAATGAGTATAAGGATTTTTCGAAAGGTCAAAGATCAATGAAGTTGTTGGTAAATTTACTGCTAATGTGGTGGAACATGAAAGGTTCCCCAGTAACAAGAACGTATATGTCAAGGTTATAATAAGGCTAATCTGAAAAGTCGAAGTTGACTGGTTGGAAGTGTGATAAAACTGAATACTTTGAAAAGGGATTGCAAGATTATTTTTGGTAATAACAACGCTAAAGGATCTTGCACGGTTTTGAAGTCAAAGTATAGCTTTGAAAGATGTAGAGATCTAAGAGTGATGTCACCGGCTCAGAGTTATGACTTGGATTCTAATCCGTCAATATCAGAATATGTAATCGAATTTGTATGAGAATGATTGTGTATCATTGTGAAGATAGTGAGTATAGTTAATGATTTTTGAATCAAAGTTGAAGAATGTACAGTATAACATATTAATTGTGAATTTAAATATTTCCCGGGTATTACCTACCCGTTAAAGATTTCACAATTAATATTTTGTACAAAAGAATTTTTTTTTTTACCGTCTTTATGAAAATATATGTATGTATATTTTCTTCAGATGTAATACAGATTTAATGAGTTAATATCATATTAAGCTCATTTGATGTTCGGCTTGAATTAGAAATGAATAATCTCTAAAACATTAGAGATTACATAATCTTTGCGGAGTATTTCACTAATGAAATTAATACTTCATTATTTATTCTTATTGATATTCCTCGGTGAAGGAAGTTGGTACTCGTGGAATTTTTGTGAACCTTACAAGGCACAGATGATGTTTTCTGGAAAGTTTCGAGTACATCGAAAATGAAAATGTAAAATCAATTATGTAATTGAATAATACACTTGGTTTATTAGGAAATGGAATTCATTTAGTTGAAACAGAGATTTGTAGTTAACGATGGTTAAGTTGTTAATGAAGGATGTAAATCATAGCATTTTAGTAGTATAAATTAACCGAGTAATATTTACCCTTTTTCAATTCATACATAATAGCTTAGTACGAAAAGATTTATGATGGTTTTAAAATTTATATATATAAGATATACATATAAATTCTTTAGAGGAATTGAGTTATTACTTCATAACTCATTGATACAATATACTCGTTGTTGACTCGTAATGATGTCCACGGTACTTTCTTGAACTGGCGGAGCTTGTGATGTTAGAGGCGATGTTGACAGCACTGACTGTACTGGTGAGGCTAAGGGTACTGTTGATGTTGTTGGTAAAACAAGTCTAGCTTGTACCTTACGCACCATTCTTGTCAGGGTTTCTATTCTTCCTTCTATCATCTCTGTTCATCTAATTTACGGTTAGAACTGGGATAAATAATCTCTAAGATTTTAGAGATTACCTAATCACCGTAAAATATTTCTCCGATGAAGTTATGAATCAATACTTCATTGTTTATTGTTGTTGGTACTCCTTGGTACCTATGGTGCGTATGATGTTGATATCCGAGGTATCGATTGTCATGTTGATGCGTGTGATGGGGATGTTGTTGTTGGTGGTGGTAATGGTACTGTTGGTGTTATTGTCGGTGGTACTATTGCTGTCGATGCTGGTGGTGCCTGTGATGCCTGCAAATTGCGCATCATGTTCTCCAAAGTCACTACTCAAGCGTGAAGCTCGTTGACTTCTTCTACTACCCTCGGATGATTGGCGGTTCGGACAAGCGGATGAATAAGATTTAGAATATTAGATATTACGTAGTCGTTGCGAGCTGTTCTAGAAATGAGGGTGAAAATGGTGTTACGAACAGGTTCGCCGGTAAGTGCTCCAGGTTCTTCGCCAAGAGGTGAATGTAGTGGATGGAAGGGATCACCTTCTTCTTGTCTCCAATGGTTAAGTAGATTACGAATCCATCCCAATTCAGCTAGAATAGATGATGGCTAATTGGTTGATCCATTCCGGTCACACTGCTTTCAGAGCTCGAGTAGAAATCCATATCGGAATAGCTGTCGGAATCTGAGGAATTCGAACTAGATGCGGAATTCATCTTACACGGTTTGAATAAAGGATTTTTGATATGAAATGATTTTTGGATATCGGATGATATTCTAATTACATAGAATACCTATATATAGTATAAGGGATCCGCAAATTACGGAGGATCTTTCGAAAGCTGTCAGGATAAGTTTACAGAAACAGATACGCTAAGATATGAATTTTGTCTATACACTATTCATGCAATCAATGCAGTAACACATGTCTAGACTAAGAATGATAAGCAGGTAATTTCCGACAAGAAATGATAGGCAAAAATTTTGACATGCAGACACGGTCGAAGTCCAGACTTACTAATGCATCCTAACAACTATCAGTTAGACACACTAATGCAAGACCTGGTTCGCTAGGACCAACGCTCTGATACCAACTGTGACGATCGCTCCAAATCTATATGGACGAACACGTCATTCATCGATTTCATTGCGAGGCATTTGACCTCTATATGATACGTTTTGTAAACATTGCATTCTTTTGAAAAGGCAAACCATTTATGAATATTTAAATCAAAGGTTTTCGACATCTGATGATTTCTACATATAGACATTCACCGTAAATAATAGTTTACAATAGTACTTCCGTTGACAATGCAGTCAAAATAAGATACATAGTGATGATTTGGTGAATGCAACGTTTTCTTGAAAAATATGCCATGTAAGACTCCATGCACATAGCTTGTCTAACATATAAGCAAACAGCGGAAGGCTTCTAGGGAACCTGAGAATAAACATGCTAACAAGTGTCAACACAAAGGTTGGTGAGTTCATAGTTTTAATGTTTCATATCATCTGTATATAAAGGTGGACCACAAGATTTCAGTTGTTTCATCCAGAAACGTTTATCAAAATATTCTACAAGATTGAGCACCCTGATAACTAAACTTTAACGTTTTAATAAGTACCCATGTTTTAACATACATGCAACCAACATGTACAATACACGCAATCCAACGTGTACTAACCTCAAATAGCATACGTCTGTTTTATAGTTCAGGCTAGGGTTTCTATACCTGGAACAGGCGGGGATGTTAAGCCCTATGGATCCATATACAACTACTCGCGCCCACCAGTTCTTATAACTGGCAGTTACTAGTTACCAAAGCTAAGGGATTTTCGGTTCAAACTCATTGTAGAATTTAGTATGTACTTGTGTCCATTGCGTTTAAAATAAATTGCATGTATTCTCAGCCCAAAAATATTTAATGTAATTAAAAAGGGATCTATAAACTCACCTTAGCAGCATATAAAGTCGTTCACCATAATGTGACTGAAACTCGGATTACCAAATAACCGTAGATCTCAACCTAGAGAACATATGTTGGTCAATAAATGTCTATCAAGCTAGGTCAGGTCATAGTGTATCACAATCCTAATGCTCGAGATCGACGTACAAAAGCTTATCAAAAGTCATTTCAAAAAGTCATTCTGACTTAATACTATAGTTGAATGATCATGGCAATCGAAACATTTTAACATTTCGCATAGTTTTCCAATTCTTGTAAAATTAAACTATAGTTTTTATAAGGCTTTAAAATATGATAAAACAATCAGTTTTGACAATTGTTCAACAAAACGAGACGTGCCTTATATAAGAATTCATTTACTCGGTTGGTAATATTTAAAAATCCATTTTATCAATCTCGTAAACAAGTTGTTTAAATCTTAATTGCAGATTCAAAAGCAATTTCAATTAACGTCAATCATAATTCAGTTGATCATATCTTTTAATCCGTTCATCAAAACTATTCGATATCTAAATGAAAAGTTATTGATTTTTCGCCAGCTTTCCAAAAACATGTATATCATATACATTTTACCAGTAATATATGTATTTAATTCGTGATTCATTATAAACTATTTAACGACGAAATTTAGCATACAAGCATGTATAAATATATATACTCGAGCACTAGACATGGATACACAATTAATATATAAAAGATAAGATATGAATGCTCACGTATCAATATTGTGATTCAATATTGCAGGAAAGTACGTAGACGCAACAGAGATGATAAACACTAGGTTTGACTTGCGAACAATACCCACAAACATTACCCAAAACCTCCATAGCTATAACCCATAATTTCTCTAGCTTTAAACCATTTGAAAACCTATTTTGAAATCACTTGAGCATAACCTTGTCGTAATATTTTATGTATACTACTAATACTAATTTGGAAATGTGACTAGAAATATTACGGAATAAAAATATATGAAATAAATATATATATGTACATATATGTGTGTGTGATTTTCTGCAATCTATCGATCGATCGATATATATAGTTAGAAAATAATATTATAATAATAAAAGGAATCAAACGTGTTTAATTATAATAATATAATAATATAATAAAGTAATAATATAATAATAAAAGGAATCGTTCGTTTATAATCATAATAATATAACAATATAATAAAGTAATAATATAATAATAAAATAATAATATAATAAAGTAAAATATAATAATAAAATAATAAAATCGAATCGATTTTAAAAGTTGTATTTTTAAAATACTTCAGGGGTATTTTATGTAACTTATAATTAATAATTTCAATCAGGTCGCTTTCATGTGAATAGTAAATGAATTAATTTCGTTTCATTTACTATTCAATGAATAGTAAACGAATTAATTTAAATTCAACTATTTAAGCTACACGTTGTTGTACGTTGTGCTTTACAAATTGTATATTTTTAATTTAACTTCGTTTCTTAAAAAAATTTACAAAAATTATATCATAAAAATAAAACTACTTAATACGTAAAATTTTTAATTTGAAATGGCATCGTTTAATAGTAAATTTTTAATCATTTCGTATATAAATATTATAAAATTTAGTTTTCCAAAACTAATTATATTCAAATAGATATTTAAACCAAAAACATATTAACAATCAATTGAATATTATGCTGTTTAGTTCTCCACTAACTTTTATCTAACCTTCGTCATCTAACACTTTACCATTTATTCCGAATACCGTTAAAGATGAATGATTTCTCAAATTAGTGTGGACCTTACAACAGAGACCCGTAACAATATCATAATCATTAAGAGGCCTGATAAATATCTTTTAATTCAATCGTTTGACATTATCTTTTAACTCCGTAGTTAAATATATTAATCAGATAATTAAACCAATAAGTTTAATGCACAGTAACGCATAATTAATACTTTGTTACACTTTTAAGTTATAGCATATATATGTATCTATTTACATATAATTGTTCGCGGATCGTTGAGAACAATCGAAGGGTATTTGAATAGTTCAAGAATTCTGAGATTCAGTTTTACAGACTTTGCTTATCGTGTCGGAAACGTTAAAGATTAAGTTTAAATTTGGTCAGAAATTTTCGGGTCATCACATTACCTACCCGTTAAAGAAATTTCGTCCCGAAATTTGAGTGAGGTCGTCATGGCTAACAATAAAAATGTTTTCATGACGAATATGAGTTGATAAATAGAATTTTTATCACCGTTGAATAATATGGATAAAACAATCCAATTACTCGAAGCGTATGAGAGAAGTTATCGTAAAAAAATGAAAGGAGGGAATAGAGATTCGTCTTAACTTTTGACGTATTAACGATTGATTTCCGGAATTTAAGGAATAGAAAATCTTCATAATCTAAATAAGATTTGATTCTTCGGGAATTAAGGAGATTAAGATCTTCTTTAATTAAATGCGGTCATTTGCCTCGATTGCTCTATCTGTTATTTCGCTATAAATTAACCACTTTCGTTTCATTATTTTCACCACTCCTACATCTTATTCCTCATTTCAAACTTCCAAAAGATTGTGAAATGCTTCATCCAGTTCTGATTCTGTATATACTTCTAACTTTCATATATGTCATTCTTCTTTTTCATCCCCAATTCATCTAGAATAGGTGATGGCTAATTGGTTGATCCATTCCGGTTACACTGCTTTCGGAGCTCTGGTCGAATTCCATATCGGAATAGCTGTCGGAATCTGAGGAATTCGAACTAGATGCGGGATCCATCTTGTATAATCAGGGAATTGATTTTTGATATGAAATAGATTATAGGACTTAGATTGGTATTCTTCAACACATACATATAATATACTAAAATCCCATAAATTACGGAGATATTTTCGGAAGATGTCAGGAAAAAAAAATTTACAGTAGCAGATATGCTAAGATATAAATTAGTCTGTACACTATCTATGCAATAAATGCAGGAAAATGTGTCTAGACTTAAGAATGATAGGCAAGTAATTTCTGACAAGAAATGATAAGCAAAACTCGATAAAAACAGATACGGTCATAGTCCAGACTCAATAATGCATCCTAACAATTACCAGTTAAACACACTAATGCAAATTCTGGTTCCCTATGACCTCAAGCTCTGATACCAACTGTGATGATCCGTCTAAATCCCTTTGAACGAACACATCATTCATCGATTTCACAGTGAGGTACTGACATCTACATGATACGTTTTGTAAACATTGCATTCTTTTGAAAAAGGCACCCATAATTGAATATCAAATTCCAAGGTTTTTCTAGTTTGATGATTTCTACATATAGACAATCACCGTAAATAATAGTTTACAATACTACATCCGTTGATAATGCAGTCAAAATAAGATACATGGTGATGATTTTGTGAATGCAGCGTTTTCTCGAATAAAGCATGTATGACTCCATGCACATAGCTTGTATAACAGATAAGCAAACAGCGGAAGACTTCTAGGAACCTGAGAATAAACATGCTTTCAAGTGTCAACACAAAGGTTGGTGAGTTCATAGTTTTAATGTTGCGCACAATCCGTATATAAAGGTGGATCACAAGATTTCAATTGTTCCATCCAGAAACGTTTATTAAAATATTCTACAAGATTGAGCACCCTGGTAACTAAGCTTTAACGTCTATAATAACTACCCATGTTTTAACATACATGCAACCAACATGTATAATACACGCAATCCAACGTGTACTAAACTCAAATAGTATACATCTGTTTTATAGTTTAGGCTAGGGTTTTTATACCTAGAACAGACGGGAATGTCAAGCCCTATGGATCCATATATAACTACTCGCACCCACCAGTTCTTATAACTGGCAGTTACTAGTTACCAAAGCTAATGGATTTTCGGTTCAAACTCAGTGTAGAATTTAGTATGTACTTGTATCCATTGCGTTTAAAATAAAGTGCATGTATTCTCAGCCCAAAAATATATATTGCAAAGGCAATTAAAAAAAAGGATCTTATAAACTCACCTTAGCAGCACATAAGGTCATTCACCGAAATGTGACCGAAACTCGGAATGCAAAGTAACCATAGATCTCAACGTATCAATATTGTGATTCAATATTGCAGAAAAGTACGTAGACGCAACGGAGATGATAAACGCTAGGTTGACCTCCCAAGCTATACTCTCGAACCATACCCATAACCTCCATAGCTATAACCTATAATTTACTTAGCTCTATCCCTCTCGAAAAACTCGTTTTTGAAAACATGCGAGCAGAACCTCGTCGTAGTATTTTATGTATAATAATACTAATAATAATACTACTACTAATCATAATCATAATAATAATATAAATCTTAATAATAATAATAATATTAATATTAATAAATATATAAATACAGAGGGAGTGCGAGATTGATAGATGATGAAAATGAAAAATGAATCCAGACATCGAGCGAATTTAAGGACCTCCCCTCACCTAACCCCCCATGCGATCGCATGGGATTTTGCCTATATGGTCATGTGATCGCATGGCCTGAAAATACAATTCACATGTCTGCCGACACTCATTTCTCATTTGAGTAATATAAATAATATTATTTAATATATAATATATTTAATCTTTAGAATTAATTAAATATTATATTATATTCTCGTGCATAGTTGATTTGTAATTTTAGTACCGATGAATTGTACGTTGACGCTCGACTTACGTACCGGTTCCGGTTTTTCAAACGTCCTTTCGTACGCTTAGAAAACTTGTACTTTACGTTTCGCGACACGTACCTTTATCAATAATTAGACTTATTACACCAATAATTATACTAATTGAAATGTAACTTATTCATTTGAGTGTTTTGGTCATTTGCTTCTTTAAATCAACTACTCGATATTTGTTAAAATATATTAAATAATATTATTTAAAATCTTTATTATTATAAGAAAGATAAATATAATCAATTAGTTATATAACTAAATAAATATTATATTTTGTCATTTATAAAATATACATATTATCGTTTAGAAATTTATATAACAAATATATATGTACTCGAAATATTTATCTAACGATATAATTTATAGTTTTTCAAAACTAATTATATTTAAAGTTTATAAAAATATAAATTCTAAATCTTTTAAATAATAGAAGGTATAATATCAAGTAACGTTTACATTTTAAAACTTATATTGATGTAATTCATGTATGTACTAGCGTTATTAACTTCTCAAACATTCTAATTAACTTATCAATAGTCACGAGGGAATTATCGTAACATGTACAGGAATCTCCACTAATTTTTGTCTAACACTCGTTAATTGACACTTTTGTTCTTACTTGTAAATCACTTTATCAATTATTCCGACTACCGTTAAAAAGGAAAGGTTTCCTAAATCAAAGTGGACCTCTCAACAGAGACACGTAATTCATATCATAATGAATCTGATAATTCAATCATTTGATATTATCTCTTAATTCCGTCGATAAATATATCAAAACAAATACATTCATGTAAATTATTATATATTTAATAATTTGTTAATGTTTTCAATTAATATATATTATATATACATATTTATGTACCCATAAATGTTCGTGAATCGTCGAGCACAGTCGAAGAGTAAATGAATACATGAATATAGTTCAAAGTTTTTTAACAATATATTAAAATCCCTAAAAGAATCAAACACAAACACCCATATAGATACACATCTTCTATACGTATATGCCACGAACACACACCAATCAGTTAGAAATCATCAATTCAAATCCTATTCATCTTCAACACAATTTCAATCCATCTTCACCATCTTCCAATTTCTTCAATTTCCCCCAAATTTTAAACTTAGGGTTTCATTTACCCTAATATCCCCCTTTTTCAATCAACGAACCATGAAGGTTCATCCAACATCTAATAAACGAAACATCACCGTACGTTACGATTTTCATTCCGAATCCACTACCGCCGGAGTAACTATCCGGCAAAAAAAGCTCCGCCGACTTCCACACATCTTCGCTAAAGTTCTCGAACTACCGTTTTACTCCGACGCCGATGTTTCCATTCAAGAAACATCCGAATCGTTCAAATTCGTTGTTGATACAGATGATGATATAGGTACAGATATCGCCGCTCACACTATTGAGATTTATCCCGGTGTTACGAAGATTGTTGTAGGTGGAGATCGAGTGGTTAATGATCGTGTTAATCCGGTTAATGAATTGGAGATTGATGTGTGGAGGTTTAGGCTTCCGGCGTCCACGCAACCGGAGCTTGCGACGGCGTCGTTTAGTGACGGAGAGCTTGTGGTTGTTGTACCAAAGGATGTTGGAAGCCATGGCAATCTGTTCTTGTTTAGTAATTGAAATATTATTAGTTTTTTTTTTTTTTTTTTTTTTTAATTGTGCTGTTTCTTGAGTTACATGTGATGAAATATGATGGTTTCTGATACTCAAGGTATGTGTTTCTGATTACTTTTATTTACTTAATGAAATCTTTTTCTTCATTTTTTTTTTTTTTTTTTTTTCCTTCATTTTTTTTTTTTATTATTATTTTTTGGATTACCATTATTACATTACTGTGTCTAATCTAGCATTCTGGAGCGTAATGTGATATTGAGTAATCGAATAAGATAATCGACTTAGATTATTTAAACGTTTGTATGATAATCAATGTTGTGTGATCAAAAATTCTAACTTTGAACTTGTACATCATATATCCGAAACTTACTCAATTGATGATTATTTGACCTAAGTAACAGCCTACTCATAATGTATAGATAGTTTACGCAAAGATTAGGAAATGGATATTGCACCTTTCTAAAATGCACATCCGAATTATATCTACAATCTTATAGAAGTTGGATGATTAGATAGTGTTATGTGATTAAGAATTATAATCTACAAGATGTACATGATGTTCATTTGACCATTGGCCTAATTATAAAGCATAAATAGTTTTACGATAAGACTAGAAACTGGATACTGCAACATTTTGAAATGCACATCTGAATCATATATACGATCTTATAGAATCGGGATAAAACAATTCTTGGTGAATGATTCTCTATTAGCTAGTCATGCAAATTTATGGCATTACTACTAGACTACTAGTATTTTGATTTTTTTTATGTGTTTCTTGAATGTAATGTTGGTTTTGTTAGATATTTACATTGGTGATATGTTAGATATTTAGTAGGAAAAGAAAATGATAGAAACCAACCTTTAGTGATCATTGGATGCAGGACACCCTATCTATCTTCTTTCACCACTTTGTTTGATACCCACAACCTGCCTAACTTTTTGTGTCCTTATCGATTTTGCGCATGTGATTTTGGTTACTTTTGGTTTTGGACTTTGTAATGTTGGTTTTGTTATGTTACATTGAGTAAAGCTTCGATCTTTTTCTTCTTTTGGTTCAACATTTGGAGAGATTCTTGGTTGCACTAATTTGTTTGTTTATCACTATTGTGAAATATAACATATTGTCGTGTTATGGTTTGTTTTTTTTTTTCTTTTTTCCCATCATATAGCACCAATAGATTGCGAATGCTTTTGTCTGTGGTCCAACTTTCCTCTTGGAATGTGTTATTTGAGGGTGTTATATGTGAGTTACAACTAACTGTTGCAACTTGAATTTGTACGGAGTAATAATCTGTATTTACTGTTTTGGTAGAACTGATATCTGGGTCAAGATAATTGGATTTGAGAAAAGGCAAGACATTTGCTATAATGAAAACTAGTGACTGAGATTAAAGTACAATTACAAATCTATCCTTACTAATTTAACTCTTCATCTATTCAAGTGATTAATGATAACATCAGATTATGATGATGATGATGATGATTACCTTTAAAGTGCACATCCAGAATCATTTTTTACGTTTAATTCCGTATTGTAAATCTTTTGAACGTCTCTTTTTGGAGGACTATGTATGATGGATCAAATGGTTGGCTACTATGGCCATTCTTTTGTTAATTGGTGATAAAGTGTGTTTTTCTTTTTACCAAGGGGTGTGATTTTCTTGCGATATCATGTTTGATGTGACTCGTAGACAATGTTGATCCAAACGGTTGCTCAGTGCTCCACTTCGCAAAGAAAAATGTTTTGATGTGATAATTGTTGGCTTCTGATGTTTTAAAGTCTATCCATTAGACTATTACAAACTAAGATATCATTATTTGACTTTGGTATTTGACAGTAAGCGTTATAGACGTAAGATGATATTTTTTTTTTTTTTTTTTTTTTTGTGTATGTTATTGCAGCGTGATCATTGTTTGTCTATATTCAATATTCAGAACGGCCAAAAATATCATTAAAAAACACGAGCTATCCTAGCAAGGAGTTAGAATAGACCCGCCACCAAATTACAACGGCTATACGTGCCTATCGTTGCAATTTACATTCTTTATACCTCTACTTCTATACCAATTAGACGAAAAGAGACAAATAGAACCAAATAAAATACAACCTTCATCGGACGCTGCTGAAATAACTGGCTATTTCTGAACTTCCAAATGTGCCAAACTGTAGTCGCAACGATGACATACAACTTGGACTTCGTATCCCCGGATTCGCGCCAATCTTCAAACAAAGCAATCCAATCGGTTCACGTGATTTTTGAATGACTAAATATTGATTATTACATGACTAAAATAAGTGAATTTACAAAAGGGTCATTATTTGTGCACTTTCCGGCGTACCTTATTCGGAGAATAAGGTGGAGTTGGTCAGATCACCGTGTATGTTGAATTGGGGGATGTGGGATGTGGTTGTATGCTTGTTGGCGATTCCCCGAAGGTAGTAAGAAAGTATCTTACTTTACGCCACCAAGATACGAAGGTAACTCATAGAGAGTTGTGTGTGTGTTTATTTGGGTGTGACTTGAGAAGATGGATTCTACCAGGGATCATGTCCCTCTTATATAGAACTCTTCTAGTGACTTATCTCATCCTCCAGTGTACGGGCCAGTCTTCGAGGCGATCCTTAGAAGGATAAGTTTGACTTTCCTTTTGGTCGACTGAGAAGGTTCAGAGATAGAGGAAAGTAAATTTGATGCATTCCTCTTTTAGCTTCTTGACGCTAGTATTTGAAATAAGTCATTCCGCTTACCACTTCTCGTTGACATATATGGTCTTGTGACTTATGCTTATGTCCTTGTCTATTGGTAAGCGTGATACCTTCATGGTCAAATGTCTTCGGTAAAATAGTTCCGTATAACGGATATGGTATATTTATTAAATCAGAAGATCGACATGGCGATTTGGTGTATTCTATCTTTGTCTTTTGGATGGTAGTGTTTGAAATGAAGAACATCCCGCTCTCAACTTTTCTCTGACATATGTAGTCTCGTGACTCTTATTGAGGTCTTCGTTCATTGATAAACATGATACCTTCGTGACTTTGCTTCATTTAATTGTTAGGAGACGGGGTAAACTATCAGTCATCATATCACAAAACATACAAAGGAATGGGTAAGTTATGTAGCAGTACATACGATCTTAATGGTGAATAAATTGATCTTGATGGTGTAAAAGAAATGTGCCAAGCATCCATCTTTATTCTCTCTTACAACATTTTTTTTTTTTATTTTTTTTTTTATTTTACAAAATTAACAGTTTTGAAGTTGATTATTGGTTGTTTCTAATTGATCAAAAACTGATTCATCTGGCCTTGAGATATCATTGTTCAGCACACAATGCCATAAAGTCGATAACTCAAAGTCAACCTTGAGATATCGTTGCTTGAAACCCTTGGCAAGCAAAGACATCTGGTCATCCGCTTCTAACGATTTAGGTGTTGATTCGTGAGTAAGATCCAGGTCAAGAAATAGCACAAAACATCGGTGATTCATTGGTAATATGGTCTGCTACTAGTGACATGCGTATCTCATTTACTTACTGGGGGATGATATGTACACAACTCATTTTTGTTATGTACACAATCATCATGCTTTACAGTGTTGTAGTATTGTATTGTACACACTATAAAGCATAATGGTTGTGTACATAACAAAAATGAATTGTGTACATATCACTCCCCTTACTAAAATCGATGAATACAAATCAAATTATTATTCCAAACAAGACGAAAACTATATTTTCACAATACCATTCACATCATCTCACTATTTCACTTTCATTTCATTATCATTACTAACTCATTACATTTCACTCTCATCCATTATATAGCCATCACACACTTCCTCACACTACTAAATTCATTAACATCCATTATATAGCCATCACACACTTCCTCACACTACTAAATTAATTAAAGGTAGAACCTTGAATGCAAAATGTACCCAAAATGTTGCTCTTGAATGAAAATGCCATTTATTCAGGAAATGAAGAACGGATCAATACTTGCTAGCCTTTATTGGGTAGCCACTGATATCAGTGCCAACATTGAGCATAACTTTGGCAAGACATTGGCAAGAGCCAATAGTAGTGGTCTAACAAAGACTAAAGTTAGAAAACACCATTGGCTTTTATTATGTGTGTCTACGTGCTTCAAAATCGAACATTAGCCTAGCACATCACAATGGTACTATACTACCACTAGCTTTTTAAAAACCAAATAACATTTTTTTCTAATATTGTATAGATAATTGAAATAGATACTACGATGCATGTTTTCGAATTCGTATCCTCTCACTAACCAAAACAGACATCAAAACGGTCCTAGATATAAATTATAACTATAAAGAGAAGCATACGGAACACAGAAAGGAAAAAAAAAAAAAAAAAACATAATGTGCTAGAAAAAAGATAGCCCCCTAGCAGCATCGGTAACAAATCAAGCATCAGCATCATCTCGCTTCTGCTTCTTTTCAGCATGCTTATTGCCTTCAGCGTTAGCCTTAGCTTCACGTCGCTCCCTTTTAGCTCCCTTCACCTTAAAAGGTAAAGAAGCACTTCCAATCTGTACATAACACAATTATTATCGTGTAACCAATAACGTCACTTTACATAGCAAAAATTGTACAGAAATTGACTTCAAATACGGAGGTCGTCGACAGGCCTGGTTTATTGGAGGTGCAACAAGTGCAAGTGCACAGGGCCCTTTTTCATTTGGGGCCCACTAAAAATTACATCTCGGTACATATAGAGGTTTTATATACAAAAATCAAATTTGCATCGATGGCCTAATTGTTTTGAATCAAATTGCAAGTCTTAAACACTTAAGTACCCATAGAGCAGGCTCCATTTCTCCAATTTATAATTTTCTTTTGTTAAAGAAAATTGATTGATGATTTATTCATTTGAAGAATCATTATAAAACTACAAAGTTCATCCAAAATCATCACTGGAGTGTTATTTTTAAGCTAATCAATTTAAGTATTTATAACTTTTTATACATTAATAATTAATAATATATTGTAAAAATAATTAGTGTGGATATATGAAAGACCAGTGTAGACTTACTGACATATTCGATCTTCATATAAGAAATTCGAACTCGTTTAAGTTGGGTTCGGAATAAGCTTTAAAAGATTAGCCGTTTATAAAAGGGCCCATATCTTGTGTTTCGAACAGGGCCCTCTGAATCAATGAGACGGCCCTGGTCGTCGACTACTAATTCACTTATTCACTTTGCACATTCAGTTAAAAAAGCTAGAAAGGAACGTGTAGCCAACTAGGCATACCTATCATCTATCTCACCATACATGCACTTTATACATAATCAGAAGAAGAAAAAAGCTTTCTATCAAGAGACACAGATACAGAGTTGGTTGTAAAGTAGCCGTTTTGTTATATTGTTTATACCCATCATCCAAAAGATGTGTTCCTAACAATGACTAGGATATAATGCAGCCTATCAGTTTCAAAACAGTCAAATTATATTATATTATATTATATTATATTTATATAATTATATTAGATATTATATTATATTATAAATACCTCTAGATTTTTGAATTGTTTTAAAGTGCAGATACAACAGCAAAAATCGAGAGACGGGTGAAGTAGTAATATCACTCACCTGTTGATCTGGAACATAAACCTTGCCGATTTTCCCCTCAATTGGATCTTTGCTTACATTTTTCTCCTGAAAATATGACAATTAGAAAGAAAAAAACCATAAACATTAAAAAACAACTGCAAATAATCTCAATACAGGGAAAAAAAAGTGTTGTAATCTTCAAAAAACAAACCTTCTTCTTGATTAACTCGGGAGCAATTTTCATAGCTTCCTTCTTTAAACCTTCATCAGGAAGACGATGTCTTCTGAATACCAAATCCATAGAGGGACCCACCTCAATCAACTCCATCTTCGGGACAACAGTACCAGACTTTTTAAGCCTCAAAGCACATTGTGTAAAAAACACTCTGTTAGATGAAAGAGCTGTACAAACGTACACACGATCTAACCCCGCAAGATTTAAACTTTTGACAACTTGACCTCTGAATAAATCAAGCAAAACCTCTTTAAGGTGTTTTAGTTCTATAACATTTTCAAATTCTTCTCCCATAAAAGCAAAAAATGGCTTTGATCCGATCAATGGAGCTAGTTTCTTATCATACGAAAACGATGCCATACTTTTGAAATTTTCAACTCCCACTTCCACAAGGTCGTAAATATGATGATCATATGTTCGTCCTATTACAAGATTATCAGGCCGCTTCTTTGAGTGTGAACCAAACTGCAACAAGAATTATTTCTTTTATATACTAATTTTCACAATTACAATAACACATGTATCTCAAAGAGGGAGTAAATTTATACCTAATTGCTCAAACAGTAAAATAAAATATAGATATATAAGTATTTGTAATCAAATATGACATGCTAAATATTTGTAAAAATACGACCCGCTCATTTTGTCACTTAATGTAAGCATTTAGCTTAGCTTACCACAAATAGACTGCAATCGGTTTTGAGAGAATAAAACTCAAGTGAAGATTCACCTCCACTTTCAAAAGGCCTAATGTTATCGTTTCTTCGACTATATTTCACAGAATTATCCTTCTTTAAATGATATATTTCTGTCAATACAGAATTTAGAACATTGCTAGTTTTCGTTCCATGTAATATCAGTGTCTTTTTCCCAAGTTCCACCTGAATAAAATTGATACACAATTAAACATTCCATTCATCCCAACAACAACAACAAATCAATCAATATATTAATTTAATATTTAAATAAAAACAAACAATAAAAATCACCAGTTTTGGTGCACGTTTCTCAAGCTCTCTTTTGGCTCTCAGCGATTTAGGGGTTTTAATTCGCAACATGATATATAACTGCAATAACGTCGACACATGAAATTCATGAGCATGATATCGAGACATCAACATCCTATAAGCCATTAGCTACTAAATACATATAGATATACACACCTATTTACACATATGAATACATACTATGTAACATGAGTATTGAAAACCCTAAATTAGATAAACTATATGTATAAAATATCACCACGTATTTCACTAACAGTTAGTAAGTTAGAAATTAGGGCGGAGAAGACATTACCGGAAGCAAAAGTCCACGGCGGCGGCAAATAGTTTTTATTTTCAGAGAGCGAGAGATAAAGAAGGCCGGTCTCACCCTAAATAGTTTATTTTAATTTCTAATTTTCTGTATTTTCATTGTTGCCCCTTTAATTTTGGGTGTTTGGCTAAAAAATACTCCGTACTGGCCAAGTAATATAATTACGTTTTTCACATAAGGTGTTTGTTTTGTTTTGTTTTGTTTTTTTATTTTTTTTTTTCCCTTATGATGAGGTGTTTTTTTTCCTTCGCATAAGACCATCTTTAACGGACCTGCTCACCTCAATTTGGATCCGACACGCCTCTAGTGAAACGCATTGGTGGCGCTTGATGTTGGCGTGCTAGCAACAAGTACATGAACAAAATTGGTGTGCAACATATTTTACTTGTTTTTGATTTGTTCTATTCTTTTTTTATTTATTTTTTATCCACTATTACACCCAACTTTCAATCATATATTAAGATATCGCCTAACACTCACCTCAACACGTCACCCTATTATTTCTCAGTTTACCAGCACGTGTGTCAAGCACCCCGCCCCAACATATCAACACGTCACTTTTGCCCGCCATGATTAAAGATGGTCTAAGACAGTCTCCAACGCGCGTGCTTGGCTTCATTTTTGGACGAAAACGCTTCAAGCACGCTTCTTATACGGCGTGTTGAGGAAGAAGATTGTTTGACGTGCTCATTTTGGCACGGGAGTAAGTCTAGCTTGTTAAGTTGATTCACCATTTATATTGGTCAATTATTTATTTTTAATTTTAAAAATATTTTTTATATCCTTATGACACCCAACCTTCAATTATAATTTCACACATCACCTAACATGCCACTCAACACGTCACCCCGTTATTTCTCAGTTTACCAGCACGCTCGCCAAACATTTCACCTCTACTCATCAACACGCCACTTTTACCCCCTATGGTTGAAGATGGTCTAAGGTGTTTCTTTTTGGCATAATGTGTTTGTTATTCGGTTCACTTATCCTTATGATATCCCACTTTCGATGTTTGTCATATCAGTTTTAATAGCTTATGAAAATTTATAGGGACTTGAGTTCATAATTTTAGTAAGCTATAAGTCATAAGTTTTGTTTGGTAAGTCATAAAAAATAACATTTATAAGAATCGAAAGCTCTTAAAAAATATACTCCTCATAAATAGTTTATTAAATAAAGTAGAATTATAAGATCTGGAATTACCTAAAAATCCTTCATTAAGTTATTTCACAAATTATTTAGTTGTTTTTTTCGTTATTTTATAAATATAAGCTTCAACTCCAATTACCTATCAAACAAATATGAAAAATAATAAGTTCGAGTATCTAATTTTGTAAATAAGCTCCAATTTTAACTTGATGACTATTTTTGTTCAAACATACCCTTTAACCTTGAGAATCTCCAATATTTTTGTTACAGTGAGTCTTTCAACAAATATGGCAATTGCTTAATTAGTCATCGTACGTGATTTAAGCGAGTTACTAAATAACTCAAAAATTTTACTTACAATCGAACTCGATTTCTAAATATGTATTTAATATTCTGTATGGGTTTGATTTATGCTTTTGTGATTATTTTCAAAGCTATAAATTGCATACAAGTACAACTATTGTCATATTGTCAACTACTTTTCCTTTTTTATACCTTTTTTTAAAGGCTAAGTGGCTAACGCACACATACCTAACACGATTTTTACATGAATATATACTTTCTATCACCTATGACTTGAATCGAGTGGTGGAACTTGAACATTTGTGTTGAAAGGCCAAGGTCATTAGAAACTTGAATGATTTCCTTGATTGATAATAAACCCTTTAAACTTCATTGGTGTATTGCGATGTTACTCCAAACAACAAACTTTCTTACATATGTTATTTTTATCTCATAGTAAATGCATCCCATGAATTCACGAAACCAATTTAGATAGCCATATTACTTATGCGACCCCACAACGTTAGTTATTAAACCTGCTCATGTTCGTCTCATATATTTCACGATCAGATGATTTGTAAAAGTAGCAATTAAAATATATAAAATGAACAATTTTATACCTTAATATATTATGTACTAGAAAAAACTCCTCTATCTGTTGTTATTTTTTAAAAAATTACTCCGTATTTTGTACAATGTAATTTAATGTAAATCACAATTGTATACCATATGATAAAAATTGCGTTCATTGTGTTTCTTTTAACCGAATATTTAGGATAAAAACTCTTCTTAAAATTGTTTATCAAATAATTCTGGAGGGCCATTTAACTTAAAAGCATTTAATTACCCATATGATATAAATAAATTAATGCACTACTCTTATTATTAAAGGAGACTATGGCCCTCTCTAAACTACAAGAGGTTATGTCTATGCTTGAACCTATGATTTAAGGTCAAGGGAACACTCCGATATTGTCGATGACTCTTTTATTCTTTTTACCTACAAATCTAATTTGAATAGGTGTTGATATTCTCAATCATTATTGTGTATCAAAAATAATTTGTATGATAGAAGTACCTAGTGTATAAACCCAATGACATCAACATTCTGTAAAGCTGTAAAACACACTATAATATGAATATTTTTTACTCATTTAGTAGTTATGAAGTGTCAAATTTCAAATTCGAGACCTTGTACTATTTGTAGCATAATTTAGTCTACCTTTTAGTAAATTCCAAACTTTGTGAAAAGAGAGAAACCGAGCACGTATGTTTATTGAGACACTTGTCAATCTTTAATCCCATGTGACACTCCTAGTAACATAAATGGATGACGTGTCACAATAGTCTGTCTTCACGTGTTCCACGTCATCTTCTAGTACATACATACATACATACATTAAGCATTAAGCAATAAAACCAAAACTCAACATACGTGCCACCAAGTCAATTCAATTAGTCAACCCCATATCTTTTCCAATTACCTCAACAATGAGCCAGGGACAACCGCGAAGACCACAATCTGAAGAACAACAATCACATGAGCCCATAAAATACAGTGACGTTTTCAACGTCTCCGATCACCCCACAAGATGCTGCTGACATGCAAGCCGCCGAGAATTTAGTTCTCGGCCAGACTCAAAAAGGTGGTCCGGCTGCCGTCATGCAGTCCATGGCTGACGTCAACAAGAGCCTTGGAGTTCTTGGCGATTACGGAGATAAGGACCCCGGTGTTGCAATTTCCGACACCGAGTTCGCTGGACATCGTATCATCACCGAGTCCCTTGGTGGAGAAGTAAGCTTTATCGATATCTAATATATTACTCCCTTACTCTAAAAAGTATGGTCCCTAAAATTATTTTCTTAATATTACAGTAATAAATATTATTTTTATTTCGCTAAAGTTAGCTGAATCTTTTTAAGAAATAAATGAGCAGATGTATAATCATATCACTATGAAAATTTTACATAAGTACCCTTCAAATTGCATAGAAGACATATCAAATTTAGCTATAGGATGCCCTATATTTTTGGAATTAAACGGTCACTAAATATAATTAGACCACTCCGAAATTTCATTGAACTTTGATTCTGAAATCACCACTTTACCTTAAAGTAACAAATAGGGTAATAAAGAAAAGTTATTTTGAAACTAACAAGCATGGTGGTTCGCGCTTCACCGTGAGAGGTCGCGCGTTGCCACTGTTGTTTATGGTAGAAAGAAAGTTAAAAAAATTGGACCCAAATAGTAGGAGGGAGTAAATTGTAAACAAGGTGTGCGAGGACTAAAAACGGACAAAAAGAGGAGAGGGTAAATCGTAAATAACGAAGGGTGTAAATGAAAAATGGGCGAAGATCGAAAGCGAACAATTGAGAGTGGAGGGATTAAATTGAAAATTTTCAATTTGAAATTGAAGGTTGAGGGATAATAAACCCGAGCCTACACACCCAACCCGAGCCTGAGACGTAGCACCAGAGCCTAGGCTCGGGCCTGAACCTATTTTTTTGGGTGAAACAATTTAGGAGTAAAACATGCTCAGATTAAAATTTGGGTTGGAAAATTATGTACAGGTATTGGGCCAGTATGTCCGTACCAACTTGGCTTCCTCTCCAGCTCCGGCGAAGTTGGGTGGTGATGCGGTTACGATTGGAGAAGCGTTGCAAGCAAGTGCGGTGTCAGCAGGTGGCAAACCGATGGATGAAGGTGATGCGGCTGCAATTCAAGCGGCCGAAGTCCGAGCAAGTAGCCGCAGGCAGGCAGTTCCAGGAGGTATAACTACAAGGGCTCAAGCAGCGGCAGCCCGGAACGCTCGAATTGTTCATGATGAAGATAAAACTAAGCTAGCAGATGTCGTGGTGGCAAGTGTTTTTTGATCTCTTCTCCTTTTTATAATATTAGTCCAATAAAATGATTATTACTTTTATTGAACTCCCAGTTAGTGATTTTTGTTTAGCATGATATTAATCTTTTTAGCCTTGATAGCCAACTTAATAAATTATTCTAAGAATTATGAGCGTATCATTTCAGTTCGTTTCTTCCTTTTAGTAGCTATTAGTTGTGGAACTTAGAATATTTGTTTTGGACTTTTTGACTTTTCAAAGTCTATAATGATAGGACAAATAGTTCTTTTAGACGAAAATTGGATTTCTTGAAGTAAGGCTAACTGTTTGGATGTAGGATGCGAAATCGTTGATGTCTGAAGACAAGCCAGCGACAAGGGTGGACGCTGAAGATGTGATATCAGCGGAGATACGTAACAAGCCACACCTGGCTACCTACCCAGGAGGTGTAGCATCCGCTGTTGCTGCAGCGGCCTCAATTAACCAAAAGAAGTGAAATTTGGTTAATTGTGGCCAAGTATATAAAAAACAAATGTAATATAATACTCCCTATAAAATAGGTTTATTATGATGATAAATGATAGATGTATGATGACATGTTCCCTATGAATAAAAGTATAAAACTTAGTTTTCACTATTAGTATAGATAGATCTGCCAACGGTTGTCATAAGATTATCAATCTCAGCATTGGAAAGTTCTCCAGCCCTGTAAATTATTGTTTCAAAAGCTTAGTATGGAATATGTATTTTGTAAACAATGAATATCTAATTCACAAATGATAACATCCGTTGATTGATTACGGATACAATAATGAACCATGTCAACTTAACATAGTAAAGAAGTTCAAAAAATCCCAAAAGCGTTGCAGAGTGACAAAACTAGTAAAGTAGTAAGTACTCCACAAAATAAAATCTACCTAGAAATAAAGAGTAAGCCAAATTGAAATCGAATTGGACAAAATATACAAAATTAACAACATGCAATTAACATAAAACAGTACACAATATAATCAAAGAGCTATATTACATGACCTAACAAATCATATTTACAAAAAGATAATGCCCAACACATTTGTTAAAATGTTAGTGCACAACTCAAGTGGCGCAAGTTGCTCAACTTGCTCAATTTGATTTTCGAACTTTATTGCTCAAGTTGCTCAACTTGTCCAAGTGGGTTTAGGTCATTATTGACTAAATTAATGGTTATGGTATTTAGTGGCCAACTTGATATTATCTTTTATGGCATACTTGCTTAATCAAGTTGCCTTTTATTTTGTTTTATTAGGCCTAGTTGTTGGTGTGTTCACATGTATGCTAGTTGTCATATTAGTGTGTTCACATGTATGCTAGTTGTCATCTAGCTTTACAAGTGGGTCTAGTTGTTGATATGTTATGATTATGTTTTGCTTTAATCCGCTATATAAGGATTTGATTGTAACCATTTGAAATCAATCCAACACATTTAGTTTTTCTTCTTGTTCATATTATTTCCTTAACCTTTTATTCATAGCAAATAACTTGTTGTTTTATGGTATCTAAAGCTTGGTTCTAAGTTAAACTTTTGTGTGCAATTACTCAAAGTTTACTCAAAAGTTCCAAACTAGTTATCATGCTATCAAAAAAGGAAGGCACAAATGGAAACAATGGTGGTATGGTCAATGGAATGGAGAAACTTGTAGGTAACAACTACAAGTATTGGAAGATGTGTATGGAGGCTTTTCTTCAAGGTCATGATCTATGGGAACTTGTGGCCGGAGGTGAAGCCATAATTCCCGTAGAAACTCTAGAGAATGTAGAGTCTCGAAGAAAATGGAAGATACGATGTGGAAAGGCTCTCTTTGCATTGAGAACATCAATTAGCAAAGAGTTCATAGAACACGTTCGTGATATTACTTCTCCAAAAGAAGTATGGGATACTCTTGAGAAACTCTTTTCTAAGAAAAACACCGCAAGGTTACAATTCTTGGAAAACGAGTTAGCAATCTTAAGACAAGAAGGTATGACTGTTTCCGAATATTTCTTACGGGTCAAAAATCTCTGTTCTGAAATATCAGAGATTGATGCCAACGAGAAAATTAGTGAAGCTCGTTTGCGAAGACATCTAATTCGCGGTTTGAAGAAAGAGTATGTCCCGTTCATAACCTCTATTCAGGGGTGGGCTACTCAACCTTCAGTTGAAGAATTGGAGAATTTACTCTCTAATCAAGAAGCTTTGCCCAAGCAAATGGCTAAAGGATTTGAAAATGATGCGGTATTGTTCTCGAAAGGAAAGAACAAGAAGAAGATTTCATCCAACGAAGACGACAAGGAAGATTCATTCCGCAAGAAGAATGAAGAGGAGAAAGAGTCTTTAAGTGATGATGAAAGTGAATACAAAAAAGGAAACCTCCAACATGTTACAAATGTGGAAAGGTTGGTCATATTAAGAGATTTTGTCGTTCCAAAGTCACAAAAGAAAACGTGGCTTGCACAAGCAACGATGATGAAGTGAAATGGGAACAATGTTTTACCATTGACACGGTTGGGAAGACGAATCAATGGGATTTTGATTCGGGTAGCTCTCGTTGTATGACCAGTGATGAAACCATCCTTTGTAATAAGGAAGTTGTTAGTAATGTTCTTTTCTCGGAAGAAAAAAAAGGTCTAAGTGTTGATGAAGTTGGGAGCATTGTCTTTCTATCAAAGTTGATGATTCGGTTGAACTTCTCATGGTGAAGACTCTACACAAATTTCAGAATCAAGGAGTTATGATGCTGAAAATGGAGTTGAAAATGAAGAAGTAAGTGACAAATCGGATGAGAAGAAATCAACAAAGGAGGAAAGACAACCCGGGCATCTCAATGATGATGAGATGGACATCAACAAGGTATTTACATGTTTTTCTTCAGGTGGCGTTTTCGAGGAACCGACAAGTTACAAGGATGCCAAAGATTCTCCGGATTAGAGAATAGCAATGCAAGAAGATAATGGTGCATTGGAGAAGATTGAAATATGGGAGGTTGATAAGAAGCCGGAAGCAAATAATCCGGTTACTTGTAAGTGGGCTAACCTCTTGAAGAACTCGTATGGAACCATTAATAGGTTCAAGGCTCGGTTTAGTGATGATCTTTTGGGTCATTGTAAAATGAAGAATCAGGGGGAGATTGGTTGTTTTCTAAGGGTGAAAATCGGTAAGCTAGAAGATGGATTTTTAATCTCTAACAAGGGTTATGCAAGGGGTATCTTGGAGCATTCTAACATGGGGGATTCAAGATACATGATTACTTCAATAGAACCAAACCTCAAGCAAGAGAAAGATTGTGAGAAGGAGCCAAAAGAGTTTACTTGGTTAAAGGGATTGATTGGTGATATACTTCAACAAGTATATGGTGTTGTCAAATTGAATTGTGACAACGGAAGTGCAATCAAGCTAGCTTCGATGCCTATGTTTTGTTCACGTGCTCAGCATATAGAAATGCTTTGTTGGTTTATTCGTGAAAAGGTTTGTGATAACGCCAAAATTATACATGTTTATTGTCGTTATTTCGATCCATTGTTGTTCCATTTGTATGTAATTGTTATACGTATGTATTGTAATTCATGTACATTTGTAAAAAGTCCATTGTGAATGAATAAATGAAGACCAACAGCGAAAACAGAGTTAAAACGAAGATCGAATGCGTAAAACAGCCCGAAACCACTGAAACAGGTCCAAATGCGGCGCATCTCTCTTAGATGCGGCGCATCTTTACACCAAATAACTCCCGACAGTTTCAGATGCGGAGCATGAAGACTTCTGGGCCAAAATAGCAACAGATGCGGTGCATCTGAGATGGATGCGGAGCATCCAATCCAGATGCGGCGCATCTGTCCCAGATGCGGCGCATCTGACCCCCTGCCGACAGTCCTGAGTGCAGAATCGAGCTGGAATCTACTGAACGTAAAGAGATGCGGCGCATCCCAAAGAGATGCGGCGTATCTGGTCACTTTCTGGCCAAAATACCTAACTTTTGAGGCTATTTAATGAAGCAAATGGCTACTTACTTGGGGACCTTCACTACTACATTCTCCCCCAGTTTTAAGACGATTTTCAAGGTCCAAGGAAGGCTGCAAGTTAATCTCCACTCTTTCAACATCAATATTAAGCTAGGATCGTTTATCGCAATTGGTACTATTGTTCTATATCTTTTTAACATGAATTCAACTTGTATTTACTGTTTCATTAGTTCTACTATGATTATGTTAGGCTAAAAGCCTTGTGTGTTTGCTTCAATGTAAGATTTATGGCTTGGGATTGTTCTATACTTTGATGTTATGCTAGTTATACATATGTTTGATTGATTTAATTATCTAGTTCAACCGTAAGAACCATTGTTATGCATGTTTAGATCATTACTTCAATTATATAGATTGCAACCTATTAATGTGAGTTAACTAGGAAAACAATCTATACTTCAATACATCTAGTAATCTAGACGATTAGATACATACACTTAAGTGATTTTGTTATGTGTTTAATTCGGTAATTGAATAAGTTCCAAAGCAACATAGTTATGAAATTACCTCAAGTGATTGTTGTAATTAAGGTTTCACATGAGTTTAACCGGGTTGAATCTAGTTAGTTAATCAATCTAAATCACCATGTTCTTTCAAGAAATCCATTGTTGTAACTATCTTTATATTCTAGTTCAATTATACGAGTTATGACTTGATTTATGTGAATTTATCAAAGGCTATAATTTGTACTTCAACACCTAGTGATCTAGACACCTATATGTGAATATAGGATGGTAATTGGATGATATTTAGGTTTTACAATCATGTAGTTTACTTAGAGTGATCTTAGTAAACTAGGTTTTATGTGAATTTAACCAAGAAAGAATCCTGTTGATTAAACATAGTTCTTAAGTTTATAGATATTGTGAAATTGATATAAACTACTCTTTTGTAACTATCGCATAACGGTTTTAATTATAAAAGAACAATCTCTGTCATCTATCAAGCATAGAAGTAAACACCGCATTCTCATTATTGTCATTCATTATATTTATTTACTGTTTCGTTAAACAAAAACACAACTTCAAATATAAACCCCCTTTTTAGAATAATTAATCGTGGTAAAATCATTTAAACAAACTTCTCCCTGTGGATCGAACTGGTCAATTTACTTGCTAGTTACTACATGATCGGGTTTTAGTTGCATGTATTATGTGTTAATTATTAAGCATATTGTCTACATTTTAAAGGTTACGTCTTGACACATCAGTTTGTAGCGGGGATATAAAGCTCACAAAGATATAGACGGATGATGTCTTTACTAAAGCTTTGATGAAGATCAAGTTTCTAGAGTTTCGAGAGGTTGTCGGAATTTTTGATCGGGAGTTTGCACTAAGAGGGAGTGTTAAAATGTTAGTGCACAACTTAAGTGGCGCAAGTTGCTCAACTTGCTCAATTTGATTTTCGAACTTTATAGCTCAAGTTGCTCAACTTGTCCAAGTGGGTTTAGGCCATTATTGACCAAATTAATGGTTAAGGTGTTTAGTGGCCAACTTGACATTATCTTTTATGGCATACTTGCTTAATCAAGTTGCCTTTTATTTTGTTTTATTAGGCCTAGTTGTTGGTGTGTTCACATGTATTCTAGTTTTCATATTGATGTATTCACATGTATGCTAGTTGTCATATTAGTGTGTTTACATGTATGCTAGTTGTCATCTAGCTTTACAAGTGGGTCTAGTTGTTGATATGTTATGATTATGTTTTGCTTTAATCCTCTATATAAGGATTTGATTGTAACCATTTGAAATCAATCCAACACATTTAGTTTTTCTTCTTGTTCATATTATTTCCTTAACCTTTTATTCATAGCAAATAACTTGTTATTTTAACAGTCACAAAGTAATCTTGTGCCATGGATTAGTTGTATTGTTTGGTTATGTTTACCCTTGAAACTCAACATTCACAACTTATTAGTCCAGACCAAGTTTTTAATGCTAGTTGGCTTAAATCACTAGTTAAAAAATAAAATAAAATTGCAGCCCAGTCCGTTGAGTAATAACCAAAAAAAAAAAAACTTTAGCCTTTTAAGTTGACCCACCCAAAACTAAACTAAAAATGGAAACTGCAACCTTGGTCGTCTAATTCAATAGGGAAATCCAACCAACCCCCTTTTCCAACTATAAAACAAATACCCTAGCAGTACGTAGTCGATCTCATCATCATCATCTCGATTACAGCTACACAATTGTTGCTTAATTTTTTTATTAATAGTTTGTAGCCTTATTATTAATGTTAAGAAATTGAGTTGAATATCAACCGATGGGTCGACATTCAAGAAGCCTCCGCCTTTGTACTAGACGACATTTATTTGAACTCGAACTCCTCGATTATGACAGTTGGTACTACATATTTCAAAAATTAAACTCAATTATTGATCAAGATTCTTTCGGTCTAACCTGTTCTACTTTTCGTCGTATTCAAAATTCAACGAGTCGTAAATCCTTGAAAATCCGATGCTCAATCGGTCATACTATCGTTGATTCCTTTATTATCAATAAATTGCTTAGCCGACATGCTACTAAATTAGAGACATTGACTCTTGGTGGTTGTGTTCGAGGTTGCCAACATATCACATATTCATGTTTAACCCCATTGCTAAAATATGGATCTACGTTGCACTCTCTTTATCTTGATCATTGTGGTAGCATCACCGACACAGAACTTCAACTAGTTGCTTCTGCTTGTCGGTTGTTGTCTGTTATCAGCCTTGCTTATACACGTATTAGTGATGATGGGTTGAAAGTTTTATCAAAATCATGTAAATTCTTAGAGGAGTTGAATCTTAGAGCATGCGATTATATTAGTGACCATGGGATCTTTTATCTAAACCAAAATTGTCGTCAACTCAGAGCGCTCAGAATAAGAGGTTGTTATAATATCGGTGGTGCGGGCTTTAGAGACTGTTCTCCAACTCTTGCTTGTTTAGAAGCTTTTGATATTCAATTGGAACCTTATATGGGTGTTAGTCATATTGTAAGTGGAGGTGGTCTCGAGTATTTAAGTCTTGGTCTTTCCTTTTTTAATGGCAACCGCCTATCTACAAATTTCTTATTGGATCCTATTGGTTTAGGATTTGGTTCAAAACTTAAATATCTTAACATTAGTGCCTCTAGAGTTGATGATGGTGTTATACTTAAAATCTCAAGAGGGTGCCCACTGTTACAAGAGTGGAACTTAACATTTTGTGGTGGGATTGAGATTTCTGGTTGGGAGTCAATTGGATTATATTGTCAAAATTTGGAGACACTTCATGTTGCAGGTTGTGACATCCACCTTTGTGAAAAAGGATTGGTATCTATAGGTGCGGGTTGCAAACGCCTTTCTTTGTTATTCATTGACGAAGAATTCAGTTGGAACGATGATCTTACTAGTTTACAAAGACAAGGTGTTGAGATCAAATTTCAAGAATCATGGAATGATGTCCCAAGCTGGGCATTTAAAACTCTTGAAAATGAAAGAGGACATTGAAGAAGATTCATTCTTTACTTCGATTCATACATCCGTTTAATTTTTTTTATTGTATTAATGCATGATGCTATTTAATATTTTAAAACTCTAAATATGCTGTTTAGTTTATGTGTTCCCTTTTATACATTCAATATCTTTTTTTTTTTTTTTTGAAAAGCAACTATGAATTGGTATTATTAACAGAAATATACAAGGGAGAATGCATGGGACATTTGATCCCCCAAACATTCTGATGAAACAGAAACCTCACATGGCCAAGTGCATTTAACAAGAAAGCCCGCACCTTGGTTTAAAAACACAAAGCTACAAAGCTTACAGAGAACTCACAAAAACAAATAACACAGGGCACAACCTATTGAACTTAACCTGGATCAAAAATCAGTTTCGGACTTAATAACCATTTATGCCAATCTAGAGATGTAATCTTCGATCGATTGCTTATCCATTCGAAAGCTTTGAGTTGGATTTCGCTTACAATTTTTGGAGCAGCCCACGAATCTTGATGAAAGACTTTTTGATTCCTGTTCTTCCAAATGAAATATCCGGACACCCACTTAGTGGCCTGCCATACGAGACTTATCAACTTTGACGAACCGATACCACCGTCTTCCGAGAACAATTCAGATAGAGAAGCGTTACCCGAAAAGCTAATACCCAACCAATTAAAAATCCTAATCCAAACCTCTACCGCATGCTTACACTGAAAAATAGAGTGTTCCACCGATTCCGGGTAGTCGTTACAAAGTGGACATAAGACTGAGTCGAGATCCACGCCACGTTTTTCGAGTTCAATTCGAACCGGAATGCGTTGTCTAAGAGCCCGCCAAATAAATAACCACACTTTTTGTGGGATCATTCTGTTTCGCATGGTACTAATGTCGAATCCATGATCAGCCAAAATGATATCATCAATTCTTTTGGTCATGGCCTTTGTTTTGTACACCCCACTGTCATCCAACTTGCACACCCATGAGCTACCACCATTAACTAAACCTGAGATTTGCTGTACCTGCCTGATTAATCCGTCGAGTTCACCACACAACCTTCCGGACAACATCCTTGACCATTCCCATGAAAAAGACCAGCTGCCATTATCGAACGTGACCCTATCCTTCACAGTAGCATTTTGATCTAATTCCAGCGGAAACAATCTGGGAAACTTGTCTTTCAGTCTCGTGTCCCCAACCCAAATGTCATTCCAAAAGAGCGTATCTCTACCATCACCTATCTTTCTTTCAAATAGCACATTAAAATCCAAACCAATATTAAACAAATCCCATTCCAATTTGATAATATTACCCCATACAGAATTGAAGTTAACCGAAGAGCCTTGATTAAGTTTTCCCAACCCCCATCCCACCCATAGATACTTTTAATAACCCTTACCTATCTTAGTTGACAATTTTATATCCATGTGAAAGACTTTCAGATATATTTTTCTATGAAGCTTAAAGTTGTGTATTTTGTTTTTGAAATTGTATATATCGTTATCTATACATACTTTAACAACTAAAGGAGGTGTCCCCAAGCCTAATGCCGCCCTCCAATATTTGTTTTGATAAATAGATAGATGTTTATGCAGCCAGCTAGCTGATTAAAGAATGACTTTTGAAGAGTATGAATTTTTTCGATCGAATTAGTTGATCTCGAACCAACTATCAAATCAACTACAAAACAAGCAAATTCAACCGAATGACAAATAAAAGAAAACCATAAGCCAGAATCTCCAAATCAGCAAATATCCAGAAAGCATACTAGCAAAAACATCCAAGAAAGTACAACTACAGTCATAACTTAAATAGTTTACCCAAACATTCAAAACTGATGACAATAGAGATACATGATAATGTAAAATGACCAGAAACGCATATGATCTATCTCTTTTTGGACACACCAACAGTCTTTCCCCTACGACCTGTAGTTTTGGTGTGTTGTCCACGCACACGAAGACCCCAGTAATGACGAAGACCACGATGGTTCCTGTCAGTTAATCACAACAATCAGATAACCATGTCATCATCAACATGTTTCCAAAAAAAAAAAAATACATTGTAAACCCAATATATATATCTCAAAGTTACACTAGTTCTAAACTTAGATCATAAAAAGATAAGTTAAAAAAAAGAACAGGATAAACAAATCTACTCGCCTTCACAGTCATGATTTAATCATTCAAGATATAACACAGCAACATAAGTCCACCCAAATTGACCAATCCCCTTGCAGCATATTATTTTGTAGGTCCATTCGAGATATAACAGAGCAAAATAAATACCATAAAAGACTAAAAAATAAGATTTTATCAAAAAAAGGGACTAACCTGATCTTCTTCAGACGCTCAAGGTCATCTCTCAACTTCATGTCTAGAGCATTCGATGTCACTTGAGAGTACTTGCCATCCTTGTAATCTTTCTTTCTGTTTAAAAACCAGTCTGGGATTTTGAATTGGCGTGGATTAGCAACAATTGTCATAAGATTATCAATCTCAGCATTCGAAAGTTCTCCAGCCCTGCAATTATTATTTCAAGAAAGCTTAGTATAAAATATATATACTTTAGTAATAAATGAATATTATTTTCACAAATAATAACATCCGTTGATTACAGATACAACCATGAACCATGTCAACTTAACATAGTAAAGAACTTTAAAAAATCCCAAAAGCGTTATTGAAATCTACCTAGAGATAAAGAATAAGCCATATTGAAATCGAATTGGGAAAAATATACAAAATTAACACCATGCAATATAATCAAAGAGCTATATTACATGACCTGACAAATCATATTTACAAAAAGATAATGCAACACAGTCACAAAGTTAAAAAAAAAGCCCCATATTAAGTGAACGTTCCGAAATCCAAATTCAGCAATTCTCTTAAAAAACGAAGTCATACAAAAAGTGATGAGCAACAGATAAATGCCTAATGGACCCATCAAAAATTCACAAAAAAACATATATGCATTGAATCGAAGATAAAACTCCACAGTTTAACAATAACAGCATTACTCTGTATAAAATTCTGAAATAGATTTTTTAATTTGCCTTCTAATAACTTAATTCTAGCGACAGTAACCCGATAAACAATGTCAGCAGCTGCAATACATACATACAAGCAGAGAGCATAGACCACGAAATTTACAGCCTGCACAATAACACTTGTAGCGTGATTCTGTAATATGTGATTTTCCTAAAGCGTATATTATGGTGCAAAATTCAGTCTATTGAAATTGCAAATCCGTAAATTAGTCTAGCAGACCACAAATACCGTCAACAGTAGCAATACATAAACATATATCAAATCAAATAAATCAAATAAAATTATTCAAAAATCATTCAATAAAGTATACAGTGAAATTCACTAATACACACTCAGAACAAATAAAAAACTAATATATATACAAATTCTACCTCTTGTTCATGTCGACGTCAGCTTTTTTGCAAACGATGTTAGCAAAACGGCGACCGATACCCTTGATCGACGTCATAGCGAACATAATTTTTTGCTTTCCGTCAACATTCGTGTTCTGTACACGAAGAATGTGCTGGAAATCTTCATTTGCGACTAGAGACTGCGTAATTGTAAACGTAAATTAATAATTTAAACAACCGAAATTCAAATACAGATCCACATACAGTTAAAGAGATATTGAATTTGAGGGATCTGTTGTTTACCATGATTGCAGTCGGAGAGAGTTGCAGGTGATGACGGCGGCTGCTGTTTTGAAATGATGAAATCGCTGCTAAATTGCAAACCCTAGTTTTTTTGTTTAAGGATGAAGAAAGTTTTATATAATACGTATGTGTTTTATTGGGCCGGTCAGACATTTTCAATTATTGGGCCAAGTTAAGTTGAATGGGTATGAACTGGTCCATTTCGAGAATAGCTTTATAAATAAATTCTTGACATTTTTTATTTTTAGCATACTAAATTACTAGTTACTAGCTAATATATATAACCTTTATATAAGTATATATCATCATTCAAGTTGGATTCTATGATTTAATATTGCTTTACAGAAACATAATTTTGAATTACAAATATAGTTTACATATTACTCAGTAATATTAATATTAATTTCTGTCACTATTCTAAGAATCAAAGTATATTCCACCAAAATAAAATATATTGTACTCGCAATATGGTTTAGATCTTATAGCGAACCCGCGCTTCGAAGCGGGGTAATATGTTTTCTTTTACATTATTAATCGAATTAATTGTCGTACATTCTATTCAAATTAATTTTCAAATGTAACGATAAGATAATAGAAAGTAAAAATACAATCAATAATCAATAGTAATGATAATTTAAAAAATATTTTATAAATCATATGGTTTAAAAATAATGTGACGTAGATGTTTAAATTATTGTTAAAATAAAATATGTAAATTGCTCTATAAACATGCACCACCAACAAATATTGCAAAAATACAGAGATTAAATAAATATTGAAAACTCTTCACGAAGATGTGAAAAGCCCATAAGACGAGTTGTATCGCACCACCAACAACCCCGTTGTTGCCTATGTGGCAGGCATGAAACGCCACCATTCGGCTGTATCCCGGCGTTGGGGCATCGCGTTTTTCCGGCGTTGGGGAGACTCCAACGGTGCTTCCAACGGCCGTTGAGGCCACGTGGCTGTTTTTGGTTGGTCAAAAAATATGGGCCATTTTCAAGTTTGAATAAAAAAAATAATTTTAAATTTATTTATCTATATATACACATCTAAATATATATTTTACACACACGATATCTATATTTCTATCTTTCTTCTTTAAAAAAAACACATAGAAAGGAAAATACATACAAAATGTTCGATTTTATCATTGATGATTCGGATGATGAAAATGTGGTTAATTTTGTTAACAGTTTAACGGAAGAAGAAGAAGAAGTGGAGAGGGAAGCGAGTAGTTCACGAGTCCTTCGAACACGGATTTATATTCCCAGCAGTGGCGAATCTAGGATCAAAAATCAACGGGGTCCTCTACAATTTGAGTAGTACTTTGTAAAAAAAAAATTCCCAAAAGTACGAGTGTTTACTTCATAAAAATTGTTGATTTTAAAAATATATGGGGTCCTATCTTTCAATTTAATGGTGTCCTATCAATTTTTAGTAGTAATTTGTAATACAAAATTAAAAAATAGTGGGGTCCTTTGACCCCAATGCCTTGGTTGTACACTCGCCACTGATTCCCAGAGATCGTGAAGAGGCGGCTGTGAGGTTATACAATGATTATTTTTCGGAAACCCCTGCGTATCCCGAAAAAAAATTCAAACGATATTTCCGAATGAGTCGTGAATTATTTATCCGAATCGTCGAAGGTATATCTAACTTTCATAATACAACTATTCCCGATTATTTTTTGTTTTTTAGGGAACGTCCAGATGCAATTCGTCATCAAAGTTTGACAATCCTACAAAAGTGCACCGCGGCCATACGTCAAATGGCGTATGGAACTACACCGGATATGTTTGACGAATACATAAAAATTGGCGAGAAAACGACTGCTTTATGTCTAGATAATTTTTGTAAATGCGTATTTCATTTGTTTGCTCCAATGTATTTGAGAAAACCAACCGCCGATGATCTTGCTCGGCTTTATAATTTTCATGCACAAAAATATGGTCTACCGGGTATGTTTGGTAGTATTGATTGTATGCATTGGCAGTGGAAGAATTATCCAATTGCGTGGCAAGGACAATATACTCGTAAGGTGTATAATTCATCACTTCTCGATCAAATTCACCTGAGTAATGAACCTTACGCAAACATTCAACGGACTCATTTTGAAAATTGGTAGAAAATATAGAGTTTTAGAGAAATGAAGTGTGCGTTATAATTTGAGATGAGTGGGTGTTTATATAGGGAATACAAATATAGTCGTCTGAAAAAAATAAATAAATAAAATTAAACGGGTCAAATATAGCCGTTGTACTCCGTAATTAAATAAGATTTTTAAAATATAAATACAATCATATTAATAATAAAAAATAAAATAAAACAGAAAAATAAAACATTAAATGCCACAACAGCATTCCACTACCACAACACGAACTCACAACACCAACTCACAACACCACCACTACTCCACTCAATAATTCAACACGTCATAGTCATCAAAAAAGTGCAAAAAGTGCACAGCACGAATTCACAACATGAGTTACCATTACAAATGGTCTAAAAAGGATAAAAAGCAAGCAACATACGGATAAAAAGCAAGCAACATACTCCGTATGTCCTTACATGACTCTATGGGTGCGTTTGATAAAACTGAATGATTTAGCGCTGAATGATTCATAATCTGAACGGTTCAGAGTCTCTTAATGAATTTAGTTCTGAATGACAATAAGCTGTTTGATAATCATTTTAAATAAACAATATGAATCAATTAAATCAACTTGTTATCGTTTAACATTAGCAAAAACTTCAATATAATTATTTGATAAGTATACTGGATACGATTTAAGAAGAATATTACATAAAATTTAGCCTCTTAATGGTTAAGAGAGTGTTTTAACTCTGAATGGTTCAGCACTGAATAATGAACCATTCAGCACCATATCTCATTCAAAGGTCAGAAACAAACGCACTGAATGCTGAATGGTTCAGCATTCAGTGCTGAACCATTCCATTAAGAGGTAAACAAACGCACCATATGGCTCATATGAATACGACAGTATACTCCCTGCAAAATTAAAACAATTGAAAACAACCCTCACCATACATATATAATTAAAAGAATCCATGCTTTGAGGAATAAATAAGTTTCATCATAGATATGTATGCTTTGTTCGATGACTTTCGGTCCAGTTTGAGTCTCTAAAGCACTCCCGCTCAAACTGCGGGGATGTTAGACGTTAGTTCGTAAGGGCTTCGGCCCAGTTCATTGCTTCGGCCCGTATTCTAGAATAGTGTAGCATTGCTTTATGTTCACACTTTGTATGTACGATTGAGATCAATAAGATATACAACCAGGGACGGAACTTAGTGTATCACAAATGGGGTATCCGCCCTCCCTGAATTTAACGGGGAAAAAATTTTACACTATTTTTTTTTATACCAAAAATAAGGTTTTTTAGTGTTTACCCCCGCTGAATTTGAAAAATTTATTAAATTTTTACACTCGCCTCGTCTATATCCGGATTCAAGTTCCGCCACTGTATACAACACCTATCCGTCCAACAATAATAACACACTCACATGTTGAGTTTTGAAATTTAGTCAAACTAACTCATCCTTACACGATTTTTATCAATGAAAATTTTCAAGATATAAATGACATTGCGAGCATGGTATCAGGGGCGGAGCTTAAGGCAACTCAAAAGGGGTATCCGCCCCATCTGGATTTAACGGGGAAAAAATTTACGCTAAAAAAAAGGTTTTTTACTAAAAAATAAGATTTTTATTAGTGTCTACCCCTGCTGAAAATGAATGATTTATTTAATTTTCGCATACGCCCTATCTGTTTTTGAGTTCTGGTATGGTCCCAATCAACATTTCTGGCTATGGTGGGGGTCCTCCATGACGTATAATTCTATGGTTTGGCACTTCGAGCAATTAACTAGCTAAAGATAAACATGGCATTGCAAGCATGGTTCTTCATGTGTTAATCAATACGGGCCTGTTTACTTTGTTTTTCATTAAGTAATATATGGATAAAGATGGCAGTATAGATAAAGAATGACTATATGCAGTAATTAGTTAATGAAGAATTCTGTTTACTTATTTTGCTGAATAAAGGATCTGAATGATCAAATTGACAATCATACCCTTAAACATGTGTTTCTTTAATCTCATTCCACCATGAACAATAACAGCAAAAATAATTTTTTTTTTCATCTTTAAACATGTGTTTCTTTAATCTCATTCCACCATGAACAATAACAGAAACTATCTATAAGTTTAGTTCGGAGTATATATTTTTTGTGCAATTTTTAGTACCAAACAATCATAAAACATACACAATGCACGAAACAACTAAATAAATTATTTAGGAATTTAATACGTGGAACGACGAGGGTGAAGGTGTCTTCAGAAATTGATTGAGGTTTTTTTGTAGAATAAAAAGCGGGCATATGCAATTGATTGACGGAGCATAAGAATGAGTCCTTGAGGTTACGAATGCGATGATTTTTTTTGTATAGATGAGGTTCGATTACCGGGCTTGTGCAAAAAAGGGACGAAACAAAGATTTCATCAATGAAAGAATTATAGGTAGAGGAAAGATCGAGATAGTAAAGAGATGGGTTTGTGATGTGGGTGTAAATTTGAGAAAGTAACGAGGGTAAAGCTGGAAAAAAGTGGGTGAATGGGGAGTACATCGCTTTTGGGCCTGTCTGGTAATCCTTCAACACAGCCTTCCATATAAAATTAAGTTGCAAGTAAACACCAAAATTGATTACCGAATAATCCCTTTATAACATCCGGTCCATAAAGCCATTAGTAAATATGCCCTACGTGTTTATACTATCATAATACAGTTACTGTTTGTGATATAGAAAGGGTGACAGGTAATTTTCAAGATATGAATATTGGCAACATGACTTGCATGTGACTTTTTGAGTTTGTGTAACAATGTACCAATCAACATGTGTGGAAGTGGCCTATGACCATGCTATAACAACTTAATTGACTTGGACCCACTTCATATTTTAATACTACCTAACCGAATTTCTCTTCTTCACAATATTTTCTTAACCAAGCACTTTATATCTTTCACTAAATATTAATCACAATTATACTCGTAGAATAAAATATTTAAAATTTATTCAAACACAAGATACAACCAAAAAAGCATTTGGTTCCACACCTCCTCACGTCAAGCTCCGCCACAAGTGTCGCTGACGAGTCCCTTGACAATCACTACAAGAAAATGCTCAAACTGGGTCAACATTTTTCGGGATGTCACTATGTCCCGATATGACCACAGTTCATTCTGCTCGGTTTCACCAACCTTTTGAACTCATATATTACATGTATTGATGTATATACTTCATAAATGGGCACTAACAATGTGATTATCAAACTTACATTATATAATATTATTTTACACGTGTTTTTTTACAAATGACTTTACCTGTATTTTTATTTTCTATCTGATCTACTTAAGATTTGTACTCTATAGTTAATACTAGCCTTTAAGAGCTCGTGTGTTGTATGGAGACTCTTAATCAAACAAACTGAAAACATATATGTTATATATATCAATTAACAGTATGATAAAAAGAGTATAAAATGACGATTACATGACAACTACAAAATGACCAAAAACAACCTAGGAGGGATTATTAATGTACATCACAGTTCCACTTTCAAAAACCATACAAATGCGAAATAAGTTTATACCAAAACCCATAAACATAAAACTTTGCATATGGATGGTCGATCAACCAAAAAGTAATGCCGGTTTCATGTGCCCAAAGCTTTTATCATTTGTGACAACATGTAACAACCTACCATTGATCGTATAACAACTTGTAAATTTTATTGATTATTTTAAGAGTTTGTGCACAAAAGTTTTAAAAAAGTCATACATGTTAGATACAGGTATCCAATGAGCAAATTGCAATATGACAACAGGCTATGTAAGGTCTAAATTGCAAAGGAAAAATTACAATACAACATCCAACTTTCATATCTCAATTAAATTTGTTCGACAATCAAGAATATAATAAAAGGTATAAGCATAGAAATAAGCAATTGTTGATGAAGACTCAAGTTCCAATTCCGTTTTAGGCCCTTTAAGATACCAAGTGTTTCAACAACAAAGTTCGCACGGTCACTCATGCTAATAAGACATCGGATTCACCAAAAATACTATAACATGAAAAAGACAATCGATGTTACATTTAACAAATTCAAATAAAGTTACTCGTATGCATAACTACTTAGCCTAATAACAAAGGCATACAACATGAATATGAATTTAATAAGCACATATGGTTATGCTACATTTAATCAAGTACCTTCACTTTCAAAAACATACTTCCATGTCTGAAAGTAAAATAACTTATGGTAAAAATGATAATCATATAAAACAAGTTTAGTTAACGTTTAAAACAACTTTAGTCCAAACGGGCACCAATGGCAGTTGTGACTTCAATTGATCGTGAGGTGGAAGATATCTTATTGCATCGAATAGTACGAAGACGAGGTGTGCCGAGCTATATAGAATACTTGGTCAAGTGGCAGAGTTTACCTGACAGTGAAGCAAGCTGGGAGGCTGAAGACTTGTTGTGGCAGTTCTCGGACAAGATCAACAAATATCACGAGGATTACACAACGAGGACATCACGAGATTAGGTGGGGGAGAATGTCACAACCCATTAATATTTTAACCCATTCTACTAAGCTTGTGCCCCAATATACTTAAATCAAAGAAAGTCCAAGAACTCCATGGAAGCTCTCTAGAACTTTCCCGTTGATTATTCCATGGAATGGTGTGAAAGGTTCATGGAAATATCTATATCCATGTACATACTTGAATTTTCTAGTCCTTAGATCATAGCCATTGATTTAGATTAATCTTAGCCATTCATTTTATGATAGAAGTAGTATAAATAGGGATGACTTAATTTGGCACAACACACCTCAAAACATTCTTGTATCTCTCTTGTAAAACTTTCTTAATCAATATATGTATTTTCTTCAATTCCCACTTGTTCTCTACTTTGTTCTTTTTTGGTTACTTGAATCATTAGAAAGTACGAGTGAGGCTGACTTAGTAGAGACTAAGTGCCGCACGTGAGCTTATCGAGATAAATCCGCAACAATATAATATAATATAATACTTCCTATAATATTTTAAATATTGCTTTATTTAGAATTTTAGAGTTTATTTTATACTCTGTAATAATATTGGATTTTCATTACCTTATAAACCAATCTTCGATGTTTCTTAGATGTTTGATGATTTATTTATTTACTTATTTATTTATTTTATTTTCGCAAACAAAAAAGCTTTTGAATATTTTAATTTTAATTTTTAATAAAGCAAAAATACTTGCGAAGTTTTATTTATTTATAAATCTAAAGAATAATTAGCTATTCATCTTATTTTTCATCTGGACTTGTACCTTTTTTTAAATAGACTTGTACGTTTTCAAGTTCCCTCTTTTTATACATGTTTGCTTCTTATACTTCCATATATATACCTTTTCTAAGCAACTTTTACAATCATTTTCCTCTCATCTTCCAATTTCTGGTTATTTCACATTCTCTCTCAAAACCATTTCTCAATTTCACAAGCTCTCATTCTCATAAGTTTTCATCTCAATTAAGGTATCTCTCAATCTCATATGTCTCATCTCATGTTATTAAATGTAATTCTGATCTAAGTAATTGATTCGTTAGCTTCATGTATGAAATTATACTCGCTATATTTTAGTATTTGGATATGTTACATAAACATACTTTTGATTAAGGTTTTTGATTCGTCAAATTCATGCCTGATTTCTGTTATATTAGCTCTGATAATGACTCAAAATTGTACTTGAAATTATACACACTAGGTGTTTAATTTTTAGAGATGTTGCTTCACCTATATCTGATTAAAATGATTGATTCGTGAAGTACATGCTTAATTTCTGTTAAATTAGTTATGATAGAAACTGATTATTTCACTCAGTTATTGTTTCAAACTTTGTATTAGTGTGTTTCATGCTTGAAATTGAACTCGTTAGGGTTATTTCACTCAAATAATAATACATGCCTAATTTCTGTTAAATTAGTTATGATAGAAACTGATTATTTCACTCAGTTATTGTTTCAAACTTTGTATTAGTGTGTTTCATGCTTAAAACTGAACTCGCTAGGATTATTTCACTCAATAATGTTATTGTATAAATATAAGCGATATATGTATCATGACTTCATGCTTGAACTAGCTAGGATTGATTCACTTAATTAATGTTTAAAACTTTGTAATAGTGTTTATGTGTATATATTGCACATATATATATATATATATATATATATATATATATATATATATATATATATCCATACATATATGTTATGTATAAATATATGTGATATGTGTATGTGAACTGATGTTTACAATTATGATATTTATCAAATCTTTGCTTAGCTGTATAATATGACATCTGATCTGATTGAATGTGATTATGAAATAGTGTGTACATATATGTTGATATGTATATGTTCATGTATAAGTTTTGTGAAAGTATATGTATGTATGTCTAGTTTTAGTTGAATGGATGGTGATAATGATTATATACATTACTGTCATTTGCTAATAAACAATGCAACATGATTTAATCAACTTGTTTAGCTGTTTTAGAATTCGGTATAAGATTAGTATTGATTAAAGCTGATTAGTTTGTTTGTTTCATGTTTAATAGAACAGTGTGTACATATCGAAAGGTATATGTATATTTTCTGTTATGCCTAACTATATCTAATGATAATGTACATGACTGTCAATTGGTATAGAACAATGATTAAAACAAAGGTTTCTGCAAAGAAGAGGCCGATTGATCTTTCACAAGGTGTAGAGCTAATGGCGGCTGATAATAAACCTGCTATAATTGACTTGGGTAACGTAGACTGTAATATATTTTCAAATTTCTGGAACAGCTCTTTTTTATGCTTTTTTTTAAGTTGACTGTAATATTTTGTTTTTTTGTGTGTGTTTAACATGACTGGATTTTGATGCTAGACAGCTGTGGAATTCATTGCGTCTAGCAAATAATCTTTTCTACAAGTCTGTGATTTTAGTGGAAATTTCTTTGAAAAAGAGGATAAAGATTAATGCAACACTTAAAGATGCAAATGCTCTTGATGCATTAGTTGAGATTGGAAATGAGCGCTTGATGTGCACGTTAATATTGGGCTGTAAGAAAGCAGCAAAAGCCATCGATGGAGATCAAGTTGATGTGCCCACTGGTAATGAAGAAGCTGTTGTCTCAGGTTCTTTTTTCACTTCACTTAGAATAATTTATATTCAACAAAATTGCAGCATCTTTATTATCTATTTTGTTTATGTAAACAGTAATTTTTAGATATTTTTGTTTGATTTGACTTCAGGTGCTGATGTTCTTCAGTTGAAGAATGGTTTGTTTTTAGCAAAAACTGCCCTCCTCAAGTTTATGTCATTAATGGTCAAGTATATGAACATGGTATTTTACATCAATCAAGCTCTCAAAGAAGCAGGTGCCTTAAAGCTAGTTATTCAGACTGGGACGTTGAAGGAAATGTTTACTGTGGTGTCAGGTCTCCAGAAAGTAGTAAAAAAAGTTGCAGATGGTGTAAAAGATGATAAAAGTGACGCTAGTGTGTTAGAGCATACTAAAGCTGATGTTGTAGCTAAAGCTGATGTTGTAGCTAATCTTGAAGTGCAGATTCCTGCTAAAAGTGATGTTACTGTTCTAGATCTATTCCCTGTTAGATCAGAAGTGCCGATTGTTGCTTTGGATAAAAAAGTTGAATAGATGTACAAGCTACATGTGAAGCTAACAATCTTGGCTTAGCTCTCTTCCCGGATGTCATTTCCCTCCAAAAGCTGCTCTTTTTGATGCTGCTGTAGCTGCTAAAAGTGACGTTACTATGTTAGATCTAATTCCTGTTAGATCTCAAGTGCTGATTGTTGCTTTGGATAAAAAAGTAGCTATAGACGTGCTAGCTGCAGGTGAAGCTAACAATCTTGGCTTATCTCTCTTCCCGGATGTTGTATTGGCTCCAAAAGCTGCTGCTGTTCCAGATGCTGTTAAAGTGCCAATTATGATGGATACACCTTGTGAAAAAAGTAATTATTTCTAATTCAAACTTTATATGTGAACTTTTATTTCTAACTTTGCTAACTGTTTGTTTATCTTGTAGTTTCTGTTTCCCGTGAATTATTTGAGAATGTTGCATCTGGAGTGAATGCTATTAATGATGGTTTGTTTCAAATATCTGAGAAGGTAATAATGATGCTATTATGTAGATTTTGTTATATTATTATTATTACATATTTTAAAAATGGTTTAATATTTCATTATTTTTATCAACACAGGTCACATCTAGCATTGGAAATGTGTCAAATTTGAAGCATTTGCTTGATGATCTCCTTAAGTAGTGCTGGTAACATTTTCGATTAGTTTTTATCTATTTTTTAATGTTTTTTATTCTGATAGTGACTTATTGAAATGAGTGACGTTTATCATCCCTTAATCTAATCAATGGTTTTTTGATGAACAATTTGCTACTGCTGAATTTGGGATAATGTTAGATGGTCTACTAATGAATACTGATGAATTTGTTGGTTGTTTGTTGCATCTGGAGTGAATGCTATTTTTGAATTTGGTGTTGTTGGCTGTTTGTTTTTTCATTAAATTGACTATATTGTGCGTTATCTTAGTATGGTTTCTGTAATACAAATTTAGCAAAACTTTCCAGTTAAGACATAGGAAATCTATGCCCTTCAGTGAAAAAGAGTTCCGCTTTACTCTATATTCATCGTTTCAAATTTGCAATAACAATTCCCAATGTTTTCTTTTTATTAAAAACTTGGTTATAAGTTGCCATTACAATTACTTACAACGTGCAAAATTTACGGCGAAGGAATACCATCTAAAGTTGCGGTCTGACCGAGCTTGAAATTCTGATTTACTTCATATTTACCGTTTCGAATTTGCAGCATTTTGTGTCAAAATTGAGGATGTAATTAAGTAGTGAAAGAACTTGAAAATGAAAGTTCGAGGTTTGGAGTTGATAGGAAACTAGTGAATAGAAGTGACCATTTTATGCATATTGTATTTTCTTAAGTGTACATCTTATCATATAAACCTAAATCTCAGCCTTAATTCAAAACTCAAACAACAAAAAGTCAAATGTTTCTAATAACAACTCAGTAAACTATGATACGTATACATATACAATATCAGAGTTTAGGAGGAAAACATTTTCAGACATGTAATTAATTTGAGCATAATCACTCACAGACACAACATTTTCAGTAATAAGCATATAAACTAAAAAAAAAGCGACTTTTATTCTGCATTGATTTATTTCTATAAGCAACTTGAAGTTGCCCAATTCAAACCCTAATAGAAAACAATGAATCAAAATGTGTAGCTGATAATGCTAAAAACGAACATATATTTCATAGCATTATCCCTCAAGAAAGACAAGCTTTTAGTTGCAATTGTTCTATTTACAAGTGATATTCGTTTAAATAATAAAAGGTGAAGACAAAAGACAGATTCGACGAATTGAAGACACAAATGAACAAAAAGCTTAAAAGTACAAAGTACAATCAAAGTGGTTCCAATTATTGATAAGAAACGTCTCAAAATTACAAGAGTACAAGATGCGAAACGCAAAGTACAAGATATTAAATTATACGCAAGGACGTTCGAAAAATCGGAACCTGGACCAAAGTCAACTCTCAACGCTCGACGCAACGGACTAAAAATTATGAGTCAACTATGCACAAGAATATAATATAATATTTAAATAATTATATAAATTATTTATATATTATATTATATATTATAAACGTCGGCAAACAAGAAAACAAAGGAGTGCGAGCTGATACCTACCACCATGCGATCGCATGGCTTGTAGGCATATTTTCCATGCGATCGCATGGCCCTGAAATCCAGGCCACATGCTATAAATTCGCGTGTTTTGGCTCAGTTTTAAAATATATATCATTTTTTCTCTTCTCATTCATACGTAAATATATATATATTTATATTATAATTTTAATTTTAATTTTAAATTCTAATAATAAGGGTTTGTTAGCGAATGTTGTAAGGGTGTAAGTCGAAATTCTGTCCGTGTAACGCTACGCTATTTTTAATCACTGTAAGTTATGGTTAATGTTATTTTTAAATTAATGTCTCGTAGCTAAGTTATTATTATGCTTATTTAAGACGAAGTAATCATGATGTTGGGCTAAATATTAAAATTGGGTAATTGGGCTTTGTACCATAATTGGGGTTTGGACAAAAGAACGACACTTGTAGAAATTAGACTATGGACTATTAATGGGCTTTATATTAACTAAATGATACCTCGTTAATTTAATATATAGACTTATAATTTGACGTATTTATATATAACCATATACGCTTGACTGGGCACGGTGGGCGGGATATCTATAAATACTAATAATTATTCATTTTACCGGACACGGAACTGGATTAATAGTTAATAGACTATTTGAAACAGGGGTGGATTACATTCAAGGGTAATTGGTGTAATTGTAAACAAAGTAGTAAAACCTTGGTCTACACGCAGTCGATAACCTGGTGTATTCATTAAACAAAGTATTAAGACCTTGTTACAATTCGAATCCCCAATTAGTTGGAATATTTGACTTCGGGAATAAGGATAATTTGACGAAGACTTTTGCACTTTATATTTATGACTGATGGACTATTATGGACAAATCCGTATGGACATATCGAATAATCCAGGACAAAGGACAATTAACCAATGGTAATAAAACTAAAATCAACACGTCAAACATCATGATTACGGAAGTTTAAATAAACATAATTTATATATTTCATATTTAATTGCACTTTTAATTATCGCATTTTTATTTATTGTCATTCTATTTAATTTCACTTTTAATTATCGTACTCTTTAATTATCGCAATTTTATTTTATCGCACTTTTATTTATCGTAATTTCATTATTGTTATTTACTTTACGCTTTAAATTAAGTTATATTTATTTTTAATATTTTACATTAGGTTTTAACTGCGACTAAAGTTTTAAAATCGACAAACCTGTCACTAAACGGTAAAAACCCCCCTTTTATAATAATAATACTACTTATATATATTTTTGTATTTTTACAAATATAGTTTTAAAAATATAGCGTTAAGCTTGTTTAAAAGATCCCTGTGGAACAAACCAGACTTACTAAAAACTACACTACTGTACGATTATGTATACTGCCTATAAGTGTTGTAGCAAGGTTTAGGTATATCCATTCTATAAATAAATAAATATCTTGTGTAAAATTGTATCGTATTTAATAGTATTTCGTAGTAAAATTAATACTATTTCCTAGTACACCTCGCACACATCAAGTATTTTTGACGCCGCTGCCGGGGAAATCTAAAACGCCGAAAGCGCAACGCTATAAAAAAAAAGATTTTTATTAATTTTTAGTTTACTTTTATAAAAATACGCTTTTGTAAAAATACGTTTTAAATATACGAAAATATAAAAAGAGAAAAACAAAATTTATATATTTTTAAGAGATTGTTAAATATATAAGTTTTATAAAGTTTCTTTATTTTTAGTTTGTAAAAATATAAATTTTATTTAAATATTTTGTATTAATATAAAACAGAAAACTGAAAAAAAAAATATAATAAAACTCGAGGCCCGGTACTGTAGCAGCCCAACTCTGGCCCGAAACCCTAGCCCATGCGATCGCATGAGCCCGAAGGCAAAAATCCATGCGATCGCATGAGCCTATCTGACACGCCACAGTTGACTTCCTTCTGCAATCATTACGGAGTATTATTATTAATTATATTTAATTTAAACCCTAATTAGGTTTTGATTTATTTATTATTTAGTTTAGTTTTATTAATTAATTTGTATTTTTAGTTTATTTAGTTTTAATTAAATATAAAAATTAAAAGTTTTATAAAATAAATAATATAAAAATAATATTTTTATAAAAATTGTACTTTTTACAACTTTAAGTATATTTTTATATTTTGTATCTTTTTATTCATTTTAGCGTAATATTTGTATTTTTCGCTCGTAATTAGATCTAAATCATAGTTTTTGCCATAGTTATTTTAATTTCTAGATTTTTAGGCTTTGCCGTAAAATCCCTTAAGTGCTTTTTCTTTAGACTAAGATTTAGGTGCTTTAGAATTTTGCGACGCCATTTTTATATTTTAGTACCTTTCTAAGTTATTGCCATTTGGGATATAGTTTTTCTTTTAAGCTTTAATATTTTTAGACGCAACTTTTAATTTTTAGTTTTTAGACTTTTAAGTTTCGACGCGCTATTTTCTTATTTTTATTTTTCAACGCCTATTATTTTTTGACCTTTTATTTTTTGACGTTTTTCGACGCGCTCTTTTTCTTTCTTATTTCTCACCGATCTAGTTTTTAGGACTTAGATTTTTTTTTCTATTTCTTATCTAAAATTTCTTTAAATTTCAACGAAAAATTATTTTAAGTGGTTAAATTGATAGACATCCAAATTTTCTGCTTCGTAGTAATAGTTGGATTTGTTAGTGGCTGAGTTGTGAGCTTCCGATTTAAAGGGTTCTGGCTCCCTGCTGCATCTATTGGCTATTCGAAACGTGGACAAAAGCAGAACAGTCTGTTAATTTGATAACTTTAATAATTTTTATCTTTTATAACTAATAGGATATTTAGTGAATGCACCGAGCAAAACGTTCACCACCTTTCGTACGTTCACCACCTGTAACTCGATCAAGACATTTAGCAAATATTGTAGCCGTTGATTTTTCTTTAGAATCGTCATCCAGTCAACCAAGTACTCCAATTCAAATTTCTGATAATCCATTCTTTGAACCCGACCTCACAATTGAGAATCCGGAGAATATTCAGGAACAATTCATAGATCCTGAACCACTAATCTTTCCTCCGGAACCACCAATCATTCAAACAGAGATTGTTGAGGAACCAACCATTAAATCAGAATCCTCTAGTGATTCAGATTCAACAAATTTAATAATGGAGAATCTGGAACCTCTAAGTATGGAAGACCGAATGCGAGCTAAACGCACTGGCCAAGGTCACGCAATTACTCAACCAGACATTAATGCGCCAGATTATGAAATCAAAGGACAAATCCTACACATGGTAACTAATCAATGCCAATTTAGTGGTGCACCGAAGGAAGATCCAAATGAACATCTTCGTACCTTTAATAGGATCTGCACACTATTTAAAATCCGAGAAGTGGAGGATGAACAGATATATCTCATGTTATTTCCCTGGACTTTAAAGGGAGAAGCTAAAGATTGGTTATAATCGTTACCTGAAGGGGCGATTGATACATGGGACGTTTTAGTTGAAAAATTTCTTAAACAATTCTTTCCGGCATCTAAAGCCGTGAGACTTCAAAGAGAAATTGTTACGTTTACACAAAAGCCAAACGAAACTCTATACGAAGTGCGGACAAGATTTGGAAAGTTATTAAGAGGATGTCCGCAACATGGTTTAGACACTTGTCAAATAGTACAAATATTCTACCAAGGATGCGACATCACTACACGAAAAGACATCGATATAGCAGCTGGTGGTTCCATTATGAAGAAAACCGCAACTGACGCTTACAAAATTATTGATAAAACTGCTTCCCACTCACATGAGTGGCACCAAGAAAAAGATATCGTTAGATCATCTAAAGCAGCTAGAGCCGATTCTAGCCATGACTTTGATTCCATTTCCGCAAAGATAGATGCTGTCGAGAGACGAATGGAAAAGATGACTAAAGATATCCACTCAATACGAATTAGTTGTGAGTAGTGTGGAGGACCACATTTGACAAAAGATTGTCTCAGTATTGAACTAACAATGGAACAAAGAGAGAATGTTTCATACATAAACCAAAGGCCTGGAAATAATTATCAGAATAATTATCAACTGCCAAGACCAATTTACAATCAAAACCAGAACTATAATCGAAATGTTCCATACAACAACCAACAAGGTCCAAGCAATCAACAAGTATCCAATAATACTTACAATCAGCAAAGACCTAATTTTCAAAATAAACCACCACAAACCGATGATAAAAAGCCAAATTTAGAAGATATGATGTCGAAGCTAGTTGAATCTCAAACACAATTTTTCACATCTCAGAAACAAACGAATGAACAAAATGCTCAAGCATTTAGAAATCAACAAGCTTCTATTCAAAATTTGGAACAAGAAGTAAGTAACCTAGCAAGGTTGATAGGTGAAAGAAAACCGGGAAGTCTACCTAGTGATACAAATGCTAACCCCTGGAATGAAACAGCTAAAGCCATTACCACAAGAAGTGGTGTTATACTTAAACCACCTGAAATACCTGTAATTTCTGATGAAGCTATTCCTACTCCATAAGAACCACAATCTGATCAAGGTAAAGAAACAGAACCGGTAGTTGAAAAGGTTAATGAAGATAACACAGTTAAGGCTAAACCTTATGTTAAACCATACCAACCACCACTTCCTTACCCGAGTAAAATGAGAAAAGAGAGACTTGAAGCCGAGCAATCCAAATTCTTGGATATGTTTAAACAGATAAATGTAAATCTTACTTTCATTGATGTAATTTCAGGAATGCCTAGATATGCTAAATTTCTGAAAGATCTAATTACAAATAGAAAGAAAATGGAAGAACTCTCGGCTGTTACTATGAATGCTAATTGTTCTGCAGTGCTGTTAAATAAGATACCAGAAAAATTATCAGATCCAGGAAGTTTCACAATTCCATGTTTTCTGGGTAGTCTTAGTTCAATAGAAGCATTGGCAGACTTAGGTGCTAGTATAAATCTAATGCCGTATTCACTATACGCTAAACAAGACCTTGGAGAATTGAAACCAACACGAATAAGTATACAACTAGCAGATAGATCAGTAAAATATCCTAGAGGGATAATGGAGAACATGCTAGTTAAAGTTGGTACTTTAGTATTTCCAGTAGATTTTGTTATTCTGGACATGGAAGAAGATTCTCGAGTACCTCTCATTTTAGGAAGACCATTCTTAAACACAGCTAAAGCAATAATAGACGTGTTTGGTAAGAAACTGACCCTAAGTATAGAGGACGAGAGTGTTACCTTTTCTGTTGATAGAGGCATGTAAAAACCGCAGTCTGCAGATGATACATGCTATTATATTCAAACTATAGAATCACATGCAGAATTGTTAGAAGAATTTCCAATTACAAGGAACAGGAGAATGTTCTTTAGGAGAAGGAACTGAACCAATTGATGAAACTGAAATGTTAGCTACACTTATGGCTAATGGATATGAACCAACAATAGAAGAAATTCAAATGCTAAAAGAAGAAGACATATATCGATATAAATCATCGATAGAAGAACCACCGACATTAGAGTTAAAACCACTTCCAAACCATTTGGAATATGCTTATTTACATGGTGAATCTGAATTACCTGTAATAATATCGTCTTCTCTTACTGAAAATGAAAAATCTAAACTCATTTCTGTGCTAAAAGCTCATAAACCAGCTATTGCATGGAAAATTAATGATATTAAAGGAATAAGTCCTTCGTATTGCACACATAAAATCCTTATGGAAGAAGGTCATAAAACATATGTGCAATGCCAAAGAAGACTAAATCCTAATATGCAAGATGTTGTTAAGAAAGAAATTATTAAACTGCTTGATGCAGGTTTAATTTATCCAATTTCTGGTAGTCCATGGGTAAGCCCAGTTCAATGCGTACCTAAGAAGGGTGGCATGACTGTCATCACAAATGAGAAAAATGAGCTTATTCCTACTAGGACTGTAACAGAATGGCGTGTTTGTATTGATTATAGAAAATTAAATGACGCCACCAGAAAAGATCACTTTCCCTTACCCTTTATTGATCAAATGTTGGAAAGATTAGCCGGAAATAGTTACTATTGTTTTCTTGATGGTTTTTCCGGATATTTTCAAATTCCAATAGCACCTGAAGACCAAGAGAAAACCACGTTCACGTGCCCTTATGGTACTTTTGCTTACAAACGCATGCAATTTGGACTTTTCAATGCCCCTGCAACCTTTCAAAGGTGCATGATGGCGATTTTTCACTACATGATAGAAGAATGCATGGAAGTTTTCATGGATGACTTTTCAGTCTTCGGTGATACATTTGAATCATGTCTAGTTAATCTTGAACGAATGCTTATTAGATGCGAACAATCAAATCTAGTACTTAATTGGGAGAAACGCCATTTCATGGTTAAAGAAGACATCGTCCTTGGATATAAAATCTCAAAGGAAGGAATTGAAGTGGATAGAGCTAAAGTAGATGTAATTGCTAAACTTCCACATTCCACCAATGTTAGAGGAGTTAGGAGTTTTCTAGGGCATGCCGGTTTTTACCGACGTTTCATAAAAGATTTTTCTAAAATTGCCACTCCTATGAATAAACTCCTAGAAAAGGATGTTCCATTCATCTTTTCAGATGAATGCATCAAATCTTTTAATATTCTTAAAGAGAAACTCACTAATGCGCCGATCATGATAACTCCAAATTGGAATCTACCGTTTGAACTAATGTGCGATGCAAGTGATTTTGCAATGGGAGCCGTTTTAGGACAAAGGGTTGAAAAACGATTTCAACCTATTTATTATGCTAGTAAGACATTACAAGGAGCACAAACGAATTACACGACTACTGAAAAAGAACTCCTTGCTATTGTCTTTGCTTTTGATAAATTTCGATCATATCTCGTTCTAGCTAAAACGGTGGTCTATACCGACCATTCTGCTCTTAGATACCTATTTTCGAAACAAGATGCCAAACCACAATTAATTCGTTGGATCTTACTCTTACAAGAGTTCGATATTGAAATCCGAGATAAAAAGGGAGCAGAAAATCTCGCCGCTGATCATCTTTCTCGTTTTGAAAATCCTGAATTAGAAGTTCTAAATGAATCGGCCATACAAGACAACTTTCCTGATGAATATCTATTGAAGATAGATTGTAATGAAATTCCATGGTTTGCAGACTATACAAACTACTTAGTATGTGGATTTCTTGAAAAAGGATTATCGTACCAAAAACGAAAAAAATTCTTTAGTGATATAAAACATTATTTCTGGGAAGATCCACATTTGTTTAAAAGTTATCCCGATGGAATAATACGCCGATGTGTATTCGGGGATGAAGCTAGTCAAATCTTAAACCATTGTCACACAGGACCAACAGGAGGGCATTATGGGCCTCAACTCACAGCAAGAAAAGTTTACGATGCTGGATTCTATTGGCCTACAATTTTCAAAGACGCACACCTTCTTTGCAAATCCTGTGATGCTTGTCAAAGGGCCGGAAAATAAGTGAACGTGATGAAATGCCACAAAATGTCATTCAAGCATGTGAAGTATTTGACATTTGGGGTATTGACTTTATGGGTCCATTTCCAAAATCTCATAATAATCTCTACATTCTCGTTGCCATTGATTATGTATCTAAATGGGCGAAAGCACAAGCTCTCCCAACTAACGATGCACGAGTTGTAGTCGACTTTTTAAAACGTCTTTTTGCAAGGTTTGGAACACCGAAAGCTTTAATAAGTGATCGGGGTACTCATTTTTGTAACAATCAACTTGAGAAAGTTCTCAAAAGATATGGAGTAACTCATAAAATCTCCACTGCATATCATCCACAAACAAGTGGACAAGTTGAAAATACCAACCGAGCTTTAAAACGTATTCTAGAGAAAACCGTAGGATCAAATCCGAAGGAATGGTCCATGAAATTGGAGGATGCACTCTGGGCTTTTAGAACAGCCTACAAAACTCCAATTGGAACCACACCTTTTAAACTCGTTTACGGAAAAACATGTTATCTTCCAATAGAAATTGAACACAAAGCATTTTGGGCTTTGAAGACATGTAATCTTGATTTACATGAAGCCGGACGTCTACGGTTAAGTCAATTAAACGAATTAGAAGAATTAAGACATGAAGCATACGAAAATTCGTTAATCTATAAAGAAAGAACGAAGAAATGGCATGATAAAAAAATCAGAAGTTCAAAAGAATTTAAAGAAGGAGACAGAGTTCTTCTTTTCAATTCACGATTCAAGCTATTTCCTGGAAAATTGAAATCAAGATGGTCTGGACCATTCATAGTTAAAAGAGTTTTCCCGTACGGAACAATAGAGTTAATAAATTCAAATGGGATTGAATTTAAAGTTAATGGTCACAGAGTTAAACATTACGTACATGATCCGATGGAAGTTGACAACGAAGTTAATCACAATTTCAATACCACAGCTAACTAAGTGTGGGGAGAATCAAGTCTTTAAAGGATAATATATATTTATGTTAGAGTTAGATTTTCTGTTTTCGTGTAGTTCTCGAGAATGGAATCCGAATGGTCTTTCCCTAGCAGACCCTAAAGAACTAGTCTTCTCCCCCCATTCTGAATTTTTATTTTTTTTAGGTTTTACGAGATGAAGACTTCCTGTAAACTAAACCATGGTCTAATGCTACACGCTTTGATCACTAAACGTAATAATGACACCCTTCCAAGTGAATTGGTATCGTTAATCAGAGGTAAATTGGACGGAGTAAGAAAAGAATCCAGGAATGAAAATAATAAGTTACATTTTGGTAAAGGAAAATCAAAATCCGCAGCAAAAAGAAGAGCACGACACCTTGAAAGATGTCACAAATGCGGAAAATGGTCACACGAAGGAAAATGCTCGACGAATCAGACATATTTCAATACCGAATTCGTTACTTTATGCAGAGATGGACCGTTCATATGTTTCGAAGAAAAAACGTTGAATGCTCGAGGTTACGCCTATGTAGCTATGGAAAACCAATTAGTCCGACTATCTTATGAATGGGCTAAAACAGGTCACTGAGAATTCTATTTCACAAGTAAGTATGTACAATTTTTATTTTTATTTTATTGTTTTTAACCTTTTGATAATAAATGCTAAATTGTTCGCTATAAAGTATTAAATTAGTATTCAATAAAATTAGGTTTTGCGACCCAAATTATTGATATCATGCGAAAATTTATTACATCACTGCGAAATTTACCGTTTATTCTTAAGGTATAAATATCTTTAATCATTCAACCCAAAATATTTCAAAAATTCGTCATGAGTTAAACTAGGTAATATAACCGAAATTACTTTACCGAAAAGAGGGGCGTATATTTTTGATAATATTTGATTGATTAAAGTGGGATAAAAGACCAAAAAGATTTTTAATTTTATTTTTACTTTGTTTTTAAAATTAATATTAAATTAATATTGTAAACCTTTTAAAATCAATATATTTAAATTTATAAATATTTGAAAAAATTAATATTTTTAATATAAGTTTGTTGTATAAAAACAAAAATATAATATAAGTTTGATGTGAATTTTTAATTTTCATAATATGAATTTTTAATTTATGCATTTTAAATTTAAGTTTGGTGTGAATTTAAAAACAAAAATTTACTTTATTTCGCTAAGTTAAAAATATGATTTTTAAAATTCTTCGTGAGTTGAAAACTAGGTCGTTGAACCGAAATTGCTCTACCCAAGGGAGGAACGAGAACTTTTATTATCATTATTTTTAATCTTATTGAATTAAAGTATGCCAAAAAAAAAACCAAAAATCTTTGCTTTTAAAACAAACGCCAATATGTTTGGAAATTTTGGTAAAATTTTTCTACGCTAATCACCCTCAATAATTTAAATTGTACTGATTTCTTGTAAATGAGGGCATTGCAAGATCTTAAGTGTGGGAAGGGGTTAAATTCTTTCGGATTTTTAAAAATTTAAATTTAAACACTTGGTTACCATTAGAAATACTAGTAACGCAGTAGTTGTATTAGAATCTAGTGCTCTCTGATAATAAAGAACAGCCCTAGTCTTATATACTGACTACCCAATTCTAGTAAAATTTTTCAAAATTTTCAATTAAATGATTTCAAAATCATGTTTATACATATTTTTGAATGATAAAATTAGGTGTTAACACCGAAATTATTGTTACCTCGGAAAGGACATAAATTGAGAAACAACCCAAAAAGTTAGAATTCATTTAAAATGGAATAGAGGACAATAAAAAAGAAAATAAAAGCCAAGTGTGAGAAAAATTTATCAAGTTATTTTGAACATATATCACATATTTTTGTACAAATAACTGAAGATACTTTTGTTTTGAACAAAATTAAATGTTTTACCCGAAAAACTGTAATATATTTGGAAGAAAGATGGATCTACACGATGAATCAATTCCATCATTAAAAGGAAGTAAAGTCTTCCGAAAAAGAAACGCGCTTCTTGATTTAGGTCAGGAAGTTGTCGTCCAGACCAGCTGTAGGTTGAAGAAAAACCTTGAAAAGTTTTCTCGAAAATCAGCTGGAAATCCACGGACCTCAGCATCAAACAGGGTCGCCAAGTGGTCAGACTTATCCTAACCATGAGAGGATCTGTCTCGTAAAATGGGGAGGACGCCATGCAAATTAGCTTGACAAGACTAATGAATCAGACCCCCAGAAAAGGATAATCTCCTTAAAGATCAAAAATCAGCTTTTAAGACTGATATTACTCAATCCTTGAGATTGACTTTTAAAGATTGAGAATTACAAACTCATGGAATTCGATGATATCTAAACTCGAGCTTGAACGAGAAAATATTTTGATCAAAACTACAAACCGATTTGTTTTCTAAAAACCCATTTTCAACGTGTTCATTACCATTGAACGTAAAATCCTAGAAATTCACCTGGAATTCATTAGGTCACCTGAACCAAATCGGGTGTCAACCGTAAGAACGGTGGTTGTATAGTATGGTCGAAGACACGACCTTGTGCCAAACCGAAAAATTATAAGGGTGAGCTTTACTATTGCTCCTATAAAGGATAGTAATTGCATCCGACACGTTATAGACCATAATTAAAAGCATGTCAGGGGACATTGCCTTAACAGTTGCTTGTTCAACGCTTTCCTTTACAACCGGACGGTAGTTTACCGAAAGGTAATATACGGAGCAAGTATACTGGACGTGTTGCTTTCCTAATACAAGGTTAGCAAGTGGGTGACACAAAACCGCAAGTTTTGAGCTAAAATTTTCAAATATGAAACCCACCAAACCCACAAAAACATTTTGCAAACACCGGTAAAGGGTTATTCCGGAAAACTTATCTAGGGTAAAAGCTAGATTTAATTTTCAAAAGATCAAATGTTTTTATAAAGATCCAATTTCCTTAATGGATCTAAATTTTCATAGTCATGTGGGACTGTAAACCACAACATTACTACCATTGTTCATACCGCCGTATAGAAATCACTGATGTACAAAGTGTGAAGAATAAAGAAGTGATTCTAGTATTTTTATTTCAAGACTATATTGCTTGAGGACAAGCAATGCTCAAGTGTGGGAATATTTGATAATACTAAAAACGAACATATATTTCATAGCATTATCCCTCAAGAAAGACAAGCTTTTAGTTGCAATTGTTCTATTTACAAGTGATATTCGTTTTAATAATAAAAGGTGAAGACAAAAGACAGATTCGACGAATTGAAGACGCAAACGACCAAAAAGCTCAAAAGTACAAAGTACAATCAAAGTGGTTTCAATTATTGATAAGAAACGTCTCAAAATTACAAGAGTACAAGATGCGAAACGCAAAGTACAAGATATTAAATTATACGCAAGGACGTTCGAAAAACCGGAACCGGGACCAAAGTCAACTCTCAACGCTCGACGCAACGGACTAAAAATTATGAGGCAACTATGCACAAGAGTATAATATTTAAATAATTATATAAATTATTTATATATTATATTATATATTATAAACGTCAGCAAACAAGAAAACAAAGGAGTGTGAGCTGATACCTACCACCATACGATCGCATGGCTTGTAGGCATATTTTCCATGCGATCGCATGGCCCTGAAATCCAGGCCACATGCTATAAATTCGGGTGTTTTGGCTCAGTTTTAAAATATATATCATCTTTTTCTCTTCTCATTCATACGTAAATATATATATATTTATATTATAATTTTAATTTTAATTTTAAATTCTAATAATAAGGGTATGTTAGCGAATGTTGTAAGGGTGTAAGTCGAAATTCTGTCTGTGTAACGCTACACTATTTTTAATCACTGTAAGTTATGGTTAATGTTATTTTTAAATTAATGTCTCGTAGCTAAGTTATTATTATGCTTATTTAAGACGAAGTAATCACGATGTTGGGATAAATATTAAAATTGGGTAATTGGGCTTTGTACCATAATTGGGGTTTGGACAAAAGAACGACACTTGTAGAAATTAGACTATGGACTATTAATTGGATTTATATTAACTAAATGATACCTCGTTAATTTAATATATAGACTTATAATTTGACGTATTTATATATAACCATATACGCTTGACTGGGCATGGTGGGCGGGATATCTATAAATACCAATAATTATTCATTTTACCGGACACGGAACTGGATTAATAGTTAATAGACTTGTTGAAACAGGGGTAGATTACATTCAAGGGTAATTGGTGTAATTGTTAACAAAGTAGTAAAACCTTGGTCTACACGCAGTCGATAACCTGGTGTATTCATTAAACAAAGTATTAAGACCTTGTTACAATTCGAATCCCCAATTAGTTGGAATATTTGACTTAGGGAATAAGGATAATTTGATGAAGACTTTCGCACTTTATATTTATGACTGATGGATTATTATGGACAAATCCGTATGGACATATCGAATAATCCAGGACAAAGGACAATTAACCCATGGTAATAAAACTAAAATCAACACGTCAAACATCATGATTACGGAAGTTTAAATAAGCGTAATTTATATATTTCATATTTAATTGCACTTTTAATTATCGCACTTTTATTTATTGTCATTGCATTTAATTGCACTTTTAATTATCGTACTCTTTAATTATCGCAATTTTATTTTATCGCACTTTTATTTATCGCAATTTCATTATTGTTATTTACTTTACGCTTTAAATTAAGTTATATTTATTTTTAATATTTTACATTAGGTTTTAACTGCGACTAAAGTTTTAAAATCGATAAACCGGTCACTAAACGGTAAAAACCCCCCTTTTATAATAATAATACTACTTATATATATTTTTGTATTTTTACAAATATAGTTTTAAAAATATAGCGTTAAGCTTGTTTAAAAGATCCATGTGGAACGAACCGGACTTACTAAAAACTACACTACTGTACGATTAGGTACACTACCTATAAGTATTGTAGCAAGGTTTAGGTATATCCATTCTATAAATAAATAAATAACTTGTGTAAAATTGTATCGTATTTAATAGTATTTCGTAGTAAAATTAATACTATTTCCTAGTACATCTCGCACACATCAGTAGCAAAAGTAATTGAAATTATGTAGTACCAGCTTTGAGATAAGACACGTCACTTTCCATTTTGTCTTGCTCTATTTGACCCATCGCCATGTACTATTCAGGTGGGTCGATGTTCTTGCTGACGTTGCCAAAATTTGTTCCCGCTTCAAAAAATTGAGGTCTTCAGGGTGGTCTCTTGAGGTTTTTCGAGCACCGTACAGTCGTTTTTAGTCTGAAAGATCGATCTTAGTGGTTCGTAGGTTGTGTTACATTTGGTGGGTTCTTATGAGCTTTATTGGTTTCGAGAGATTTCTTCGGTTGCTGGTCCTCCCAACGGGTGCTTGATGATTTCTTGTATGTTGGCGTGGATGTTTGTTGGGGTTTTGTTCCGGTGGTGAGTTGCGGGGGATTTTTAACCACTCGGATTTATAATTGTTTGCATCCATAAAATTATAATGAAATGTGCTACATTTCTACTTTTGCGGGTAATTATTTTGTTCAAAAAACATTGTTTGTTTATACTCTATAAAGTGATTTATTTTTTTGGGTAAGCGAGAAAACCCTCCTATGAATGATCACATTGGCTCCCCATAGAAGGTAAAACCTCAGGTAATCAAGCCCCCCGAGCGCGAGACCTGGTACCGGGTGAATTGCACATTATGCACACCCTCTAGTCACACTCCCCTTTTAAACAATTTGGCATATCCAGGAATTGAACCCGGGTTGTGTACTTCATTGGGCAACTCGGTGGTCACTTAGGCATGCCTGAATGGTTATATAAAGTGATTTTATTACATTATTCAATATTACTACATCCATACAACAACTTTATATGGTTGGTAATTTAAACGCGAGTACGAAACATGACTAGTTTGGTTTGTGTGATGAACAAAAACATGTCAAAAATCAGTAATAGTTATCATGGTTCTTAGTATCCTTACAGATCAATAGGTGATTAAGCGATTCTCAACTGCATTTAATAAGTGAATTGTGCCAGATTGCACTATTTGCAGTGGTGAAACTACATACGGGAAAGGGGGCACATGCCCCAATAAATTTATAATTTTTAGTGCAAAAATTTTGAATTTTTTAAATTTTGTCCACAATAGATTTTTTATTGACCAAAGTCTCCATATTTTGCCATCAAAGCCTATATGTTTTGCCCAAAAATCTCCAGATTTTACCCTTAAAAACCTCTATGTTTTATCATAAACCTCCGTATTTTGCTTAAAAACCTTCATATTTTGTCCAAAAAAGTAGCTACATATAAAAAAAATCGAATCTGGTGAAAAAATTTTTGTTTCCGCCACTGAGTAATTGAATATTTAAAATGAGTTTTTATGTTTTAGCAAATTTAAACTTACATGTGAGATGATTGTCAGACGATTATATTACGTTTAATTGCAGACCGAGTTGCTATTATATATTGTTTGCAAGGTTTGTCTAAGTTACGTAAATACGTTGGAGATCATAAAGTATCTAAACATATGATGTCAAATTGTTTATTTTTCTAAATCCAACAACCTTACTTTTAATCTGCCAGTTTTTGTTGCTTTTACTATTTTTCCAGATCTTATTCTTCTTTCGTCATTTTTTTAAAATACATAACTCAATCATAATCCTTTTTAAGTGTTATAATATTTGAAGATTGTCTTATAATACCATCAATTCATAAAGCTGCAAAACCGTAGGTCTTTAACTAGTAATATAATATAATAATTTGTATATTGCTCTATTTAGAATTTAATTTTTCAATATATTATATTAAGAGTTTATTTTTAATTATATTGGATTGGATTTTTAGTTAGGATTGAAACGATAAGCAGTGTAATGACCCGACAAAATCAACATTGACGGCGCCGTCTACTTAGGTCCCGTTACGTGGTCATAAGTCTTTAAAACGACGTTTGACCAAAATATGTCGCATTCATTTCAAATGTAAAGATGTTTCTGTAAGTAACTAGAGGGGGGGGGGGGGTTGGAATAGTTACTTAGTCGATTTTTAAAAATTTTCTTTAGCGTTTTGTTGAACTTGAACTTGATATAGCGTGATTTGAAATGTTTGTTCTCTAATAATGCTAGCAATACAAATATATGTTAAATTGTAAACTAAAGGTAAGGGAAGAGAGAACAAACACAACGATTTATAGTGGTTCGGGAAGATGCTAACTAATCTTCCTTAATCCACTCCTCAATTATACGAATTGAGATTTTTCTTCACTATGATACTCCAAACTCGGTGGAGTGTCCGGATACAACACTAGTACTTCGATAAGCCGCACCTTGTGAACTCTTACGTCACTTTGAAGACTTCAAAAACACCTATAGCTCTTACCACAAGATCCTAATGAACTTATCCTAGTGAAAACACAAATATCCTCTAGATCCCTTTAAGAAGATAGTTTACAAGTAAACTTACAACTTTAAGCTTACAAGTACTCTTGCTAGAATCACTCTAAAAGATTACAAATTAAGTATAAGAATGATATCAGTAAGTATGAGAAAATATGAGTGCAAGAGGTGAGTCTTCAAATGCTTCAAGGCTTGGCTTTTATAGGAAAGAGAAATCTTTCTGAAAGTCATACGGCTCACTGCACGGTCGACCGTGGTTCGACCGTGTTCCTCTGACATCTGATTCTTATGGCCGTTTTTGTCCTTTGAAAATTGTCATTTTCCCTTGTTGAATAGCTGCAACAAAAGGCCAATTACTTCTAAAATTATCCTCATTACCCTTTATGTTTTGGACATAAGCTTAGAAGTTGACATGTCCATTAAAGAAGAAAGTCTTCAATCTTTGACCATTTGTCATTGATTACCAAAAGAGATAATTGCATATTTTTGTCTCTTGATAACCATTATCTTCCAAAATCTTCATCAACCTCTCTTAATCACTTGTCTTTTAGCTTATGGGAGTTTCTTGCCCTTTAGAACATTGTTACAACTTAAATGAACAAGTTTGAGTCTAGTTTGAACATGATGATTCTTGTTACAACTTGACTAGACTTGAACTAATTACATTCTCATACAAATAATGATACATAGAACTAATGGGAGAGCAACTCTTTAATTGGGACTTTTAATGACCATTATTAGTATGTTTAAATGACACTATGTATTAGGACAAAAGGATATGTCACTTGAGTTTTTTAGCCTAAATCAAGCTTAAAGTGTCATTAAGATGTCATTAGGTGTGATTAGTAAAAATTAACATCTTTTGGTTCAAAACTCTTTTGAGATCAAAAAGGGTAACTATTATAAGTGTGTTTAAAAAGGTTTCATAAATTATAGATGCCTCAAAGTGGTTTATCTTAAAGTGGATGAATTTGGTAACAGAGAAAACTGCGGTCGGGCTGCAGTCGTCCGTGAAGTCAGCCATAGATTTACAGTTTTAGAAAAACTTGAACTCGTTGATACATGACACATGTGACGACCCGGGAATTTCCGACCAAATTCAAACTTAATCTTTATATGTTTCTGACACGATAAGCAAAGTCTGTAATGTTGAGTCTTGAAAACTTTGAAACTAGGTTCATATATTCAATTGACCTTTGACTATTCCCGACGATTCACGAACAATTGTTTGTAAATAGCTACATATAAATACAAGTGTATATAAAACATTTTGAATTAATAAAATTATAAAATAGAATCATTGAGGTAATTATTAAAAAAAAATGAATTTATATATATATAAATATATTTGATTGATGTATATAATTATTATTATAGGTATATTGTAATATAAATTTAAATGTGTAGGAATCTAATATTCAATTCAAGTTATTATATGGTATGAATTATATAATAAGCAACAGTATGTAATACTAAACCTACAAGTTAATGTATAGTTACTATTATAATCTTATTATTATTACTTTGATTATTATAATTAAAATAAATAGCAAAATTAATATCAGTATTATTAATGTTATCATATAAATATAAAAATTAAAACATGTAACTCATAATCTTTATTATTATTAGTACTACTATTAGATATTATGATATCATTCAAAATCATTATATACATTATTATTAACGATTATCATTATCATGATTATTAATTATTATTATTAAGTTTTTTTTATATATTTAATATATAAATATATATATATATGTATATATATATATAGTTATACAAATAAAAAAAATATATATATATATATATATATAAATGCATATACATATACAGATTACAGTAATAATATTATTATTATCAGTTTATTATTATTATTATCAATGTTATGTACTATTATTATTGACATTATTATTACTAATATATATTATCATTTATTATTAATATTGTTATAACTATTATTATTATATATATAAATATGATCTTTATTTTTATTATATGTATTAATAGTATTATTATTTTGAATATTATTAATATCAGTAGTTATTTTACTTAAGTCTATTATTAATAAATGTATTATTATTATTATTATTTGTATGTTTATATTTACTAATTATTATTATTGTTTATATATAAATTATAATAGATAATACAGACTCATTAGCTATCAACATCTGCTCTCTTAAATTGACTACTGAATCCAATTTATCTACAGCAAACTAGTACAAATTATCCTCAATTAAGTCATACTAACTAACAAAATCTATTAGAGAGGAATCTGCTTTCTATTTATTTATCTTATTTCTGTACTGGGCAAGTTATTCCTGTCGACCACCAATTACAGAAATTAAACGACTACAATTAGTGTTAATGGATACAAATAATCCCACATTATTATTTACCAACCACCAATCACCCTTTACAGCTTTATTTAATTAATCTAAAACAGAAACGAAACAAAGAACAGGCTTCTGCCCTGTTCGTGGTGTTTTTTTTAAAAACCTTGATTTCGTAACAAACTTCAAAAAGTAATAATGCCAATCTGTTGGAAATCCCTTACTTAATGTTTCTGGAAAGTTTAAAATCACAAATTTTCATATCGAGCTCAAATTTGAAGAGTCAAAGTATACGGTTCAAAATTCAAAAGATTTGTTCATCAAGAAATTCGTAAGTGTTTTGATGTTTCAGGTTAAATTGAGGATCCATATAGTTTACTGGGATCATTTACAACTTATTTCATGTTATAACCTTTATCTAAAACATTCTAAAATTGTTGATTGAATTTTAAGTCTTTGGTGTTCATAACTGTAAATAGAAAAAGTCTAAAATTGAGTTCAATTCCAAAATCGTTAAATGTGGTGTTGTTAGGAGTCTTATACCCAATCTTCCTGTAAATTTACAACTCATAATTCAAACTAACGAATCCAAATTTACGAGTCAAAGATTTTTTTCTAAAAAGTCAACGAATTTGTTCAAAGGGAAATTCGAGTACATTAGTACGTTTTAAATTAAATTAGTGTTTCAGATAGTTTCTAATTATGATTTGAAAACTTTTTCATGAAGTAATCGTTGTCTAAAACAGTCTCTATATTCGAATTCAAATTTGGGTTTCAAAAACGGGTTCTTCATTTTTTTCTGTTCAGTTTAATCAACTTTCTGTTTTAATTAAGTTGAGTAATCTGTAATTGTTTCTGGTTATTAAGTAAATCATAAAACGAACGAGAAAACTTAGGTTGAAGGATTTCTGTTCGATTGGGTTCTGAGGAAGGAGATAGAACAGTTTAAGTCTGGGTTAAATATTATTGGGTCAAGAGTTTAACCAGGAAATCAGGATCAGACGAATGGTGAAGGTTGTTATCGGGGGTTCGAGAGGTCATGGGTTCGAGTCTCCTATGAGACAATTCTTTTTTTACAAAATGCTTTTAAAGGGTATATTCTTATTACTCTTATTTCAATTATTATTATTATTATTATTATTATTATTATTATTATTATTATTATTATTATTATTATTATTATTATTATTATTATTATTATTATTATTATTATTATTATTATTATTATTATTATTATTATTAGTTATTGTTATTTGTACAAGTATCATAAATATTATTATTATTATAAAGTATAAGTATTATTATTATTAGTATCATTATTATTAGAAAGAAATAGGAATATCATTATTATTATTATCATTAATCTGAATAGCATTATTCTATAACTATTAGAATTATCATCATGTAATATTATTATTACTACCATACTTATAAGTATTAGAATTAGAATTATCGTTATTGTTATTATTATTATTATTATTACTATAATCATCATTATAAGTAGTTTATTAACGAGTATCATTATATAACTATTAAAAATCATTAATCATAACTACCAGTAACAGTAAGATTAATATTTTTACAAATATTATTATTGGTATCATGATATTTGTCACTAATAGAATTATTAGCATTATTACCTTATTTAGTAATATTAAGTACTATAATTAGCATTTTTTATCAATATTAGTATAATGTTAATATCAATATAATTACTAGTTTTAACAAACAATATATATATATATATATATATATATATATATATATATATATATATATATATATATATATATAAATTATATCTAATAGACATAACTTAACTATATTAATATATCTATAGATAAAATGAAAATATATATATAATGAAACCTATTAATCTACTATATGTATAAATTATCACTAATAGTAATATAAATATTGTTCGATTACAAGAATATGTTTTAATATATACATGGATAATATAGGTTCGTGAATCCGAGGCCAACCCTGCATTCTTCAATGTCGTCATATGTATTTTTACTACAAAATACATTAAGTGAGTTTCATTATTCCCTTTATATATATATTTTTGGGCTGAGAATACATGCTCAATTTTTATAAATGTTTTTACGAAATAGACACAAGTAATCAAAACTACAATTATATGGTTGAATGATCGAAATCGAACATGTCCCTTTTTATTAAGTCTGGTAATCTAAGAATTAGGGAACAGACACCCTAATTGACGCGAACTCTAAAGATAGATCTATCGGGCCCAACAAGCCCCATCCAAAGTACCGGATGCTTTAGTACTTCGAAATTTATATCATGTCCGATGGAGGATCCCGGAATGATGGGGATATTCTAATATGCATATTGTGAATGTCGGTTACCAGGTGTTCAATCCATATGAATGATATTTTTGTCTCTATGTATGGGACGTATGTTTATGAGAAATGAAAATCTTGTGGTCTATTGAAATGATGGAAATGATTATTTATGTTAAACTAATGAACTCACCAACCTTGTGGTTGACACTTTAAAGCATGTTTATTCTCAGGTATGAAAGAAATCTTCCGCTGTGCATTTGCTCACTTTAATGATATTAATTGGAGTCATTCAAGACATATTTTAAAAGACGTTGCATTCGAGTCGTCGAGTTCATCAAGATTATTATTAAGATAATTATAATTAGATATATTATGAAATGGTATGCATATCGTCAATTTTCGATGTAAGGAAGTTTGTCTTTTCAAAACGAATGCAATGTTTGTAAAATGTATCATATAGAGGTCAAGTACCTCGCGATGTAACCAACTATTGTGAATCATTTGTAATCGATGTGGACTTTGTCTGGATGGATTAGGATGGGTCCTTTCAGTTGGTATCAGAGCGGTGGTCTTAGCGAACCAGGTCTTGAATTAGTGTGTCTAACTGATAGTTGTTTAGATGCATTAGTGAGTCTGGACTTCGACCGTGTCAGCATGTCAAAAGTTTTGCTTATCTTTTTGTGTCGAAAATTACTTGCTTATCATCTTTAAAGTCTAGACACATCTTACTGCCTCTATTGCATAGATAGTGTATAGATAAATTCGTATCTTAGCGTATCTGTTACTGTAAACCTTGCCTGACATATTCCGTAGATTCCTCCGTAACTTATGGGATTTTAGTATTTTATATGCATATGTAAATTATGTATTGCAGGGTACTAATCTACATCCTATAATCTATTCTTATCGAAAATCCTTCATCTGATCGTACGAGACGAATCCCTCAACCAGTTCGAATCCCTCGGATTCCGACAGCTATTCCGATTTGGAGTTTCACCTAAGCTCCGAAAGCAGTGTCACTAGAATGAATCAACCAATTCATCTGATGGGTTCGTAGTCGACTTAATCAATGGAGACGCGCAATAGGCGATCCCTTCCACTAACCGAATTCACCTCTTGGCAAGGAACCTGAAGCATTTACCGGCGAAGCTATTCGAAACACCATTTTAAGCCTCATTTCCAGAGTATCTCGTCACGACTATATACTATCTCAAATCCTAGATCTTATTCATTCGCTCGTTTCGACCGACAATCATCCCGGAGTAATACAAGAAGTCAACGAACTTCGCACTCGAGTAATCAATTTGGAAAATATGGTGCAAAACTTACCAGCTTCAGCAACATCACCTGCATCAATAATACAACCAACAACATAAGTTTCAACATTACATGCTCAACATCTCATTCTGTACCTCGAGTATAATCATCGTTCTACGAATCATTCTACATTATTTATCTTCGTTCGACATGGCGATTATATAATCTTTAATGTTTTAGAGATTATATATTCTTATTCAAACGGTAAATCAAATGAGTCTAATATCATATTGACTCATTAAATCCATGATTACATCTGAGGAAAATATATATGCAAGTATATTTTGAAAAAGATTGTAATTAAAAAAAAAAATTTATTTTGTACAAACTGTTAATGGTGAAAATATTTTAACGGGTAGGTAATACCCTAGAAATATTTAGATTTCACATTAATAAGTTACACTGTACATTCTTCGAATATGATTCAATAGTCATTCACTATCCTATTTACATCTACAGATATACATATCCGTTCACCGCAGAATAACCATTTTCATTCAATTTCATACTTGGAGTTTGACCTATCAGAATTCAACAAGTGGCATAATGAAGAAAACATTGGAGAAAATAAAATTTGTTAGAAACAAATAAATTAACTATGAGAAATTTTGTTAAGAATCCACGCTAACAAAATCCTAGCTAACTGTTCCTAGCTAACTGTTAATTCAGTATTCCATTTTATTTATCGCAATTTAATTATCACAATTTTATTTATCGTCATTTAATTTCTGTTATTTAGTTTACGCATTTTATTTTTTTGTCATTTAATTTCTGTTATTTATTTTACGCACTTTAAATATCGGGACACATATACAAGGTTTTGACATATCATATCGACGCATTTATATATATTATTTGGAATAACCATAGACACTCTATATGCAGTAATGATCGAGTTCTCTATACAGGGTTGATGTTGATTCTACAATAATATATATAATTTGAGTTGTGATCGAGTCCGAGACGTATACAGGTCACGACACGTATTAATTAATTCGAATATTGTATATTAAACTATATATGAATAGTTGGACTGTTACTGTGGACTATCGACTGTGGACTAATAACATTGGACAATTAAAAGGAATTAAAATATTGATTATAACCTATGAAACTAAACATTCTTCAAGTTTGCCACTTGAATTCATCTTAAACTTCATTTGTATCTCGACGATTACAATCTGCGTTCAAATCTTTCATGATTCTTGAAACCTCTCAATTAAGAAACAACTGAGAAGATGAATCAACCGCACTTCATCTATGGAAGAAAAGATTGACGCATATAGTTATGCACCTAAAAACTCCTGGACCCTAAGTAAAAGTTTAACACGTGTCTGTGTTAGTTCCTTTGGCATTGTTATTACCGAAAATAACATTGCAATTTTTTTTCAAATTAGCCAATTTTATCGCAGCTTCAACAAATCAACTTCAACTTCCATTCGAATTAGCCTTATTATAACCTCGATATATAAGTTTGCCTGTCGTCATCGTTACCGGAGAAACGTTTATATTTCACCACATTAGCAGTAAAAATTACCAGCAACTTCAATGAATTTGGACTTTCCGAAAAATCATTATATTCATTGAAACCCCATCTTGTATTCATTTATACCCTGTAACAATAATTTCCATACCAATTACCGGGAATCAGCAATCAGTATTTCGAATCTCGTAGCATTTCTACATTAATAGTTATATGTATACATATAACAATTATCTCCTAGGATTACGATCTTCAATTCTGAAAATTTGAAAAGGCACCCAGTTTACGAATCGATACTCTGAATGTTGGAAAAGCTCAGAAACGTTGGAACTGGAAAATGGATAAAGTTAACCATGAAGGAGACCAAGGACAAATACAAGGACCATACCCTATATTCAAAGAATCCAGATAATTCTGGATCCGTTGAAATCTTTAGAGAATATCTTGCTCCGAAGTCATGTTAAAATCTTGCGAAAAATCTTTCTCCATCAACCATCAAACTTAGAAATTCCAAAATATCATCATCAATATCTTCGATATTTCTGAGGATATTTTCATAAATATTCTCGTCCGAAATTATATACCTCTTCGTGCTTCCTGTGTATCATTATATTGGAAACATTCAATAGAAAATTTAGTACCGAAAAGCAGATTATGCGAAACTATGAAGAAATCCGTGGACAAATAAAAAAGAATAAGTTTGACTTTAAAGAATCCAAATGATTCAATGTCTGCTAAAGTCTTTAGTGAATATCTTGCTCCTTACTCTAAACCCTTGCAGACAATAGTTTCTATCATCCTCTGATCTTAGATATTCCGAGATATTATCGTATCTTTCATTATAAATATCCTCCATATTTCTGGAGATATTTTTGTAACTATACTTATCTGAAATCATTAATCTCTTCATACTATCAGTGTTACATCATATAGAAACTGTTAGTTTCTATATTCTGTAAACTTTCGAGCTTAAAATATGAATGTTATTGAAGTAATGTTGGGAACTGATGCATGAGTTAGTATAATATAATGACACTTGATCAATATGATTATATTACAGTAAGTGATGCTGAATTTCTAATGGGGCGCGATGATTCACAGATTATAACGTCATCATGTGCCATGTTACATAACACTTTCATTATGCTTAACTCCTGAACATATCAAGAAAATATATTCTTGATAGTTCTATTCTCAGTGATTCAGGTAAATTGACAAAACAAATCGTGCTACTACCTTTCCTTTCTACCTTGTATATTATGATAATTCGAAACTCCATACCTATGAATTCTGGACCGCTACTTGCGAAAAGTAAACAAAAGCATGAAGCTTCGAAATAGAAAAGGGGTATAAATAGCAGCAAATAAGAGAGGGCATTAACTATGGATGACAATGATTATAGGAGATAGAAGCAGGGACATTGAAATAAAAGGGAAGACATAAAACTCAACAACAACCCAGAAATTACAAACAGTGGATATTAGTACGTATAACAATATAAAGACATGGGAGGATTATAAATATAATAATCCCTAGAGCATAATAGAAATAAACAGATTCTTCAGGTGGGAGTTGGAAAAGAAGAACGATCATTGCGATAGTTAGAATAAGAACAAGGATCAGAACAGGGTTAAGCATTTTCATAAATCTTTTGAATTTGGGAATTGAGTATAGAAGTGGTGAAAATAAATGGAACGGAAAAGGTAAATTTATAAAGGAAATATCAGACGTAGTAATTGGGGCAGATCATTGTATTTAATTAAAGAGATCTTAATTTTCGTAAATCCCGAAGAATCAGATCTTATAGATCTTCAAGATTTTCTTTTAAATCCCTTGAATTCCGGAATTCAAACTTGATTACGTCAAAAGTTAAAAACAAATCTTTGCTTCTCATTTCATTCTTTTGTGAATAGCTTCATTCGTACTCTTCGAATAATCGAATTGTTTTATCCACCAAAACTCAATGATGATAAAACTCTAGTTATCAACTCATATTTGTCATGAAAACAATTTTATTATTAACCATGACCACCTCACTCAAATTTCGGGGCGAAATTTCTTTAACGGGTAGGTACTGTGACGACCCGGGAATTTCCGACCAAATTCAAACTTAATCTTTATATGTTTTCGACACGATAAGCAAAGTCTGTAATGTTGAGTCTTGAAAACTTTGAAACTAGGTTCATATATTCAATTGACCTTTGACTATTCCCGACGATTCACGAACAATTGTTTGTAAATAGCTACATATAAATACAAGTGTATATAAAACATTTTGAATTAATAAAATTATAAAATAGAATCATTGAGGTAATTATTAAAAAAAATGAATTTATATATATATAAATATATTTGATTGATGTATATAATTATTATTATAGGTATATTGTAATATAAATTTAAATGTGTAGGAATCTAATATTCAATTCAAGTTATTATATGGTATGAATTATATAATAAGCAACAGTATGTAATACTAAACCTACAAGTTAATGTATAGTTACTATATTAATCTTATTATTATTACTTTGATTATTATAATTAAAATAAATAGCAAAATTAATATCAGTATTATTAATGTTATCATATAAATATAAAAATTGAAACATGTAACTCATAATCTTTATTATTATTAGTACTACTATTAGATATTATGATATCATTCAAAATCATTATATACATTATTATTAACGATTATCATTATCATGATTATTAATTATTATTATTAAGTTTCTTTATATATTTAATATATAAATATATATATATATATATATATATATATATATATATATATATATATATATATATATAGCTATACAAATAAAAAAAAAATATATAAATGCATATACATATACAGATTACAGTAATAATATTATTATTATCAGTTTATTATTATTATTATCAATGTTATGTACTATTATTATTGACATTATTATTAATATTATTATTACTAATATATATTATCATTTATTATTAATATTGTTATAACTATTATTATTATAAATATAAATATGATCTTTATTTTTATTATATGTATTAATAGTATTATTATTTCGAATATTATTAATATCAATAGTTATTTTACTTAAGTCTATTATTAATAAATGTATTATTATTATTATTATTATTATTATTATTATTATTATTATTATTATTATTTGTATGTTTATATTTACTAATTATTATTATTGTTTATATATAAATTATAATAGATAATACAGACTCATTAGCTATCAACATCTGCTCTCTTAAATTGACTACTGAATCCAATTTATCTACAGCAAACTAGTACAAATTATCCTCAATTAAGTCATACTAACTAACAAAATCTGTTAGAGAGGAATCTGCTTTCTATTTATTTATCTTATTTCTGTATTGGGCAAGTTATTCCTGTCGACCACCAATTACAGAAATTAAACGACTACAATCAGTGTTAATGGATACAAATAATCCCACATTATTATTTACCAACCACCAATCACCCTTTACAGCTTTATTTAATTAATCTAAAACAGAAACGAAACAAAGAACAGGCTTCTACCCTGTTCGTGGTGTTTTTTTTTAAAAACCTTGATTTCGTAACAAACTTCAAAAAGTAATAATGCCAATCTGTTGGAAATCCCTTACTTAATGTTTCTGGAAAGTTTAAAATCACAAATTTTCATATCGAGCTCAAATTTGAAGAGTCAAAGTATACGGTTCAAAAGTCAAAAGATTTGTTCATCAAGAAATTTGTAAGTGTTTTGATGTTTCAGGTTAAATTGAGGATCCATATAGTTTACTGGGATCATTTATAACTTATTTCATGTTATAACCATTATTTAAAACATTCTAAAATTGTTGATTGAATTTCAAGTCTTTGGTGTTCATAACTGTAAATAGAAAAAGTCTAAATTTGAGTTCAATTCCAAAATCGTTAAATGTGGTGTTGTTAGGAGTCTTATACCCAATCTTCCTGTAAATTTACAACTCATAATTCAAACTAACGAATCCAAATTTACGAGTCAAAGATTTTTTTCTAAAAAGTCAACGAATTTGTTCAAAGGGAAATTCGAGTTCATTAGTACGTTTTAAATTAAATTAGTATTTCAGATAGTTTCTAATTATGATTTGAAAACTTTTTCATGAAGTAATCGTTGTCTAAAACAGTCTCTATATTCGAATTCAAATTTGGGTTTCAAAAACGGGTTCTTCATTTTTTTTCTGTTCAGTTTAATCTACTTTCTGTTTTAATTAAGTTGAGTAATCTGTAATTGTTTCTGGTTATTAAGTAAATCATAAAACGAACGAGAAAACTAAGGTTGAAGGATTTCTGTTCGATTGGGTTCTGAGGAAGGAGATAGAACAGTTTAAGTCTGGGTTAAATATTATTGGGTCAAGAGTTTAACCAGGAAATCAGGATCAGACGAATGGTGAAGGTTGTTATCGGGGGTTCGAGAGGTCATGGGTTCGAGTCTCCTATGAGACAATTTTTTTTTTACAAAATGCTTTTAAAGGGTATATTCTTATTACTCTTATTTCAATTATTATTATTATTATTATTATTATTATTATTATTATTATTATTATTATTATTATTATTATTATTATTATTATTATTATTATTATTATTATTATTTTTATTATTATTAGTTATTGTTATTTGTACAAGTATCATAAATATTATTATTATTATAAAGTATAAGTATTATTATTATTAGTATCATTATTATTCAAAAGAAATAGGAATATCATTATTATTATTATCATTAATCTGAATAGCATTATTCTATAACTATTAGAATTATCATCATGTAATATTATTATTACTACCATACTTATAAGTATTAGAATTAGAATTATCGTTATTGTTATTATTATTATTATTACTATAATCATCATTATAAGTAGTTTATTAATGAGTATCATTATATAACTATTAAAAATCATTAATCATAACTACCAGTAACAGTAAGATTAATATTTTTACAAATATTATTATTGGTATCATGAAATTTGTCACTAATAGAATTATTAGCATTATTACCTTATTTAGTAATATTAAGTACTATAATTAGCATTTTTATCAATATTAGTATAATGTTAATATCAATATAATTACTAGTTTTAACAAACAAACAAACAATATATATATATATATATATATATATATATATATATATATATATATATATATATATATATATATATATATATATATATATATATATATATATATATATAATACACATAACTTAACTATATTAATATATCTATAGATAAAATGAAAATATATATATAATGAAACCTATTAACCTACTATATGTATAAATTATCACTAATAGTAATATAAATATTGTTCGATTACAAGAATATGTTTTAATATATACATGGATAATATAGGTTCGTGAATCCGAGGCCAACCCTGCATTCTTCAATGTCGTCATATGTATTTTTACTACAAAATACATTAAGTGAGTTTCATTATTCCCTTTTTATATATATTTTTGGGCTGAGAATACATGCGCAATTTTTATAAATGTTTTTACGAAATAGACACAAGTAATCAAAACTACAATTATATGGTTGAATTATCGAAATCGAATATGCCCCTTTTTATTAAGTCTGGTAATCTAAGAATTAGAGAACAGACACCCTAATTGACGCGAACTCTAAAGATAGATCTATCGGGCCCAACAAGCCCCATCCAAAGTACCAGATGCTTTAGTACTTTGAAATTTATATCATGTCCAATGGAGGATCCCGGAATGATGGAGATATTCTAATATGCATATTATGAATGTCGGTTACCAGGTGTTCAATCCATATGAATGATATTTTTGTCTCTATGTATGGGACGTATCTTTATGAGAAATGAAAATCTTGTGGTCTATTGAAATGATGGAAATGATTATTTATGTTAAACTAATGAACTCACCAACCTTATGGTTGACACTTTAAAGCATGTTTATTCTCAGGTATGAAAGAAATCTTCCGCTGTGCATTTGCTCACTTTAAAGATATTACTTGGAGTCATTCAAGACATATTTCAAAAGTCGTTGCATTCGAGTCGTCGAGTTCATCAAGATTATTATTAAGATAATTATAATTAGATATATTATGAAATGGTATGCATTGTGACAACCCGGAAATTTCCAACCAAATTTAAACTTTAATCTTTATATGTTTCCGACACGATAAGCAATATTTGTTAAGTTAAATTGCAAGAATTTTAAACTATGTTCATACATTCATTCAACCTCGACCAAGTTCCAACGATTCACGAACCATTAAACGAATATGATTATATATGTATATGTGTATATATATTATAACTTGAAACGTAAACAAAATATTAGATTAAATACTTTATTTGATTGTATCTGTTTCAAAATGTTTATCAATGGAATTAGAAGATAAGATCAAATGATTGAATTATCAGATATATTGAATTATGATTATAAGTCTCTGTTGAAAGGCCCACGTTGATTTGAGAAATCTTTTCATTTTAACAATATTCGAAAAATGGTAAAGTGATTTATAAATAAGAATAAATTGTCAATCATTGAGAACTAGACAAAGGATAGTGGAAGATTGAATCTCATAAAGACTCGATTGATCTATTTAGTTTCAAACGTACAAAAACGTTTTCAATTTAAAAAGAACTTTATTATTAAAATGTATATAACTTTTATAAATATCTAGAATCACTTTTTACAACTCATTACTTAACTAGTATGATAAAGATAACGATATTTATATTTTATTTTATTAAATATATATAACAATTTAAATTAATATTATATATATTTATACGCGTATTATACGTACATAATTTTATACTTTTACTATACTTAAACTTTACCTTTACTTTATTTTTACTTTACTTTAACTTTAATAATTCACTTTAATAATTCATACTTTAATAATTCACTTTAATAATTCATACTTTAATAATTCACTTTAATAATTCATACTTTAATAATTCACTTTAATAATTCAAAAATCTATTATAAATAGAATTCAATAGGTTTCATTATTTCATAGAAACTTGAAAATATTTTTCTCTAAACTCTCTCAATCGATGTACATATATATTTACTCCGTATTATTTCAAGATATTATTAGTATACATAAAATATTACGACGGAGTGCTGTCCGAGTGATTTCGAAATTGTTTTTCGAGTAGGATAGGATTAAGGAAATTATGGGTTATAGCTATGGAGGTGATTGAGTATGGTTCATGGGTATGCTCGTGAGGTCAATATAGTGTTTATCATTTCCGTTGCGTCTACGTACCTTTCCTGCAATATTGAATCTCAATATTGATACGTGAGTACTCATAATTTAACTTTTACATACTAATAGTGTATCCCTGACTAGTGCTCGAGTATTTAGGATTATGCATGCTTGTATTTTTGATATTGCCCTTAGACAGGTTAGGTTGAATATTGAATTAGTTACACTTGCGGTTGAGATAAGGTATAAGATATGCATGTCCTTGGAAAGCTAGCGAAAAATTAAGAACTTTTCCTTTAGATATCGAATGGTTTCGATGAACGGATTAGAAGTTATAATCAATTGAATTTTCGATATTTTTATTAAAAATGATTATTATTATCGTCGTTTTTTTATCGTCGTTCTAGTTTTATCTTATTATTATCATTATTATTATCTTTATCAATAAAAGGGATTTATCATTAAAAATTGTTATTTTTGTTTATTATTACTATCGTTATTATCGTTAAAGTTATAATTAGTATTATTATTATTATCCAATTATTATTATTATTATTATTATTATTATTATTATTATTATTATTATTATTATTATTATTATTAGTATTATTATTATTATTATTATCATTATTAATATATATATCATTATTTAAAAATGGTTATTGTTATTGTTATTGTTATTATTATTATTATTACTATATTATCATTAAGATAATTATTAGTATTATCGTTAATAATGTTATAGTAACTATCATTATTAATATAAGTGTAATTAAAACAAATATTGGTAACACCTAATTATTTTGATTACTATTATTATCATTATTATTAACACGATATAAAAGACGATTAAAAGCTATTAAATGAAACGATTAGGAAATAATGAGTAAGAGTATCATGATGAAATTAAAATAATATAAGATATTGATTTAGGTAAAATTATCGTTCTTATTATTTTTATCATTACTATTATTATTAAAAGTATCGTTAGTATTAAAACTATCATTTTAACAAAAATTATCATTTTAATAGAAATGTCATTGTTACTATAAAATATCATTATTATTATTATTTTAAATAGAATTATTATTTTAAAGATAATATTAAAAATTATCGTAAATATTAAAGTTATCATAATTAGAATTATCATTTTATCATAATGTCATCTTAGTAATTATAAATATTGATATTTTTATAATAATATATTTTTTATAATAATAATTATTATTACAAAATAATACAACTTTTACTTACTATCATTATAGATATTATTTTATCAAATAAATATGTGATACAAACATATTTTACTACGTGTAATAACTTACTTTAATAATACCTATCATATTATCTTTATGATACTACATGAACCCTATAAATTTTATTACTTAATATATATAAAAGTATATTTTATTACATAAATTTAATATAAAATTTTATTTATTAATAAATAAATTATATTATTACTCTAATAAATCTTTTAAAAATATTTAAAAATATAAAACGACGATATTTAAACTATATATTAATCATGTATAGATTTTTGGAAATTATTTTGAGTCAAATTTACTTTTGTTGACTTTTGCATATTAGTCTCGAGCATTAGGATTGTGGTACACTATGACTTGACCTAATTTGTTAGACAAATATTGACCAACACATAATTATATATAATTAATTTAGGTTCGTGAATTCGAGGCCAACCTTGCACTTGTTCAATGACGTTATATGTATTTTTACTACGAAATACAGTATGGTGAGTTTCATTTGCCTTTTTACCCTTTATATTTTTGGGACCGAGAATACATGCGCTTTTATAAATGTTTGACGAAATAGACACAAGTAATTGAAACTACATTCTATGGTTGAATTATCAAAATCGAATATGCCCCTTTTTATTAAAGTCTGGTAATCTAAGAATTAGGGAACAGACACCCTAATTGACGCGAATCCTAAAGATAGATCTATTGGGCCTAACAAACCCCATCCAAAGTACCGGATGCTTTAGTACTTCGAAATTTATATCATGTCCGAAGGAGGATCCCGGAATGATAGGGGATATTCTTATATGTATCTAGTTAATGTCGGTTAACAGGTGTTCACCATATGAATGATTATTTTTGTCTCTATGCATGGGACGTATATTTATGAGAACTGGGAATGAAATTCTTGTGGTCTATTAAAATGATGAAAATAAATGATTATGATAAACTAATAAACTCACCAACCTTTTGGTTGACACTTTAAAGCATGTTTATTCTCAGGTGTTAAAGAAATCTTCCGCTGTGCATTTGCTCATTTTAAAGATATTACTTGGAGTCTTTCATAGCATATTTCGAAGAACGTTGCATTCGAGTCATTGAGTTCATCAAAGATTATTATGAAATCAATTTATAGTTGGATAGTGGATATTATGAAATGGTATGCATGCCTGTCAATTTTCAATGTAAAGAAAGTTTGTCTTTTAAAAATGAATGCAATGTTTGTAAAATGTATCATATAGAGGTCAAATACCTCGCAATGTAATCAACTATTGTGAATCATTTATAATGTATATGAACGGGTCCTTTCAGTTGGTATCAGAGCGGTGGTCTTAGCGAACCATGTCTGCATTAGTGTGTCTAACTGATAAGTCGATAGGATGCATTAGTGAGTCTGGACTTCGACCGTGTCTGCATGTCAAAAGTTTTGCTTATCATTTTTAGTCGGAAATCATCTGCTTATCATTCTTAGGAAATTACCTGCTTATCATTACTAGTTTAGACACGTCTTGCTACATTAATTGCATGAGTAGTGTATAGACAAAATTCATATCTTAGCGTATCTGCTAAATCATATCTTATCGTATCTGTTACTTTAAACTTTACCTGACATATCCCGTAAATTCCTCCGTAATCTACGAAATCTTTTGTTCTATATCTATGGATATTCTATGTAATTAGAATACCATCCGATAACCGAAAATCATTTCATATCGAAAAAAATCCTTATTCAATCGTACGAAATGGAATTCATCATTAATTCAAGTTCCTCGGATTCCGAAATGGAATCTCACTCCAGCTCTGAAAGCAGTGTGACCGGAATGGATCAACCAATCAGCCATCATCTATTCTGGATGAATTGGGGATGGGTTCGTAGCCTCCTCAATCATTGGAGACAAGAAGAAGGTGATCCCTTCCATCCACCCCATTGCCCTCTTAACGAAGAACCTGAAGCACTTACCGGCGAACCAATCCGAAACACCATTTTCTCTCTCATTTCCAGAGTATCTCGTCACGATTATATGCTATATCAAATTCTAGATTATATTTATCCGCTCGTCCGAACCTACAATCACCCCGGTATAATAGAAGAAGTCAACGAGCTTCGCGCTCGGGTAGTGGCTTTGGAGAATATGGTGCAAAGATTACAAACACCAGCAGCAGCACCAGCAGCATAACCAGTACCACCATCATCAACGCCAACAGTACCATTACCACCTCCAACCACAACTGCGTCGTAAACCTCAACTTCACAATCTGTCCCATGAGCATCAACGTCATACGCACCATAGATACCAAGGAGTACCAACAACAATAACTGACGAAGTATTAATTCATAACTTCATTGGAGAAACATTCCGCGGCGATTTTGTAATCTCTAAAGTCTTAGAGATTATCTAATCTAGCCCTAACCATAAATCAGTTAAACGAATCAAAATGATAGAAGGAAGAGTAGAAACCCTGACAAAAATGGTGTGTGATTAACAAGCTAAACTTGCTTTACCAACAGCATCAACAGTACCGTTAGCGTTACCAGCATCGTCAGTACAGTCAACATCCGAATCAACAACACCGATAACATCACAAACTCCGTCAATTCAAGAATCACTGTGGACATTATTACGAATCAATAACGTGTATATTGTATCAACGAGTTATGAAGAATTAACTCATTCCATCTGAAGAAATTATATGTATATTATATATATATATATATATATATATATATATATATATATATATATATATATATATATATATATATATATATATATTTTGAAATAAATCTTTCCGTGCTAAGCTATTGTGTGTGAATCTTAACTACTTGGTTAATTCATATTACAAATATGCAATAATGTACGTCCTTCGGCCGCAACTTAACCAGCGTTAACTACAATCTCTGTCGCAATTCAACAAATTCCAATTCATAATAAATCAAGCATATATTTGATTGTACACTTTCATCATCGATGTACTCGAAACTTTTCAGATAACATCATTCGTACTTTGCGAAATTCACAAGAATTCCACGAACCGAACATCATACATCAACAAATAACGAAGTATTGATTCATAATTTCAATGTCATTAAAGAAATACTGCGTAAAAGTTATGTACTTTTTAAAGCCTTTAGGGATTATTCAATTCTAGTTTCAACCGTAAATCAAATGAGTTTAATTTAACATTAACTCATTAAATCTATATTACATCTGAAGAAAATATACATATATATATTTTCATAAAGACTGTAATAAAATTCTTTTGTACAAAATATTAATTGTGAAATTTTTTTTTTAACGGGTAGGTAATACCCGAGAGATATATAAATTCACAATTAATATGTTACATTCTTCGAATCTGATTCAGCAAATCATCCATTATACTCCCTACTTTCACAACAATATACATTCTTTTATAGAAATCAAAACAACCATACTCATTCAAAATTTAATTACATATTCTGATTTTGAAATCTCAAAATTCAACTTGAGATAAGACCAAAATCATCACTCTTAGATCCTTACATCTTTCACAAGCTATATTTTGACTTTAAAACTGTGTTAGAACATCAAATGTATGTTAACGATTACAATCTGTGTTCAAACCCTTCGAAAATTTCTGAAGACACTTCGAATGATGAGCAATCGAGATGATGATCCAACCACATGTTACCCACAGTTATGTACCCGAAAAACTCTTGAAACCAAAGTAAAAGTTTAAACAACGTATCCGCGTCAGATTCTTTGGCATTTATTAGCAAAAATAACTTTGCGACTCCTATTCAAAGTAGCCAGTTTTGTCACAGCTCCAGCAAGTCAACTTCGAATTTTCAGTCAGACTAACCTTATTATAACCTTGAGATATACACCATCGTTACCAGGGAACCTTTTACATTTCACCACATTATTAGCAGATGTACCAACAACTTCATTACCCTTTGACTTTAGCCTCTCCAAAAAGTCATTATAATTATTCATTAAAACCCCATCATTTACTCATTCGCATCTTGTAATGAGAATTGCCATACGAATCATTGGGAATTAGCAATCAGTATTTTGAAATCTCGCAGGATGTTTATGCCAACAGTTATATGTGTATATATAACGTCTATCTTCTGGACTTAATTTGAATGTGAAGTTTCTGAAAAACACTCCGAACTACGAATTGGTTCTCCGAAAATGGAGAAAAAAAAATGCTGATGAAGCAGCGAAAACTATAAACGACTTTAAAGGATAAAAGCTGGATTATAATGATGAAGTGTGCTGGAAAAGCGCAGAAAAAGAGAAGTTTTGGAACTGGAAAACGGATTGAGCAAAGTAGGAAGGAGGCTGTGGACAAATTACAAAGACTGGATCTGACTTGAAAGGATCCAAATGATTCAGTACCTGCTGACGTCATTAACGAATACCTTGCTCCTGACTCTAAACCCCTGCGGACAATATTCTTCATCATCCTCTGATATTAGAAATTCTAAAATATCATCATATCTTTCATTATAAATATCCTCCATATTTCTGAAGATATTTTTCTTAATTTTTCTTATTTGAAATCATTTACCTCTTCGCGCTATCTGTATTACATCATAAAAGAAACTATTTTAGTTTCTAAATTCTGAAACATTCAAGTTTAAAATAGGAATATTTTGAAGTAATGTTGGGAACTGAAGCATGAATTAGTATAATATAATGACACTTGATCAATGTGATTATATTACAGTAAGTCATGCTGAGTTTCTAAATGGAACGTGATGATTCACAGATCATAACATCATCATGTGCCATGTTATACGACTCTTGTATTCTATTTAACCTCTAAAATATCAAGAAAATATTTCTTGATGATTCGGCCTTTTCCAAGGTATTCTAATAATTTGATAAGTCAAGATCGTGCCATCACAATTTCCTTCCTAGAACATTAACAATGTTCATTCCGAAATTCATATCTGTGAATTCTGGACCATTACAAGCGGTGCTTAATCGCAAGAAGAAGAAATGAAAGGACAAAACTTCGAAATAGAAATTGGGGTATAAATTGCAGCAAATAAAAGAGAGCATTAACTGTGAATGATAATGATTATAGAAGACAGAAGCAGAGACTTTGAAATATAAGGGAACATATAAATCCCAACGACAAACCAGAAATTATAAATCATATATATTGATGCATATAGCAATATAAAGACACGGAAGAACTAGAAACACTATAAACCCAAGAGTATAGTAGAAGTAAATAGATTCTTCCGGCGGTAGATGAAAAAGAAGAATGACCGATATGAAAGTTAGAAGTATATCGAGAATCAGAACTGGATGGAGCATATTGATGAATACTTTAAAATATGAGTTGAGGGGGAAAGAATAGAAGGTGATGAAACATGACTAGGAACTTAGAAATCAATAGATTTAACTCACACAATGGCGGAATAAGTGAATCAAACCCTCTAGTTAATAGGTTAAGTTTTTTTTTGATTAATTTAGTCAAACCACAACTAAATCAAGTGTGATTAGATCAACACCTAGAGCTATTATTCACCACCTGGGTGATTTGGACTGAGAAAGAATCGGAGGAGCTCACTAGATCTGAGTGTGTGTAACAAATGAGAGGCTTAACCTAAAATGAAGAACATAAGACTTTATATACCCCTGCTGTTGACTCACCCATACGATTCATTCATCACACGTACGAGTTGGCTTCATCAGCCGTACGGGTGATCACTCACTCGTGTCTTCTCATTTAGGTTGTAATTGTGACTTAGCTCAGCATCAATCGTGCGTATGAGCCTATCAGCCGTACTAGTGAGGCTTCACTCGTACGTCTGACTAAGTCTAACATAGTCAAACATCTAAATCTCGTTCCTGCAGTTCCTGTAACCACATACAAACACGGATAGGATAATAACGAGCAATCATGGTGGCCTGTAAACTGTTGTACCTGCAATGGACGTGGGTAGATGTCTAGGGAGTTGCATAAAATGCATCAACAGAAGGTGTGAGTTGTAAGGAAACGAAGGAGGTGAATTTATAAGAAAATCTCCGACAGACCAATTAAAATGGACGATCGCATTTAAAGTGGATCCTAATTTCCTTGATTACCGGAGAGTCAAATCTTATTAAGAAGATTTTCTTCAAATCCCTTGAAATCTGGGAATCAATCATATCTACGTCAAATGATAAGATGAATCGACACTTACTCATTTCACTCTTCTATTTTAGCTTCATTCGTACTCTTCATATAAATGGATTGTTTATCCAAATTATTCGCTGATGAGAAAACTCTAATTTTTAGCCCGTATGCATCATGAAAACATACTTATTATCATTCACGACCTTTCCACTCAAATTTCGGGACGAAATTTCTTTAACGGGTAGGTACTGTGACAACCCGGAAATTTCCAACCAAATTTAAACTTTAATCTTTATATGTTTCTGACACGATAAGCAATATTTGTTAAGTTAAATTGCAAGAATTTTAAACTATGTTCATACATTCATTCAACCTCGACCAAGTTCCAACGATTCACGAACCATTAAACGAATATGATTATATATGTATATGTGTATATATATTATAACTTGAAACGTAAACAAAATATTAGATTAAATACTTTATATGATTGTATCTGTTTCAAAATGTTTATCAATGAAATTAGAAGATAAGATCAAATGATTGAATTATCAGATATATTGAATTATGATTATAAGTCTCTGTTGAAAGGCCCACGTTGATTTGAGAAATCTTTCCATTTTAACAATATTCGAAAAATGGTAAAGTGATTTATAAATAAGAATAAATTGTCAATCATTGAGAACTAGACAAAGGATAGTGGAAGATTGAATCTCATAAAGACTCGATTGATCTATTTAGTTTCAAACGTACAAAAACGTTTTCAATTTAAAAAGAACTTTATTATTAAAATGTATATAACTTTTATAAATATCTAGAATCACTTTTTACAACTCATTACTTAACTAGTATGATAAAGATAACGATATTTATATTTTATTTTATTAAATATATATAACAATTTAAATTAATATTATATATATTTATACGCGTATTATACGTACATAATTTTATACTTTTACTATACTTAAACTTTACCTTTACTTTATTTTTACTTTACTTTAACTTTAATAATTCACTTTAATAATTCATACTTTAATAATTCACTTTAATAATTCATACTTTAATAATTCACTTTAATAATTCATACTTTAATAATTCACTTTAATAATTCATACTTTAATAATTCACTTTAATAATTCAAAAATCTATTATAAATAGAATTCAATAGGTTTCATTATTTCATAGAAACTTGAAAATATTTTTCTCTAAACTCTCTCAATCGATGTACATATATATTTACTCCGTATTATTTCAAGATATTATTAGTATACATAAAATATTACGACGGAGTGCTGTCCGAGTGATTTCGAAATTGTTTTTCGAGTAGGATAGGATTAAGGAAATTATGGGTTATAGCTATGGAGGTGATTGAGTATGGTTCATGGGTATGCTCGTGAGGTCAATATAGTGTTTATCATTTCCGTTGCGTCTACGTACCTTTCCTGCAATATTGAATCTCAATAATGATACGTGAGTACTCATAATTTAACTTTTACATACTAATAGTGTATCCCTGACTAGTGCTCGAGTATTTAGGATTATGCATGCTTGTATTTTTGATATTGCCCTTAGACAGGTTAGGTTGAATATTGAATTAGTTACACTTGCGGTTGAGATAAGGTATAAGATATGCATGTCCTTGGAAAGCTAGCGAAAAATTAAGAACTTTTCCTTTAGATATCGAATGGTTTCGATGAACGGATGAGAAGTTATAATCAATTGAATTTTCGATATTTTTATTAAAAATGATTATTATTATCGTCGTTTTTTATCGTCGTTCTAGTTTTATCTTATTATTATCATTATTATTATCTTTATCAATAAAAGGGATTTATCATTAAAAATTGTTATTTTTTTTTATTATTACTATCGTTATTATCGTTAAAGTTATAATTAGTATTATTATTATTATCCAATTATTATTATTATTATTATTATTATTAGTATTATTATTATTATTATCATTATTAATATATATATCATTATTTAAAAATGGTTATTGTTATTGTTATTATTATTATTATTACTATATTATCATTAAGATAATTATTAGTATTATCGTTAATAATGTTATAGTAACTATCATTATTAATATAAGTGTAATTAAAACAAATATTGGTAACACCTAATTATTTTGATTACTATTATTATCATTATTATAAACACGATATAAGAGACGATTAAAAGCTATTAAATGAAACGATTAGGAAATAATGAGTAAGAGTATCATGATGAAATTAAAATATTATAAGATATTGATTTAGGCAAAATTATCGTTCTTATTATTTTTATCATTACTATTATTATTAAAAGTATCGTTAGTATTAAAACTATCATTTTAACAAAAATTATCATTTTAATAGAAATGTCATTGTTACTATAAAATATCATTATTATTATTATTTTAAATAGAATTATTATTTTAAAGATAATATTAAAAATTATCGTAAATATTAAAGTTATCATAATTAGAATTATCGTTTTATCATAATGTCATCTTAGTAATTATAAATATTGATATTTTTATAATAATATATTTTTTATAATAATAATTATTATTACAAAATAATACAACTTTTACTTACTATCATTATAGATATTATTTTATCAAATAAATATGTGATACAAATATATTTTACTACATGTAATAACTTACTTTAATAATACCTATCATATTATCTTTATGATACTAAATGAACCCTATAAATTTTATTACTTAATATATATAAAAGTATATTTTATTACATAAATTTAATATAAAATTTTATTTATTAATAAATAAATTATATTATTACTCTAATAAATCTTTTAAAAATATTTAAAAATATAAAATGACGATATTTAAAATATATATTAATCATGTATAGATTTTTGGAAATTATTTTGAGTCAAATTTACTTTTGTTGACTTTTGCATATTAGTCTCGAGCATTAGGATTGTGGTACACTATGACTTGACCTAATTTGTTAGACAAATATTGACCAACACATAATTATATATAATTAATTTAGGTTCGTGAATCCGAGGCCAACCTTGCACTTGTTCAATGACGTTATATGTATTTTTACTACGAAATACAGTATGGTGAGTTTCATTTGCCTTTTTACCCTTTATATTTTTGGGACTGAGAATACATGCGCTTTTATAAATGTTTGACGAAATAGACACAAGTAATTGAAACTACATTCTATGGTTGAATTATCAAAATCGAATATGCCCCTTTTTATTAAAGTCTGGTAATCTAAGAATTAGGGAACAGACACCCTAATTAACGCGAATCCTAAAGATAGATCTATTGGGCCTAACAAACCCCATCCAAAGTACCGGATGCTTTAGTACTTCAAAATTTATATCATGTCCGAAGGAGGATCCCGGAATGATAGGGGATATTCTTATATGTATCTAGTTAATGTCGGTTACCAGGTGTTCATCATATGAATGATTATTTTTGTCTCTATGCATGGGACGTATATTTATGAGAACTGGGAATGAAATTCTTGTGGTCTATTAAAATGATGAAAATAAATGATTATGATAAACTAATGAACTCACCAACCTTTTGGTTGACACTTTAAAGCATGTTTATTCTCAGGTGTTAAAGAAATCTTCCGCTGTGCATTTGCTCATTTTAAAGATATTACTTGGAGTCTTTCATAGCATATTTCGAAGAACGTTGCATTCGAGTCATTGAGTTCATCAAGGATTATAATTAAATCAATTTATAGTTGGATAGTGGATATTATGAAATGGTATGCATGCCTGTCAATTTTCAATGTAAAGAAAGTTTGTCTTTTAAAAACGAATGCAATGTTTGTAAAATGTATCATATAGAGGTCAAATACCTCGCAATGTAATCAACTATTATGAATCGTTTATAATGTATATGAACGGGTCCTTTCATGCATATCGTCAATTTTCGATGTAAGGAAGTTTATCTTTTCAAAAAGAATGCAATGTTTGTAAAATGTATCATATAGAGGTCAAGTACCTCACGATGTAACCAACTATTTTGAATCATTTGTAATCGATGTGGACTTTGTCCGGATGGATTAGTACGGGTCCTTTCAACACACACGGTTGGTTTCATGGTCGATCGTAGTACAGCCGTGTAGCATTTTTACCAAGATAATTACTTATGTGTTGGTCTTTTGCTAGAGATAGTTTAGGCTTATGAACTCATGTCGTCCTACATATGATTAATTACTAGATTCTTGTGTGTCATCATCAAAACAAAGTGATTAACTTTTGAATATTATGATTTGAATCTTAACCAACATTCTCCCCCTTTTTGATGATGACAAACACATGAGTAAGTGTTAACTCTGTAGGTCGACATAAGTGTTAACATCACTTACCATACACTTTCTCCCCCTTTTGTCAAAGCAAAAAGGTTAGTCCCACATGGAACTAAGTGCGCCCTAGAGTAATGCTCCCCCTTAAATCATACACATTTATCAATTGTTCCTGTTAATAAAATGGCTCCCCCTCGAACCAATAGTAGACATAAAAAGTAACAAACATTATAAGCATAGCAAGTACATTACAATAATCAATATATAACAAGTTTTAATCCTAGGAGAAGTGTTGTATCTACCCGCCCTTATAAAATATTCTTAACCAACACTAATTATTTCTAAGGATAAATGCCATTGGTGCTAAAAGCATCGGAGATTGTTGAGCTTTCATTGTCGGAAGAGAGGATAATCACCAAATGAGCTACCCAATAGGTTAGCAGAATAGTAGACACGGGTTGAGGAATTTGAGAGGAGTTGATGGCACCAACAAATCGGAAAATTCGATTAAGATGTTTGAGTACGGAAGTGGACGAGTTCCTAGTTCTCGTAGATAACCCATTATTTGAGTAGTGAGATAGGCGAGATTTACGGGTTCTTGAGCGAGAAGTGACCACATGACAACGACTTCGGTTCCGGAGATGTGAGTAGCGGTGAGTTCCCGACAATAAACATTGTTCCGAACGACATTAAGAATAAGTTGAAGATCATGGCGGATTTCGTTATCTTGAATGCGAAGCCGTCGGTTGAAGTTTCATTGTACTCCTGGAGTAGTGATAAGATCTAAGATGGGTTGCAGCGGAAATGTAGGGTTGAGTGCTCTTAGATCAGTTGAAAGAGTATAGAAGGAACGCCCATCTGAAGGAATGGCCAAGACGGTTGTGAATTGTTCAAAAGACCAAGTGTAAGGTGTATCGAAAAGTCGAAATGCAACTTGATCGGGATTTGAAACATCAAGATCAGCATAGAATTCCCGAATTTATGTTGGATAAATGGTTTCATCAAGCTCAAGAAACGAGAAGCAATTATTATGGGAGAAAAGTTGATTTATTCGGGAAATTCGGTATGATGAACAACACGTTCCTCATGAAGTGTTCTAGTCTCCATATGTTGCCTATTGTTCATGATACGTTGATTTCTCGTGTTGGTCATTTCCTAGAAAAACCACAAATTTAGCAAACTAATCAAGTTGTTAAGTTTGAAAATCTATATGTTAAATTGTGTAGATTAGTCCTTGTCTAGACTCATTTTGAAAACTATGAAATTGAAATTAAATTGTACTATTTTTCTTTTGAAAATTTAGACAAGTTTCATCATTTTGCTCTATGTTTGTCAAAAGTAGACACTAGTCATGAGATTGACAAGTATCATAATGATTTATTCAAACATATGTGTGTGTGCATGAGTGAGTTTAAAAATTCAAAGCATATATGAGTTTTTATGCAAGAAATCACTATTATGAAAAAAAAATTTGAAACAAATTTTACTCATATATTTTAAGAAATTCATGCAATCAACAAGTGTTCCTATTAGTTTGGAAAGATCAATAAAATTGAGATTAAGATTTTGGATGATTATCTTAAAGAGATTTGAAAGAATATGGACCACTTTTTGAAAAGTACTTGAGGGAAGGACAAAAGTAAATCTAAAAATTCAGTGGTTGAGGTTTAAGGAAGAGATGTGGTTGGTGGAAAAGTTGTTTGGACATTAAAAGAAAAGCATAAAGGACAAAGAAATTTGCCAGACATCAGGCGACTCTCTACACGGTCGACCGTGGTTCGACCGTGCGTGATCATGATAGAATTTTATGGAGTGTGTTCCATCATTCCCAACCCATTCCTAAGCAAGTTAAAGGTTTCCTTTTTAAGGGGCGTAGTGAATATGTCAGCTATGTTTTCCGCAGATTCTACCTTATCTATTACAATATTACTATTTTGGATGTGGTCACGAAGGAAATGGTGCCTAATGTCTATGTGTTTAGTCCTAGAGTGTAATATTTGATTTTTCGATAGGTCTATAGCACTTTTGTTATCACAACATATGGGTATTTCGGATGAGATGATACCGTAATAGAGGAAGGTTTGCTTCATCCATAACACTTGTGCGCACGCTCTTCCCATGGCTACATATTCGGCTTCGGTGGTAGACAATGCAACAGATGTTTGCTTCTTTGAGAACCATGACGTTAAACAAAGCCCCACGAACGTGCATACTCCACTTGTGATTTTTCTATCAATCATTGATCCACCATGATCGGAATCCGCAAAGCACATAATATAAATCCTGATAAACTTTGGATACCATAACCCAAGATGCATTGTTCCCTTTAAGTATCTAAAGATCCTTTTAACGGCCTCTACATGCGACGTCTTTGGATTTTCTTGAAATCTTGCACATAAGCACACGCTAAACATGATGTCGGGCCGACTTGCCATTAAATAAAGAAGGGGTCCAATCATTCCCCTATATTTAGAACTATCAAATGGTTCTCCTTCTCCTTCTAAAGTAAGTTTCACATTTGTTTCCATCGGAGTCGCCATTGGTTTTGAGTTCTCCATTCCGAATTTCTTGAGCATTTCATGAACGTATTTTTGTTGATTGATGAATGTTCCATCTTCTAGTTGCTTGATTTGTAGTCCAAGAAAGAACTTGAGTTCATCCATCATGCTCATTTCAAACTCATCATGCATTAACTTTGAAAACTCATTGCTAAGAGATTCGTTAGTAGATCCAAATACAATATCATCAACATATATTTGAATTATGACTAAATCCTTTTCATGCCTTTTGATAAAGAGTGTATTATCAATTTTTCCCATTTCAAACCCATTATTTATTAAGAATGTTCTAAGTCTTTCATACCATGCTCTAGGGGCTTGTTTAAGTCCATAGAGAGCCTTTTTAAGTTTATAAACATGATAAGGTTTCTCGAAACCTTTAAACCCCAGAGGTTGTGATACATAAACTTCTTCATTTATGAAACCATTTAAAAAGGAACTTTTGACATCCATTTGATAAAGTTTGAAATTATTAGCACATGCACATGCACATGCACATGCACATGCAAGAAGTATTCTTATTGACTCTAGCCTAGCGACGGGAGCAAATGTTTTATCATAATCAATTCCCTCTTGTTGGCTATATCCTTGTGCAACTAGTCTAGCTTTGTTTCTAACTACTTTGCCATCCTCATCTAGTTTATTTCTATAGACCCATTTTGTACATGTGATGTTGCTCTCTCTCGATAAAGGAACCAAATCCCATACATCACTCCTTTGGAATTGATTTAATTCCTCTTGCATAGCTTCTATCCAACTTTCATCTAATAGGGATTCCTTAATATTTTTGGGTTCTATTTGTGAGATAAAAGCATAGTTGGCAATTAGGTTAAATGCTTATGACCTAGTGGTTCTAGTGTTGATGTCTCCTATGACTTGGTCTATGGGATGATCTTTTATATGTTTAATATCTATTGAGGATGCTAAGTTATCCTTACTTGGTTTCAAATGAGATCCGTCCTCATTTGTGTCATTGAACTCGACTTGAGTTGGCATTATTTCTATAGCATCTTGTTCGTTCACATCATCATCCTCTAAAGGTTTAGTTTTAGGTGGTGGAGGAGTTTCATCAAATGTGACATCTAGGGATTTTTCTATGACATCTGTATATTTATTTAGAACCCTATATGCCTTACTTTCTAACGAATATCCTAAGAATACTCCTTCGTAAGCTTTAGGCTCAAACTTTGTAAGATATTCCTTTTTGTTTAGGATAAAGCATTTGCACCCGAATACTCTAAGATGACTTACGGTTGGTTTTCTACCATTTAAAATTTCATAAGGTGTTTTATCCATTGATGGCCTAATTAAGACTCTATTTTGAATGTAGGTGGAGGTGGCAACGGCTTCACTCCAAAACTTTTGAGGTATTGATTGTTCATTTAACATAGTTCGACTCATTTCTCGAAGAGTTCGGTTTTTCCTTTCAACAACCCCATTGGATTGAGGTGTGCGAGGAGCTGAGAAGTTATGAGTAATACCATTTAAATCACAAAAGACTCCAAATTGAGCATCATTATCAAATTCTCTACCATGATCCGTTCTTATTGTTACTATAGTACAACCAAGCAAATTTTGTATCTTAGTAGCAAAAATTATAAATATTTCACATGCTTCATTTTTATGCTTTAGAAATAGTGTCCATGTATATCTTAAAAAATCATCTACTATTACTAAAGTATAAAAATTTCCTCCATAACTTTGAATGGCCGATGGCCCAAATAAGTCCATGTGCAAAAGTTCTAAACATCTTTTAGTAGAAATGAAATTCTTAGGTTTATGACTTGTATGAACTTGTTTTCCTACTTTGCATGCATCACAAAAATGGCTTTCATATTTTAATTTAGGCAAGTCTCTAACTATGTCCTTTGAGGATATGTTATGAATTAGTTTCACGTTAGCATGCCCTAGTCTCCTATGCCACAATGTAGTAGTATCATGTATAGATGTGAGACAAATATCTACATGCTTAAAGTCATTCAATTTGCATGTATAAAGACCTTTCTTCCTAATTCCATTTATGACACTTTTACCATCTTTTATTATATGTGATGAATTTTTAGTAAATGTCATGTTATATCCTTTGTCACATATTCTTCCTACACTTAGCAAGTAAAAACTTAGGTTTTTAATGTGTAACACATTATCAAGTGTAATCTTTTGATTAGTAATGTTACCTTTACCGACAATTTTTCCTTTCACATCGCCACCAAAGATTACATCACCTCCATTATGCTCCGAATACTTTGTGAAGAATTCTTTGTTACCCGTCATGTGTGTTGTACATCCGCTATCAATTATCCATTCTTCATTTTGTACAACACCATTGAGACAAACCTATATTTGATTAATCAATAACTTTGGTACCCAATGTTTGTTGGGTTCGGGATGATTAGCATTAAAGATTCCTACTCTAACCCATTTCTTAACAATTTTAATTTTGTTGTTCTTTTTAGTTTTGACTCTATTTTTAGAGTTTTGATTAATCATTTTTCTTGAAGAATTTTTTGCAAATGATTTGATTTCTTTTCCTCTTGTCTTAACTTGATTGGTTATGAACGCCTTTGGTTTTGGTGTTTCTACTACTTGAGGTCTAACAAACACTATTGGCTTATGTTTGGATGATTTTGTTTCAAGAGTATTTTCCTTGTATCCTAGCCCTTGTTTGTCATTTGTTGATTTTTGAACACTTAAAATGTTTTCTAACACTTTACTACTTCCGTCATATTTTGAAAACTTAATTTTATTTTCAAGTAGTTTGTTAGTTTTGTTCAAGGCATAGTTTTGATGTTTTAAGTCATCACATGTAAGACATTCTTGTGAGTTAGATATTCTTTCTTTAAGTTGTAAGATTTCTAACCTAAGCAAGTTATTTTCTTCCTTTAGACTTGTGTTTTTGTCACTTACTTTACTACTCAAGGTACACAATTTAGTAAAGTTGTCAATACTAAACTCAAAGGAATTTCGAAGTACTTCATTGTCAGTTTGTTCGACTTGTGATCCTTTGTCGTCATCACTTGGTATGTCAATGTCCATGAGACACGTTTCCTTTCCTTCTTCTTGAGTGTCATTTTCTTCATCATCCCACGCACCTCCAAGAAAGACTTTTTCATTCTTTCTTTTAGGACATTCACTTATTAAGTGATTTGGATCACCACACCCAAAACATTTTCGTACAAACTTTTTCTTGGGATCGAATGGCGTCTTCCTTTGTTCCATCGGAGGGCGAACTTGGTTTCCCGGTCTTCGATAGAATTTCTTAAATGAGCGAACAATAAATGCAAGTTGCTCATCATCATTGAGAATATCATCATAGTCAATATCATTATCATATTCATCATGAATCTTAGCCTTTAGAGCGATTGACTTGTTCTTTTCTCTCTTGGCCTTTTCTAACTCATCATCTTTATCTAGGATGACCTCATGTACTTTGAGATTTCCAATGAGTTCATCTAGAGTTAGCTTTTCCGCATTCTTTGATTCGCCAATTGCCGTCACCTTTGGTCTCCATCTTGATTGTAGACCCCTTAAGAACTTACGAACATATTGCTTATTCGTGTAAGTTGTACCTAGAGCTTTCAAACTTGAACACATATTATTAAATCTAGTGTAGGCACTATCTATTTTTTCATAATCTTCAATAGCAAATTGTTCGTATTTAGTTATAAGCAATTCTACTTTATTTTTTATGACTTGTGGGTTTCCAAGATGAGTAACCATGATACTATCCCAAATTTCCTTAGCACTACCCATCATAAAAACCCTCTCATATTCTTTCCTAAGCAATGCATTAAAAATGGTCATTTTAGCCTCATAGTTTTTGCCTACTTCTATCTTATGTTCCTTAGTCCATTCTTCTTCGGGTATATATATTTTAGTTTTCTTATCATCACTAACCTTAAATGGAACATGATCACCTTTAGTAATAATGTTCCAATAGTCTATATCTTTGGAATGGGCATACGTTTCAAATCGATGCTTCCAATAGCAAAATCCTTCACTTTCAAGAAGTGGAGGTCTTTGCATGGAACATCCTTCACTATAGTTCAAGTTCTCAAATTTTTGTTCCATGATCTTAAACTCTAAGATTTGAAAAAATTAGTTTTTATTTCGAATTAGTAATTTTTGACAAAACGTTTAGAGCAACAACTCTGATGCCAATTGTAAGTAACTAGAGGGGGGGGGGGGGTGAATAGTTACTTAGTCGATTTTTAAAAATTTTCTTTAGCGTTTTGTTGAACTTGAAATTGATATAGTGTGATTTGAAATGTTTGTTCTCTAATAATGCTAGCAATACAAATATATGTTAAATTGTAAACAAAAGATAAGGGAAGAGAGAACAAACACAACGATTTATAGTGGTTCGGGAAGATGTTAACTAATCTTCCTTAATCCACTCCTCAATTCTACGAATTGAGATTTTTCTTCACTATGATACTCCAAACTCAGTGGAGTGTCCGGATACAACACTAGTACTTCGATAAGCCGCACCTTGTGAACTCTTATGTCCCTTTGAAGACTTCACAAACACCTATAGCTCTTACCACAAGATCCTAATGAACTTATCCTAGTGAAAACACAACTATCCTCTAGATCCCTTTAAGAAGATAGTTTACAAGTAAACTTACAACTTTAAGCTTACAAGTACTCTTGATAGAATCACTCTAAAAGATTACAAATTAAGTATAAGAATGATATCAGTAAGTATGAGAAAATATGAGTGCAAGAGGTGAGTCTTCAAATGCTTCAAGGCTTGGCTTTTATAGGAAAGAGAAATCTGCCTGGAAGTCATATGGCTCACTGGACGGTCGACCGTGGTTCGACCGTGTTCCTATGACATCTGATTCTTATGGCCATTTTTGTCCTTTAAAAATTGTCATTTTCCCTTGTTGAATAGCTGCAACAAAAGGCCAATTACTTCTGAAATTATCTTTATTACCCTTTATGTTTTGGACATAAGCTTAGAAGTTGACATGTCCATTAAAGAAGAAAGTCTTCAATCTTTGACCATTTGTCATTGATTACCAAAAGAGGCAATTGCAGATTTTTGTCCCTTGACAACCATTATCTTCCAAACTCTTCATCAACCTTTCTTAATCACTTGTCTTTTAGCTTATGGAAGTTTCTTGCCTTTTAGAACATTATTACAACTTAAATGAACTAGTTTGAGTCTAGTTTGAACATGATGATTCTTGTTACAATTTGACTAGACTTGAACTAATTACATTCTCATACAAATAATGATACATAGAACTAATGGGAGAGCAACTCTTTAATTGGGACTTTTAATGACCATTATTAGTATGTTTAAATGACACTATGTATTAGGATAAAAGGATATGTCACTTGAGTGTTTTAGCCTAAATCAAGCTTAAAGTGTCATTAAGATGTCATTAGGTGTGATTAGTAAAAATTAACATCTTTTGGTTTAAAACTCTTTTGAGATCAAAAAGGGAAACTATTATAAGTGTGTTTAAAAGGTTACATAAATTATAGATGCCTCAAAGTGGTTTATCTTAAAGTGGATGAATTTGGTAACAGAGAAAACTGCGATCGGGCTGCGGTCATCCGTGAAGTCAGCCGTAGATTTACAGTTTTATAAAAATTTGAACTCGTTAATACAGGACACACACGGTTGGTTTCACGGTCGACCGTAGTACAGTCGTGTAGCATTTTTACCAAGATAATTACTTATGTGTTGATCTTTTGCTAGAGATAGTTTAAACTCATGTCGTCATACATATGATTAATTACTAGGTTCTTGTGTGTCATCATCAAAACAAAGTGATTAACTTTTGAATATTATGATTTGAATCTTAACCAACAGTTTCAAATTTTACAAGGTAGTTCAACGACTAGTTACATTTCAACGTTTTAAGTACAAATGAAACCTATACGACACAATTTAAGTAAAGTCAAAAGACGCTCCCTGTATGCATGTATACTCGACATCCAAGCAAGTATCAAAATAATGTTCGGAAGCATGTATCATCTAGTGTTCAAGGACCTGAGAAAATATATAGAAATCTGTCAACGAAAAACATTGGTGAAATCATAGGTGTATTAGTAAACGTTGTTTTTAAACCCCAAGATTTTGTATTTCCATAACATTGATTATCTAAATCATTTACATTCCAAAGTTGTTGTTCGTTTGTGGAGCACTCAATTATCAAGAATTAACTATTTACGAACCCCGTTATCATAGTGTTAGAACCTACACTATATACTCAAAAATGTATTTCATTTGCTAACGGTAGGGAACAGTCCGAATGAGGGCTTGTCAAGCCCGTATGGATCCACACAACATAAGTTCACGTTTACACCCTGCAAGTGTAACTAATGATAATTGAATTGAGGCCTTTTTGTTCTAACTCGCACGTGGAATGTTTGTTTTCATACTTGTGTTCAAAGCATAAAAGTATTATACGTATATGTTTCTTATCTCATAGTTTAAAAGAGTAAAAGTTGTTGAAAAGGTGGGACTATGATCTCACCTTGAGTGCACGAATATAAATATACTTCACAAGTAAACGTGTATAAGAATGAATGCTAGTCTCAACCTAAACAAATAGGTTGTATCAATATCCGTATACACGGTCGGTCAAAGTTGTTCAATTAGTCCTATGGCTCGTTACGACTCGATTAATATAGCATGTGAGTCACATTGTCAAGTTTCATGCAAGATACAAGTATAAAAGCACGTTAGAACGATTGCATAAGTATTCGGTTAAGTTTGAGTAAAAGTCAACTTTGGTCAAGTCAAAGTCAACAAAAAAGTCAACACATTCGGTGTAGTGACCCGAACTTTTCCATGATTATATATGATATGAGATTAATATTTACATGAATAAATGTTTCCAACATGTTAAGCAATCAAACTTGTTAAGACTTGATTAATTGAAATGAGTTTATGTAGACAATTGACCACCTAGTGTGCCTGATGATTCTTGAACGTCATAACTTGTGATAATTATATAATCGTTTTATTTATTTATTTTTTTATGATGTAAGTTTTTATTTTATATATCTATATAAGAAGAAATACAATTAAATCAAAGATGTACAAGTAAAACACTATTTGCTACAGTAAAACACTATTTGCTACAGTAAATTTTTGCTTGCTGCAGTAAAATACTATTTGCTACAGTAAACTATTTGCTATAGTAAAATACTATTTACTACAGTAAAACACTATTTACTCGTATTCAATCCGTATTCGTACTCGTACAATACTCAGCTTCTATATGTATATACTATTGGTATATACATTTCAATGATCAGCTCTTAGCAGCCTTAAATGATTAACCAACATGTGGGAACCATTACTTGTCTTCAAGTATGAATTATTACACAAAATAACAAAATGAGGAGCCTTTGTTTCCATGATAAAATCACGCCACCACCACCATCATTTACTACATCATTTCCATTCTATAATTTCACATACAAATCCTCTCTAATTACCTACTCCAAAAACACTTGAAAGATCAGGAACATCCAAATATTATCAGTAATCTTTTCTTTCTAATTCAAGGTAATACTCATATTCAAACTTTGATTCAATTTCTATAACTATAACAATCTTAATTCAGGTAGTAATCTTACTTGAACTTGTTTTCGTGTCATGATTCTACTTTAAGAACTTCTAAGCCATCAAAGATCCTTTGAAGCTCAAGTTAATTTCTCATCATTTCTAGTAGATTTACCTACTATACTTGAGGTAGTTATGATGTTCATAACATCATTTGATTCATATATATATATATATATATATATATATATATATATATATATATATATATATATATATATATATATATATATATATATATATATATATATATATATATATATATATATATATATATATATATATATATATATATATATATAACTATCTTATTCGAAGATTTAAACTTGTAATCACTAGAACATAGTTTAGTTAATTCTAAACTTGTTTGCAAACCAAGTTAATCCTTCTAACTTAACTTTTAAAATCAACTAAACACATGTTCTATATCTATATGATATGCTAACTTAATGATTTAAAACCTGGAAACACGAAGAACACCGTAAAACCGGACATAAGCCGTCATAGTGAAACCGGGGGCTGTTTTGGGTTAGATAATTAAAAACTATGATAAACTTTGATTTAAAAGATGTTCTTCTGGGAAAATGATTTTTTCTTATGAACATGAAACTATATCCAAAAATCATGGTTAAACTCAAAGTGGAAGTATGTTTTTCAAAATGATCATCAAGACGTCGTTCTTTCGACTGAAATGACTAAATCTTACAAAATTGACTTGTAACCTGTATTTTTGACTATAAACTTATACTTTTTATGTTTAGTTTCATAAATTTCAGTTCATTATGAAACCATAGCAACTTAAATCACTCAAAACGGATTTAAAACGAAGAAGTTATGGGTAAAACAAAATTGGATAATTTTTCTTGTTGTAGCAACGTGAAATTTGTAACAAATCTATACTAACCATAACTTAACTAACTTATATTGTATTATACATGTACTCTAACATATTATGTAACCTTGATAGACCAAAGATACGTATGCAATGTTTTGACATATCATATTGACGCCATCTATATATATTATTTGGAACAACCATAGACACTCTATATGCGGTAATGATCGAGTTAGCTATACAGGGTTGAGGTTGATTCCAAAATAATATATATACTTTGAGTTGTGAACGAGTCTGAGACTTGTATGCACTGGGTCGTGGATTGATTCGAGATAATATATATTGATTTATTTCTGTACTACTAACTGTGGACAATTACTTGTGGACTACAAACGTTGGACTATCAACTTAACAAACTTAAATCGTTAAAACATAATAAAATTTGGTATAATTATATTTCGATCATACTTTGATATATATATATATATATATATATATATATATATATATATATATATATATATATATATATATATATATATATATATATATATATATATATATATATACATATTTGTTATAGGTTCATGAATCGACTAGTAGCCAAGTGTTATTTTCCGACGAAGTGATAATCTGTGAAAGTGAGTTATAGTCCCATTTTTACTATCTAATATTTTGGGATGAGAATACATGCAGTTTTGTAAATGTTTTACAAAATAGACACAAGTACTTGAAATTACATTCTATGTTGGATTATGAATACCGAATATCACCCTTTTAGCTTGGTAACCTAAGAATTAGGGAACATACACCCTAATTGACGCGAATCCTAAAGGTAGATCTACGGGCACTAACTCCCCCCATACCGGAAAATGGTATGCTTTAGTACTTCGAGTTATTAATACATATGGATTTCTGTTTTGGGGATATTCTATATGAATTTTGTTAATGTCGGTTACTAGGTGTTCAACATATGAACGGTTTTTATGCAGTTTTCATGTTATTGAAAAATGGAAATGGAAATCTTGTGGTCTATTATTACGATTTGATAAATATATAGGTTAAACCTATAACTCACCAACATTTTTGTTGACTTTTAAGCATGTTTATTCTCAGGTGATTATTAAGAGCTTTCGCTGTTGCATGCTAATTTAAGGACAATAATTGGATTCAGCATGCTTGTAATATATTGTTTAAAAAAACTGCATTCGGAGATTTAAATCGATGTGTAATATTGTTGTAAACCAATATGTAATATTCGTGTGTAAAACGTTATCTTTTAGATTATCATTACTTGATAATCTACGTTATGGTTCTTGAACCTTTATTGATAAAATAAAGGTTATGGTTTGTTTTTAAATAAAACAAATGCAGTCTTTGAAAAACGTCTCATATAGAAGTCAAACCTCGCAACGAAATCAATTAATATGAAACGTTTATAATCGATATGAACGGGACATTTCAGTTGGTATTCGAGCGTTGGTCTTAGAGAACCAGAAATTTGAATTAGTGTGTCTAACCGAGTTTGTTAGGATGCATTAGTGAGTCTGGACTTTGACCGTGTTTACTTGAAAAACGATTGCTTAACACTTTTGTTGGAAACTACATATTTTTACATGTAACTATTATGTGATATATTAATCTCTTAACGTGTTTGATATTGTGTGATAGATGTCTACCTCTAGTACAAATTTCATTGACTTACCTAATAATAATGAAGAGCCGAATGTATTTTGGGAAGATTCACAAATTCCCGAAGAGGAACCGGAAGAAGAGGAACCGGAAGAAGAGGAACCCGAAGAGGAGGAACCGAAAGAAGAAGAGGTTCTGGAGGAAGAAATATTAATAACTACAGAAAAACAGTTAAATAAAAGAAAATCCTCAACCAATGGACCAAAGTTAAAAATGGTCAATGGTGTTTCCACCGAGGAAGAAAAATATTGGGAAAATTACCAATTTTTTGATTAATCGGATCCCGACGAGGATTCCGATGATGTTATAGAAATTACCCCGGCTCAATTTAATAAGGCAAAAGAAAATAATAAAGGAAAAGCTATCAAAATAGAAAAACTCGAGTCCAAAACAGATGAACTCTATGTTAACATGAAATATCCCGATGGGATATATTGTAAACACCCGTATTTCTTAAACTTTCACTATAACCCGGGAATATCTAAGCTACCAGGTTTTTCTAAACCATTTGTGAAAATGACGGCTCGTATTAGAGGAGCACCATCTATCCCTAGAAAATTAGCAAAACCAAATGAGTCTGAAGAAGAAGAAACAAGTGAGTCGGAATGAAGAGTAGTAACCATGATGTGTAATATATGTATTGAAGTGTGCTTGTATTTTTATGTTATATGTAAAAATTGCTTGTATTATGTGTTAATTATCTTTTATGAATCTAATCCTCGTCTATTTTACAGTATAAAAACACACAATGGACATTAAGGATAGACAACCAAATATTTTAGAAGACTTACCAGGGGATACGATTGATGAAATCTTGTCTAAAGTCGGTCAGAATTCATCGGCATAATTATTTATGGCGAAATTAGTTTGTAGGACATTTGAAAGACGTTCCAGGCATGCCTTGGTTTATAAAAGGATTTCCTTTAATAGATGGTGTATATCACATTGGGGAGACCTAAGTTACGCCGTGTTTTCTTTAAGGTATTAAGTGCGGGAAACCCTACTCCAACTTTCCGCTACGGGTTGAGAGCCTATTTTGACTCCACATATCCCAACATAGGACTTCGTTCTTTAGAAAGAGCTTCAAACATGCAATATAAAGAAGCATGTTATGTTTACGGGTTAGTGATGTTCGCTTCTCACCAAATTGAGAAAAAGAACATCGGGTTGCAAATTCTAAATAAAACATTCCCACAAGTGATGGATTCAGTAGTTTAAGTGAGAAATAAGGTTTTTAGATTGTTACGGGGCTGTTGGGCATTACGTAACCCTCGTCCTTTTGATGACGTTACAACATGCTTCCGAGCCAACGGTCATAACGGTTATTTTCCACAAGACCAAGGATGGGAAATAGTATTAGTAATACCCGAATGCATGACTTGCTTCTGGACCTATGAATTACGTATCTTTATTGCCTTCGCGGAACGACTTACGTTAAACTAGAATTATCTTCGCAATTGCCTTGTATCAAAGTTATTGTGTGCTATATTTCATGCTATATGTAAAATAGCGGTATTGTACGTTTGTAAATTATTGTATAAAAGTTTGAACGTGAAATTTATTGTAATCAGTTTTTCATATAGAATTGTAGTAGTTGAATTGTATGTTAGCTACTAAGTATGAACTTAACGGGTAGGTACTACTCGAATTAAAACTTATAAAACGCTGATATGAAGAAAAAGCTTTTATAAATAAGTTCATATTATGCTACGAAATACTATTGACTACTCTTAATATTCTATATGATTAACTCGATTCTTTTGGCTATTTTTGAAGGAAATGACACCGACGACTCGTCAGAACTTAAACATGAGCGAGGAAGACTTTCGTGCTTTTCTTGCTGCGAACATAGCCACAGTACAGGCCGCAATGAAAAATAACAACAATAACTCCGGATCCAGCAGTGGAATTAATTCCACAAGGAATCGTGTAGGATGCTCCTACAAAGAATTCACTGCCTGTAAACCTCTAGAATTCGATGGAACCGAAGGACCAATCGGATTGAAGCGGTGGACCGAGAAGGTCAAATTGGTGTTTTCCATAAGTAAGTGCACTAAAGAAGACAAAGTAAAGTACGCTACGCATACTTTCACAGGTACTGCGTTAACATGGTGGAACACCTATCTCGAGCAGGTGGGACAAGATGCTGCTTACGCACTACCGTGGTCAGCATTCAAGCACTTGATGAATGAGCAGTATCGTCCCAGAAACGAGGTCAATAAGCTCAAGGTAGATCTTAGAGGATTACGAATGCAAGGTTTCGACATCACCACGTACGAACGATGATTCACAGAGTTGTGCGTATTGTGTCCTAGAGCGTTCGAATATGAAGAAGAGAAGATCGACACATTTGTAAAAGGGTTACCAGAAAGAATTCAAGAAGATGTGAGTTCGCACGAACCCGCCTCCATACAAAAGGCAAGTCGAATGGCTCACAAACTCATAAATCAGATTGAAGGAAGGATTAAAGAACAGGCGGCCGAAGAGACCAACACGAAACAAGTCAAGAGAAAGTGGGAAGAAACCAGTGACAAGGGTCACCAATACAACAACGACAACAATCACAATCATAATCACAATCGCAACAACTATCCCAACAACCGTAACATCAACCGCAACAACAAAAATCGCAACCCCAACAACAACTATAACAACCGATTCAATAACAACAACAACCACAACAACAAACATCCCAACAATAATAAAAAAAGGCAGAAGCCATGCCAGAGGTGTGAAGTATACCATCCGACTGGGTTCTGCCCAACAACATGTACTAAGTGTAAAAAAGTGGTCATGGTGTGACGAAGTGTGAAGTCTACGGACCGGTGATTAACAAAAATAATGCAACAAATAATGTCGGGATAAATAATGCCGCCTTTATTTGTTATGGATGTGGGAAACCGGGCCACGTTAAGAGTAAATGCCCAGACCAAGGGAATACAAATGGGCAAAGTTGTGGAAGAGTATTCAACATCAATGCGGCAGAAGCGCAGGAAGACCCGGAGCTTATTACGGGTACGTTTCTTATTAATGAAAAACCTGCTTATGTTTTATTTGATTCGGGTGCGGATAGAAGCTATATGAGTAGAGATTTTTATGCTAAATTAAGTTGTCTACTGACGTCTTTAGATAATAAATTTTTACTCGAATTAGCGAACGGTAAATTAATTACAGCAGATAATTTATGTCGGAATCGAGAAATTAAACTGGTTAGCAAAACATTTAAGATTGATTTGATACCAGTAGAGTTAGGGAGTTTTGATATGATAATTGGCATGGACTGGTTGAAAGAGGTGAAAGCAGAGATCGTTTGTTACAAAAATGCGATTCGTATTGTACGCGAAAAAGGAAAACCTTTAATGGTGTACGGAGAAAAGAGCAACGCGAAGTTAAATCTTATTAGTAGTTTGAAGGTGCAAAAACTAATTAGAAAAGGTTGCTATGTCATTCTAGCACACATCGAGGAAGTCAAACCCGAAGAAAAGAACATCAGTGATGTTCCTGTCGCAAAAGAATTTCCCGATGTATTTTCGAAAGAATTACCGGGACTACCTCTACACCGATCCGTTGAATTTCAAATAGATCTTGTATCGGGAGCTGCACCAATAGCTCGTGCTCTATACAGACTCGCACCCAGCGAAATGAAGGAACTCTAGAGTCAATTTACAAGAACTTTTAGAGCGTGGTTTCATTCGACCAAGCACATCACCGTGGGGAGCACCTGTTTTGTTTGTCAAGAAGAAAGATGGTACATTCAGGTTGTGTATAGACTACCAAGAGTTGAGAAAACTTTCCATCAAGAACTGTTATCCACTACCAAGAATCGACGACTTATTTGATCAACTACAAGGCTCGTCAGTTTATTCGAAGATTGATTTACGTTCTAGGTATCATCAAATGCGGGTGAAGGAGGATGATATTTCGAAGACTGCTTTCAGAACGCGTTACGGTCATTATGAGTTTATGGTTAGGCCGTTTGGGTTGACTAACGCACCAACTGTGTTCATGGACCTCATGAACCGAGTGTGTGGACCATATCTTGACAAGTTTGTTATTGTTTTCATCGATGACATCCTTATCTACTCAAAGAATGAGCAAGACCACGAAGAACATTTAAGAAAAGTGCTAGAATTATTGAGGAATGAGAAACTGTACGCTAAATTTTCAAAGTGTGCATTTTGGTTGAAAGAAGTTCAATTCCTCGGTCATATAGTGAGCAAAGAAGGTATTCAAGTTGATCCGGCAAAGATTGAAACCGTTGAGAAATGGGAAACCCCGAAAACTCTGACACAGATACGCCAATTTTTAGGATTGGCTGGTTACTATAGAAGGTTCATCCAAGATTTTTCCAAAATAGAAAAACCCTTGACTGCATTAACGCATAAAGGGAAGAAATTTGAATGGAAGGATGAGCAGGAGTGTAACACCCTAGATTTTTTTTATATCACAGTGGAAGGCTTAATTTACATAATACCCTTAGTTAACTACTTCATTACAAACCACCGGTGTTACATTAAACGACGAGTTACATATTTATAAAAGTTAAGACATCAGAGTTCATCTTGTCAAACATATCTTCAACCCGACTCCCGTCACTACCAGCACTAAGATTCAAAACCTGCAAGGGAGGAAGTGATGGGGTTAGCACAAGGCTAAGTGAATGGAATCATCTAACAGTTCTAGCATACAGTACCAACTTGTACAACTACAGCAGCTACAACAATCAATAACATGCAACCGACAACTAACAACTAATCATCTGGCAACTAACAACTACAACTATCAACTGGCAACTGGCAACTAACAACTAGTGTAGTGACCCGAACTTTTCCATGTTTATTTATATTAATTGAATTTGATAATTACATGATTAAGTGTTTCCAACATGTTAAGTAATCAAACTTGTTAAGACGTGATTAATTGAAATAGGTTTCATATAGACAATTGACCACCCAAGTTGACCGGTGATTTACGAATGTTAAAACTTGTAAAAACTATATGATGTCATATATATGGATATATATATAGTTAACATGGTATTATGATAAGTAAACATATCATTAAGTATATTAACAATGAACTACATATGTAAAAACAAGACTACTAACTTAATGATTTCGAAACGAGGCATATATGTAACGATTATCGTTGTAACGACATTTAATTGTATATATATCATATTAAGATATATTAAAACATCATAATATCATGTTAATGTAATAATTTAACATCTCATTTGATATAATAAACAATGGGTTAACAACACTTAACAAGATCGTTAACCTAAAGGTTTCAAAACAACATTTACATGTAACGACTAACGATGACTTAACGACTCAGTTAAAATGTATATACATGTAGTGTTTTAATATGTATTCATACACTTTTGAAAGACTTCAAGACACTTATCAAAATACTTCTACTTAAAAAAATGCTTACAATTACATCCTCGTTCAGTTTCATCAACAATTATACTTGTATGCACCCGTATTCGTACTCGTACAATACACAGCTTTTAGATGTATGTACTATTGGTATATACACTCCAATGATCAGCTCTTAGCAGCCATGTGAGTCACCTAACACATGTGGGAACCATCATTTAGCAACTAGCATGAAATATCTCATAAAATTACAAAAATATTAGTAATCATTCATGACTTATTTACATGTAAACAAAATTACACATCTTTTATATCTAATCCATATACCAACGACCAAAAACACCTACAAACACTTTCATTCTTCAATTTTCTTCATCTAATTGATCTCTTTCAAGTTCTATCTTCAAGTTCTAAGTGTTCTTCATAAATTCTATAAGTTCTAGTTTCATAAAATCAAGAATATTTCCAAGTTTGCTAGCTTACTTCCAATCTTGTAAAGTGATCATCCAACCTCAAGAAATCTTTCTTATTTATAGTAAGATATCTTTCTAATATAAGATAATACTCATATTCAAACTTTGATTCAATTTCTATAACTATAACAATCTTATTTCGAGTGGAAATCTTACTTGAACTTGTTTTCGTGTCATGATTCTGCTTCAAGAACTTTCAAGCAATCCAAGGATCCTTTGAAACTAGATCTATTTTTCTCATTTCCAGTAGGTTTTTTCACAAAACTTGAGGTAGTAATGATATTCATAACATCATTCGATTCATATATATAAAACTACCTTATTCGAAGGTTTAAACTTGAAATCACTAAAACATAGTTTAGTTAATTCTAAACTTGTTCGCAAACAAAAGGTTAATCCTTCTAACTTGAATTTTAAAATCAACTAGACACATGTTCTATATCTATATGATATGCTAACTTAATGATTTAAAACCTAAAAACACGAAAAACACCGTAAAACTGGATATACGCCGTCGAAGTAACACCGCGGGCTATTTTGGGTTAGTTAATTAAAAACTATGATAAACTTTTATTTAAAAGTTGTTCTTCTTGAAAAATGATTTTTCTTATGAACATGAAACTATATCAAAAAATCATGGTTAAACTCAAAGTGGAAATATGTTTTCCAAAATGGTCATCTAGACGTCGTTCTTTCGACTGAAATGACTACCTTTACAAAAATGACTTGTAACCTATATTTCTGACTATAAACTTATAATTTTTCTGTATAGATTTATAAACTTAAGTTCAATATGAAACCATAGCAATTGGATTCACTCAAAACGGATTTAAAACGAAGAAGTTATGGGTAAAACAAGATTGGATATTTTTGCTTGTTGTAGCTACGTGAAAATTGGTAACAAATCTATATTATCATATCCTAGCTAACTTGTATTGTATTATACATGTATTCTAATATATTATGTAATCTTGGGATACCATAGACACGTATGCAAATGTTTTGACATATCATATAGACCCATCTATATATATTATTTGGAACAACCATAGACACTCTATATGCAGTAATGTTGGAGTTAGCTATACAGGGTTGAGGTTGATTCCAAAAATATATATACTTTGAGTTGTGATCTAGCCTAAGACGTGTATACACTGGGTCGTGGATTAGGTCAAGATAATATATATTAATTTATTTTCTGTACATCTAACTATGGACAACTAGTTGTAGGTTACTAACGAGGACATCTGACTTAATAAACTTAAAACATTAAAATGTATTAAAAATGTTGTAAATATATTTTGAACATACTTTGATATATATGTACATATTTGTTATAGGTTCGTGAATCAACCAGTGGCCAAGTCTTACTTCCCGACGAAGTAAAAATCTGTGAAAGTGAGTTATAGTCCCACTTTTAAAATTTAATATTTTGGGATGAGAATACATGTAGTTTTATAAATGTTTTACGAAATAGACACAAGTAATTAAAACTACATTATATGGGTGAATGATCGAAGCCGAATATGCCCCTTTTGCTTGGTAGCCTAAGAATTAGTAAACCGATCTACTAATTGACGTGAATCCTAAAGATAGATCTATTGGGCCTAACGAACCCCATCCAAAGTACCGGATGCTTTAGTACTTCGAATTTGTTTTTATCATGTCCGAAGGATTTCCCGGAATGATAGGGGATATTCTTATATGCATCTTGTTAATGTCGGTTACCAGGTGTTCACCATATGAATGAATTTTATCTCTATGTATGGGATGTATATTGAAATATGAAATCTTGTGGTCTATTATTATGATTTGATAATATATAGGTTAAACCTATAACTCACCAACATTTTTGTTGACGTTTTAAGCATGTTTATTCTCAGGTGATTATTAAGAGCTTCCGCTGTTGCATACTAAAATAAGGACAAGATTTGGAGTCCATGCTTGTATGATATTATGTAAAAACTGCATTCAAGAAACTTATTTTTGATGTAATATATTCTTATTGTAAACCATTATGTAATGGTCGTGTGTAAACGGTATATTTTAGATTATCATTATTTGATAATCTACGTAATGCTTTTTAAACCTTTATAGATAAAATAAAGGTTATGGTTGTTTTAAAAATGAATACAGTCTTTGAAAAATGTCTCATATAGAGGTCAAAACCTCGCAACGAAATCAATTAATATGGAACGTTTATAATCAATATGAACGGGACATTTCAACTAGCAACTTTGCTCCAACTAGAGGATCGGCAGCTTGTACGGGCACACAACCACTAGCTGATCAGTCTAGCGTCTACCGATAGTCTTTACTACTGAATCCCCAGTATAGTCATCCACACGCATGTGATGCGTCGTTCAGCACTATACTCAACAAACAGTAGCCAACTAGACCCAACCACAACTAGGTTGACCTCTCTGAGCTGAACCTAACAACTATAGGTTCCAACTAGCAACTACAACTTGTGCACACAACTGTTAAGCAACTACCACTACGGACAACTGTCACTACGACTAGCATGACAACTCTACAGTGATCATTATTACAACATATCTACTAAGCATGGCAACTATAACAGTATAACATAGTAGCACAACTTGCTACTCTATACTACACCCGGAGATAATCTCACTCACCGATTACCAGCAACAGAAGAAACTCAGAATTCTAATCTTACTGAGTCTTCTCTTCGTCTTTATCACCTGAGAATAGATATAACACAGTCAGTAATCATCTCTTGATAACAACTCGACAACAAAACAACAACGCCAATACCAACACTTAATCAATCTGACATGTCAACAGTACAAGTGACACTCATCCGCACATCTGAGAAACCTCAACCGTGCGGTTGACACCTCACTCGTACGTTTGGTCATTGGCCAAATCTCTAATTACACAACAGTAGATCCATACGGTTGACCACACGAGTGACGTATGACTCGTATGAGTCACATCACAACCATACGATCCAACTAGCAAATATAACAGTTCAAGTAACCACTCACTCGTGCGGTTCACCATGCGATTGACCGCCTCAACCGTACGAGTGAAAGTTCACTCGTGCGAGTGGAGGCTCACTTTTTCGAGTGATAAGGAACACAAATAGCAACATGTAAAGATATTTTCAAACCTATATTCATCATATATTCATTCATTCATAAGCCTATATCAAGAATTCAACCCATAATAACAGATTAACGCATGCACACTAGACACACATGCTAATACCTCTATTTCTGACCTAAATACATTTTTATATATCTTCTAAAGAGTTTACCATTGGAAAGTATTTTTTATTATGAATCCAACGATATTTTATTCATCAAAAACGGAGTTACGGTTTGAAAGTTATGACCAAAACAAGTTTCCACAAATCTGACCCTGTGCTCACACGTGTGGTTGACCCTCAAAAGTGTGGTCACTTGTACGAGTGACCTGTCAAAAGTGTGGGTGCTGAAGAACACCTACAGCTCGCTGTTTTCGCATTTTTTGACCCCAAAACATGATTTTTGCTCAAATCTGATCATGAAACCACTTCAAAAACATCATATAAACTATATATAAGCTATTTCTAACAACAATTAACACTTAAAAACACAATTCATCAAGATTCAAGAATCAAAACTCACTTTTGCTCAAGAACACAAAAACCCAAATTACACAAGATTCAAGCAATGATTCAAGCATGCTAACCTGGTTTGATGATTACAAAGATGATATAAATCAGTTCCTAAATCTCCACAAACCAATTTCAAGCTTGGATCAAGTTAGGATTTTTGAGTGAAGAAGATTAGGTACGAGCTAGTTTTAGGAGAGTTCTAGAAATGAACTCATGAAGCAGATACATACACTTAAAAGGGTTTAAACCCCATACTCCACAACACACGGGTATTTATCAGTTATTTGATATCTTTCGTACTTCATTAGGCGGCCCTAACAGAGTCCAAATTAAACAAATGAACATGTTCTGTGACCCTTGTCACAAACTGGTCTTAATCAAACAATCAGATAATTAAAACATACTACTATTAAAATTACTTTTAATAACACTTAAGAGCAAAATAGTCTATTTCAGCTAGGCCCAAAACGCAGGTGTTACAAATCTACCCTCCTTAAAAGCGATTCCGTCCTCGGAATCGGGTCAACTATGGTCAACAAAACCCAAAATTGTTACTCGAACTGCCAAAACACATGATCAACTTTATCGATCTTATCCCCGATACCGACATTATCCACCACAATTGCATAGGGAAATAAGATTCTTGACATCAATACACTTCCGATACAAAATAATTTGTCACAATCTTCATCGATCAACTTCCGTTATGAAAGGACCCGTTCATACCGATTATAAACGATTCATATCAATTGATTTCATCGCGAGGTATTTGACCTCTAAATGATACATTTTACAAACATTGCATTCGTTTTTAAAAGACAAACTTTCATCACATCGAAAGTTGACGACATGCATACCATTTCATAATACATCCAACTATAAACGACTTAATAATAATCTTGATGAACTCAACGACTCGAATGCAATGTCTTTTGAAATATGTCATGAATGACTCCAAGTAATATCTCTAAAATGAGCAAATGCACACCAGAAGATTTCTTTCATACCTGAGAATAAACATGCTTTAAAGTGTCAACCAAAAGGTTGGTTAGTTCATTAGTTTAACATAAATAATCATTTCCATCATTTTAATAGACCACAAGATTTTCATTTCTCATAAATATACGTCCCATACATAGAGACAAAAATAATCATTCATATGGATTGAACACCTGGTAACCGACATTAACAAGATGCATATAGAATATCCCCATCATTCCGGGACACCCATCGGACATGATAAACTCGAAGTACTAAAGCATTCCAAATTCCAGAATGGGGCTTGTTGGGCCCGATAGATCTATCTTTAGGATTCGCGTCAATTAGGGGGTCTGTTCCCTAATTCTTAGGCTACCAAGCTAAAAGGGGCATATTCCTCTTCGATCATTCAACCATATAATGTAGTTTCGATTACTTGTGTCTATTTCGTAAAACATTTATAAAAATTGCGCATGTATTCTCAGCCCAAAAATATAAAGGTTAAAAAGGCAAATGAAACTCACCATACTGTATTTTTGTAACGACCCGTTAAAATCGCTATTGACGCGGCACGTTAATCATTGATTCCACAGTGAGGTTTTGACCTCTATATGATACGTTTTGATAAAATATTGCATTCATTAAAATAAGTGACTTTCTAAACATAGAAAGTTATAAACATGTGGGCGAGTACTTAGGTATAAGCAAAACCCCGAAATACATAAGTCTTTAATTTACAGGTTGACATCACAGTCCAATTATTTATTACACAACGCAGTTTTATTTTGAATGCAATAAACTTTGTACAAAGCATGAGAGACTCCATGCAGGCAACAAGCACATCACAGCGGAAGCATTCTAAGGACCTGAGAATAAAACATGCTAAAAAGTCAACACGAATGTTGGTGAGTTATAGGTTTAATTGCTCGAGTCATAAACATATATAAAGATAGACCACAAGATTTCATCAAAAGTTTATCAATAGATTCTACGTAACAGAGCACCCTGGTAACTAAACTTAACGCTATAGTGATAATTACCCCATTCGTTTTAATACACGTAAACCAACGTGTCTTAAACTCAAATAACATACGTCCGTTAAAAGGCTAGCGCTCTAGCTCGGACGGGGATGTCAAGCCCTATGGATCCATATACAATTATTCGCGCCCACCAGTCCATATCCTATGTACTGGTAGCTACTAGTTACCAAAGCTAAGGGATTTTTGGTTTAACTCAGTGTAGAATTTAGTATGTACTTGTGTCTTATCGCGTTTAAAATAAATTGCATGTATTCTCAGCCCAAAAATATTTAAAGTATATAAAAAGGGAGACTATAAACTCACAGTTCAATATTGAGATTCAATATTGTAGGCAAATTACGTAGACGTAATGATGGTAGATGATTGTATGGTTGGCCTTGGATTCAAGAAACAATACCCCAAATAATACCCAATATTTCCTTAGCTTAAAGCGGTTTGAAACCCGAATTAAAAACACCCTCGTATATACCTTATTATTATTAAACTTAAATTTAAAATTAAAATTATATTTATAATATAAATATAAATATGTTACAGAAGAAGAAAAAAAAAGATGTGTGTTGTTCGTCGAGAAAACTGGCATATTTATATTACTTTTCGATTTACTGTAGCTCATGCGATCGCATGAGTTTTAAGTGTTTTTGCCATGCGATCGCATGGCCGCCTTTTCTGTTTTTGTTTGCTAGTTCGTCAACATCAAATAGTGTTTACTATAGCAAAATACGTTTTCACTGTAGCACTGTAGCAAAATACGGTTTCACTGTAGCAAATAGTGTTTTACTGTAGCAAATAGTATTTTACTGTAGCAAAGTAATTTTTACTGTAGCAAATAGGGTTTTACTGTAGGAAAGTCGTTTTTACTTGTACATATATATATATATATATATATATATATATATATATATATATATATATATATATACATACATATAATTGTTCATGAATCGTCGAGAGTAGTAAAAGGTAATTGTATATATGAAACAGTTCTAAAATTTTGAGACTCAATCTAACAGACTTTGTTTAACGTGTTAAAATAATAAATCGTATAGAGAATTGGTTTAAATAAGTCGAAATTTTCCGGGTCATTACAGTACCTCCCCGTTAAAGAAAATTTCGTCCCGAAATTTTGAGTAGTACCTGTTTTATGAGTGATATCAATGAACACATGTGGATACTTTTGCTTCATTTGATCTTCACGTTCCCAAGTAAACTCGGGTCCTCGTCTTGCGTTCCAACGAACTCTAACTATTGGTATTTTGCTTTGTTTTTATTGTTTGACCTTACGGTCCATGATTTCAACAGGTTCTTCGATAAAATGGAGTTTATCATTGATTCGTATTTCGTCAAGAGGAATTACGACATCCTCTTCAGCTAAACATTTCTTTAAATTTGACGCGTGAAATGTGTCATGAACACTACTAAGTTCTTGTGGTAGCTTTAATCGATAAGCAACTGCTCCAATTCTTTCAGTGATTTCAAAGGGTCCTACATACCTAGGACTTAGCTTTCCTCGTTTACCGAATCGTACAACACCTTTCCAGGGTGACACTTTCAACATGACTTTGCCGCCTACTTGAAATTCTAGTGGTTTTCTTCTTACATCAGTATAACTCTTTTCGTTTCACTGTAGCACTGTAGCAAAATACGGTTTCACTGTAGCAAATGGTGTTTTACTGTAGCAAATAGTGTTTTACTGTAGCAAAGTAATTTTTACTGTAGCAAATAGGGTTTTACTGTAGGAAAGTCGTTTTTACTTGTACATATATATATATATATATATATATATATATATATATATAAATATATATATATACATACATATAATTGTTCATGAATCGTCGAGAGTAGTCAAAGGTAATTGTATATATGAAACAGTTCTAAAATTTTGAGACTCAATCTAACAGACTTTGTTTAACGTGTCAAAATAATAAATCGTATAGAGAATTGGTTTAAATAAGTCGAAATTTTCCGGGTCATTACAATTTTGTAGTAAAAATACATATGACGTCAATGAACAAGTCTAGGGTTGGTCTCGGATTCACGAACCTATATCATTTATATATATATTAACACATATAATTGAAGTCGAATAAATTTATATATTATTAGTGATTTAATTGTTATTTTAATTATGTGTTTCATTAATAATCTAATTAATTATATTTATTCATTTTTATTATAAAAGTTTTACTATGGTTATGTTACATGTAGTAAATATAGTTTTATATAACTAACACTTATTTGATAAAATAATATTGATAATAATAATAAATAAAAAGTTATTTCATTTTACAATAATAATATTAATAGTAGTTATTATGATAATAATAGTGATGCTAGTATTAATAATAATAATTTTGATAAAAATGAAGATTTTCTAATAATGATAATACTAATAAAGATGATACTTTTAATACAAATGATAGTTTTTAATAAAAATGATACTAATAATAATAATAATAATAATAATAATAATAATAATAAAAATAATAATAATAATAATAAATAAATAAATAAATAAATAAATAAATAACTACCTCAAAGAAGTATCCCTTAAAAAAAATGCCCAAGTCCGGGTTTGAACCCGCGACGTCCCGCTAACCCAATAACAAACCAAACCACCCATTCGTTCCAGTTTTTATGAAATTATGTGAACCAAATATCTATTTAACCCATATTTCCATTTCCTTCTTCTTCTATATCATCTATTACTCCTATAACATTTACCGTTCTACATTTTCAAGTTACCATCATCATTTTCATTCGTCCTTATCAACCGAAATGGAAGATGGATTACGGCCCAAGACTCCAATCCATATAGTAAGTCTAATTAGATCATAAACGGTCCATAAGATATACACAGCCCAAGTAATATTAGCTAAGCCCAACTGGTAATTTAATAAGCCCAAATTAGTAATTCATTTAGCTAGCCTAATCTATCAGCCCAATTCCAAAACCTCTTGGATCAGTAAAAACGTTTTCCATTTGTACTTTCCATCGGCCCAACCTAGTCCAATTAAACCACATGCCCTTTATTAACTAAAAGTATCTGCGAGATTTATATAGATACGCAATTGTTATCTCATTTTGTCTACCATAAATAATAATGCTTTTTGTTGTTTTATATCAATTGAGCGGTTTTAAAGGAAATAATATAGAGTGAACTGGAAAACATGATTTCTTGTATACCCCATGATATTACAAGTCTCAATTAATAAAGGCTTTAATGGACCTATCAATTGATCATTTAATTACCAACTCTATCGATTATTCAATATTCAACTTGTATCTTCAATCATTATCTATAATTCTCTAAACCCCACCATGCTTTGAGAAATTCCATTATACCTCATATCACTCATTTAAACCCCACAGAACCATAATCCTATTAATTGATTATTAGCAAGTAGGTTTAGGCAATAAAAGTAAATAGAAGTGGTGGTTACCAAGAAAAGAAAACGTTGGTGTTTTAGTTTTCTGGATTACATCCGAACAGGAGCCGAATAGCTGCTACAGACGAGCAGCAAGTGTAGTGATGTTGTTCGGTGGTGCTTGTGGCTGACGAGCAAAAGAAACAAAAGGGGACAGCAAAAATCGAGTAACAAGTGAGTTGGTTTAGGGTGGTGGATGGGTGTGTTTCACAGCGAAAAAATAACAGAAACGTACAGCAGAAAGTCCGATGGGTTATCTTGTCTTGGTTTTGAACAGAATTTGCGAAACATAACAAATAGTAGCTGTAGTTGGCGAAAGTGATAATGATGGAGGTGGTGGTTTCTTGATGGTTTGTGGTGTTTGAAGATGATGAAGATGTTAGTATTAGAGTGGGTATCGATGGTGGATTGTAGTCGTTGGAAGGTGGTGTGGGGTGAGGGTGATCAAGCTAGATGTATTAGTTGAAGGTGGCGACTAGAGGATAGTTTGATGGTTGTTTTCGAGTAACAATAAGAGAGAGAGATGGTTGTGACGACCCAGAAATTTCCGACTAAATTTAAACTTAATCTTTATATGATTTCGATACGATAAGCAAGGTCTGTAATGTTGAGTCTCAAAATTTCGAACTGTTTTCATACAATCAAATTACTCTTTGACTATTTCCAACGATTCACGGACGATTGTGTGCAAATAAAAATGTAAATATATATATACGAATTCTATACATAAGTAACATTATATATATAATGTAATATATAAATAATACGGATTCAATATATTATATAATTGGTGAATATGATATAATTAATAAATTTGTAACATATTAAATTTAATTATAAGTTTAAGTATAATTACTGTATTAATATTATTATCAATACTTTCATTATTAATATTAATATTAATATTAATATAAATATTAATATAGGTATCATTAATATTATATATCTATATGAAATTAAGTAAGTATTAATTGATTATGGTTAATATTATTATAACTAACAATATTATTTGTATGAATAATAATAATAATATTTTTTTTAATTGATACTATATAGATATAAAAGTTGATACATATAACTTGTTAAAGTTTATTAGTATTAATATTACTACTATCATTATTAATATCATTACCATATTATTATAATGAGTAAAAAAATTATGATTAAGATTATTATTATTACTCTTTTTATAATTACCATTATCATTAAATCATTAATATCTTTATAAGTATCATTATTATCATAAATAATACAAATAGTATCATTATCATGAATAACATTTATGATTATCAATTTTATAGTTAATAACATTATTATTACATAATATTATTATAAATACTATAAAAATAATTACTATTAGTATTATTATGATGATTATCAATAATAATACTATTATCATCAAGTACACTAAAACTTATTATTATGATTTATTTTTACTTTTACTCTTATTATTATTAACATTATTATTATTATTATTATTATTATTATTATTATTATTATTATTATTATTATTATTATTATTATTATTATTATTATTATTATTATTATTATTATTATTATTATTATTATTATTATTATTATTATTATTATTATTTGTAATACAATTATAATTAATAATTATTAATAATAAATATATAAAAATCAAGAATATAGGATTTGATTCAGTTCACATACATCATCTGTAGTGATTTTTGTTTCTGCCTAATAGAATCGTACCAATTAAGAGTTTAATCAAAGACATAAATCCAAAATCTGTTAGAAGTCATTGTCCACTTTTATTTTTTTCCTTCATCTTGGATTAAAAAAGCCGTACTTCTGTCTGAAGGTGGTTACCAGTCAAATTCACTAATCAATTAAGATCAACTTCACTTTTAAATCACGTATGTACTCACATTATATAGATACATATCTGCTATTCGAGAATTAAACAGAAAAAATACAGAAAACAAACATCACGACCTCTGTTCTTACACTTTTCCACCATTTTTCGAATTCGAACAAATTTGCAAATTGTAATAATGCAATTGCGTTAGGAATCTTCCGTTCAATCTTTCTGTAAAATCACAACTTCCAATTATTTCAAACGACTTCGAATTTAAGAGTCAAAATTTTTGAGTCAAAAGTTAAACCTGGGTTCATCAATCAAATTGAAGTTTTATAGATCATTTTTGTTGAAATTAATGATTTAAAATGTTTTTATGAATCATTTGAAACACGTTTCGTTTTATAAATTTTGTCCAAAACACTTACTATTTCGAAATCATTTTTTTTTTGGTGTATTCAGCGACGGCCCAGCAAGGGGTGTTCTTTTATATATATATATTTTTTCAATCTATTTAATCACATAATATTGGTTTTTAAATTGTTTAAGGTCTGAGATTGGCTAGATAACTGATTATTAAGTATGATAAATCATGGTTGAATTGATTAAGATGTAGAAGAAGATGAAGGAACAAGAAAGAGGAGGATATGAGTTAAATAAATTTGAGTTACAGATTATATCAGATAAAATAGTACAGACGAATGGTTAAGTGGTGTTAGCGGGTTTCGAGAGGTCAGGGGTTCGAGTCCCTGTTGGGACAGTTTATTCTTTTTGGGCCAATTTTCTCTTGAAGGTAGTTTTAATATTATTATTATTATTATTATTATTATTATTATTATTATTATTATTATTATTATTATTATTATTATTATTATTATTATTATCATGATATTTACTATTGTTGTAGTTATTATTATTGTTATTATAAGAATTGATAATAATAAGTACTACATCTATTATTAATATTATTACATGTATTAAAAATGATATTACTATTAAATGTAAAACTATAATATTATTAACAAGAATATGTTTATTATCATTATTATTAAGAAAGTAATATAAATTGTTATCATCTTTGTAAACATTAGTATTAATATCTTTTTGTAAATAATAGAAGTGGTAATATTGACATAAGTAATATTATTGTCACGAATATTATTAGTAGGTAAGTACTAAAATTAATATCATGACTATCATAACAGTAAAACCAATATTGCTACAAATATTATTATAAATGTCACTACTATTATTACTATGATTCTTATTATAATTATTATTATAAGTAATGTTATTATTAATATTATCATTATATTCATTTACAACTTTTAATTACTATATTATTAAATATATAAAAATATACTTATAAGTAATATTACATATATGTATGAATATTTTATATTAACAATTTTTTTACATAAATATTCATATAAAACAAATTAGATATGTTTAATATATATATATATATATATATATATATATATATATATATATATATATATATATATATATATATATATATATATATATATATATATATATATATATATGTACATATAACTATATAAATAATAATCATTTTCAAATATATATACAAATTAAATAAATGATATACAAAGTTATAACATATGGAATTGTTCGATTATTATTATAAGTTTTAATATATATATATATGAATGATATAGGTTCGTGAATTCGAGGCCAACCTTGCATTGTTCTGTTGTTTAATGTCGTCATATGTATTTTTACTACAAAATACATTAGGTGAGTTTCATTTGCTCCCTTTTTACTCATTATATTTTTGGGCTGAGAATACATGCAAATGCTTTATTAACTGTTTTACAATATTTATATGCGTGAGTTTCATTTGCTCACTTTTTAAATGCTTTTGCAATATATATTTTTGGGACTGAGAATACATGCGCTGCTTTTATAAATATTTTTTCGAAATAGACACAAGTAATCGAAACTACATTCTATGGTTGGATTATCGAATCGAATATCACCCTTTTTTTTTGTCTGGTAATCTAAGAATTAGGGAACAGACACCCTAATTGACGCGAATCCTAAAGATAGATCTATCGGGCCCAACAAGCCCCATCCAAAGTACCGGATGCTTTAGTACTTCAAAATTTATATCATGTCCGAAGGAGGATCCCGGAATGATGGAGATATTCTTATATGCATATTGTGAATGTCGGTTATCAGGTGTTCAATCCATATGAATGATATTTTTGTCTCTATGCATGGGACGTATGTTTATGAGAAATAGAAATATGAAATCTTGTGGTCTATTAAAATTATGAAATGATTATTTATGTTAAACTAATGAACTCACCAACCTTTTGGTTGACACTTTAAAGCATGTTTATTCTCAGGTACGAAAGAAATCTTCCGCTGTGCATTTGCTCATCTTAGAGATATTACTTGGAGTCATTCATGACATATTTCAAAAGACGTTGCATTCGAGTCGTTGAGTTCATCAAGATTATTATTAAGTCAATTATAGTAAGATATATTATGAAATGGTATGCATGTTGTCAACTTTCGATGTAATGAAAGATTGTCTTTTCAAAAACGAATGCAATATTTGTAAAATGTATCATATAGAGGTCAAGTACCTCGCGATGTAATCAACTGTTGTGAATCATTTATAATCGATATGGACTTCATCCGGATGGATTAGGACGGGTCGTTACAGTTGGTATCAGAGCGGTGGTCTTAGCGAACTAGGTCTGCATTAGTGTGTATAACTGATAAGTCGTTAGGATGCATTAGTGAGTCTGGACTTCGACCGTGTCTGCATGTCAAAAGTTTTGCTTATCATTAGTGTCGAAAATTATTTGCTTATCATCCTTAAAGTCTAGACACGTCTTACTGCCTCTATTGCATAGACAGTGTATAGATAAATTCATATCTTAGCGTATCTGTTATTGTTGCCTTTGCTTGACAGCTTCCGTAGATTCCTCCGTAACTTATGAGATTTTAGTATTATATATGCATATGTAAACTATGTATTGCAGGGTACTAATCTACATCCTATAATCTATTTCTTATCAAAAATCCTTTATCTCATCGTACGAGATAAATCCCTCAATCAGTTCGAGTCCCTCAGATTTCGATAGCTATTCCGATAGTTATTCCGACAGCTATTCCGACATGGATATTCACCTAAGCTCTGAAAGCGGTGTCACCAGAATGAATCAATCAATCAACTATCCCCAGTTCATCTGATGGGTTTGTAGCCAACTTAATCAATGGAGACGCGAAGAAGGCGATCCCTTCCACCAACCGAATTCACCTCTTGACAATGAACCTGAAGCGCTTACCGGCGAACCTGTCCAAAACACCATTTTCACACTCCTCTCCAGAGTATCTCGCCACGATTATATTCTATCTAAAATTCTAAACCTTATTCATCCGCTCGTTCCGATCTACAATCATCCCGGAATAATAGAAGAAGTTAGCGAACTTCGCGCTCGAGTAATCAATTTGGAGAATATGGTGCAAAATCTACCAGCTTCACAACATCACCGACACCAACAATACCATCAATAACAGCACCAGTACCATCAACAATCCATGCCTCAATATCATCATCTGTACTTCGAGTATGATCTTCGTTCGACGTATCGTTCTACCTCATTTATCTTCATTCGACATGGCGAATATGTAATCTCTAAAGTTTTAGAGATTATTTATTTTAATTCTAACCGAAAACTAAATGAGTTTAATATTAAGTTAACTCATTAAATCCATGATTACATCTGAAGAAAAAATATACATGTAAGTATATTTTCATAAAGATTGTAACTAAAAGTTCTTTTGTACAAATTGTTAATGGTGAAAATATTTTAACGGGTAGGTAATACCCTAGAAATATTTAGATTTCACATTAATAAGTTACACTGTATATTCTTCGAATCTGATTCAATAGTCATTTACTATCCTACTTACAACCACAGAAGTACGAATCCGTTCCTCATCGAATAACTATTTTCATTCAAATTCAATTTCATATTTGGATTTTGACCTATCAGAATCCAACAAGTGGCATAATGAAGAAATAATGGACACAATAAAAATTGATTAGAAATAGACTAATTAACAATATGAAATTTTGTTAAGAAACCACGCTAACAAGTTCCTTGCTAACTGTTAATTCTGCATCACATTTTATTTTATCGCAATTTATTTATCACAATTTATATTCTCGCAATTTTATTTATCGTCATTTAATTTCTGTTATTTACTTTACGCATTTTATTTATCGTTATTTAATTTCTGTAATTATTTTACGCACTTTAAATATAGGGACACATATACAAGGTTTTGACATATCATATCGACGCATCTATATACATTATTTGGAATAACCATAGACACTCTATATGCAGTAATGCTGGAGTTAGCTATACAGGGTTGAGGTTGATTCTATAATAATATATATACTTTGAGTTGTGATCGAGTCTGAGACGTATACGGGTCACGACACGTTTTAATTAATTCGAATATTATATATTAAACTATATATGAATTATTGGACTATCAACTGTGGACTAATAACATTGGACAATTAAAATGAATTAAAATATTGATTATAACATATGAAACTAAACAATTCTTCAAGTTGCCACTTGATTTCATCTTAAACCTCATTTGTATCTTGACGATTACAATCTGCGTTCAAACCTTTCGTGATTCTTGAAATCACCTCAATCGGGAGGATGAACCAACCGCACTTCATCTACGGAAGAAAAGATTGATGCATATAGTTATACACCTGAAAAACTCTCGGAAATTGAGTAAACGCTTAACACGTAGCTGTGCTAATTCCTTTAGTGTTATTATTACCGAAAATAACTTTTCAATCTCTTTCCAAATTAGCCAATTTTGTCACAGCTTCAGCAAATCAACTTCGATTTTTATTCGAGTTAGCCTTATTATAACCTTGATTTATAAGTTTGCCTTTCATCATCATTACCGGGGAACCGTTTATATTCCACCACGTTAGCAGTAAACTTACCAACAATTTCATTACTCATTGACTTAAGTCTCTCCAAGGAACTATCATATTTGTTCAATAAAACCTTATCATACACTCATCCGCATCTTGTAATGAGCACTGCCGTACCAATTACCGGGAATCAGCAATTAATATTTTGAATCTCGCAGCATTTCTACAACAACAGTTATATGTATACATATAACATTTATCTTTTAGAACTATGATCTTCCATTCTGAAATTCTGAAAAGCACCCAGTCTACGAATCAATACTCTGAATACTGAAAAAGCTGAATGAAGCAGCAAAAACTGTAAACGACTTTAACCGTCGAAAGTTTAATGATAAAGAATAGTATGTTGGCAAAGTTCAGAAAAATTGGAACTGGAAAACGGATTGAGCAAACCATGAAGGAGGTTGTGGACAAATCACAAGGACTAAACCTGTACTTAATGAATTCAGATGATTCTGTATCTGATAAACTCTTCAGCGAATATCTTGCTCCTTATTTATTCTAAATCCTTGCGAAAGGATTTTCTTCATCAACCTTCGATCTTAGAAATTCCAAAATATCGTCATAAATATCTTCGATATTTCTGAGGATATTTTCATAACTATCTCTATCTAGAATCAGTTTTCTTTTCACGTCATCTGTATTACATCATAAAGGAAACTGTTTAGTTTCTAAATTCTGAAACCTTCGAGTTTGAAGTATGAATGTTTTGAAGTGGTGTTGGAAACGGATGCATGAGTTAGTATAATATAATGACACTTGATCAACGTGATTATATTACAGTAATTCATGCTGAGTTTCTAATGGAACGTGATGATTCACAGAACATACCATCATCATGTGCCATTTACACGACTCTTACATTCCAACCAATCTCCAAACATATTAAGAACATATCTTATTGATAAATTCTATCTTTCCGGATATTCTAGTAATTTGACAAATCAAGATCGTGCTATTACCATTCCCTTCTTAGAACATTAACAATGTTCATTCTGAAACTTATATCCGCGAATTCTGGACCATTACAAGAGATGCCCAATCGCAAGAAAAAGAAACGAAGAGACAAAGCTCCGAAATAGAAAGTGGAGTATAAATTGCAGCAAATAGGAGGGAGTAGTTACTGTGGATAACAATGATTATAGGAAATAGAAATGGGGACATTGAAATATAAGGGGGGGTATAAAGCCCAAAAACAACACGGAAATTACAGACCGTGTATATCAATGTTTATCGCAACATAAAGACATGGGAGAATTAAAAACACTATAACTTCAAGGGCGATGTAGAAGAAAACAGATTCCTCTGATGGAAGTTGGAAAAGGAGAATGATTGTGACGATAGTCAGGATAAGGACAAGGATCAGAACTGGATTAAGCATTTTCACAATCTTTTGGATGTATGAATTAAGAAATAAGGTATAGGAATGGTGAAAATAAGGGAACGGAAGAAGTTCATTTATAGTGAAGATACCAGACAAAGCAATCGATACAGATCATCGCATTTAATTATAGAGATCTTAATTTCCTTATTCGCCGAAGAATCAGATCTAATTGATTTCCAAGAATTTCTTTTAAATCCCTTGAATTCCGGAATTCAACTAAGACAACGTCAAAAGTTAAGACACACCTTATTTTCTAAATTCAAACGTGACTATATCAAAAGTTAAATCTCTATCTTTTGTGACAGCTTCATTCGTACGCTTCGAGTAACTGAATCATTTTATCCAAATTATTCAATAATGATAAAACTCTATTTATCAGCTCATATTCGTCAGGAAAACATATTTATAATTAGCCATGACGACCTCACTCAAATTTCGAGACGAAATTTCTTTAACGGGTAGGTACTGTGACGACCCGGAAATTTTCGACTAAATTTAAACTTAATCTTTATATGATTTCGATACGATAAGCAAGGTCTGTAATGTTGAGTCTCAAAATTTCGAACTGTTTTCATACAATCAAATTACCCTTTGACTATTTCCAACGATTCACGGACGATTGTGTGCAAATAAAAATGTAAATATATATACGAATTCTATACATAAGTAACATTATATATATAATGTAATATATAAATAATAAGGATTCAATATATTATATAATTGGTGAATATGATATAATTAATAAATTTGTAACATATTAAATTTAATTATAAGTTTAAGTATAATTTCTATATTAATATTATTATCAATACTTTCATTATTAATATTAATATTAATATTAATATTAATATTAATATTAATATAGGTATCATTAATATTATATATCTATATGAAATTAAGTAAGTATAAATTGATTATGGTTAATATTATTATAACTAACAATATTATTTGTACCAATAATAATAATAATATTTTTTTTAATAGATACTATATAGATATGAAAGTTGATACATATAACTTGTTAAAGTTTATTAGTATTAATATTACTACTATCATTATTAATATCATTACCATATTATTATAATGAGTAGAAAAATTATGATTAAGATTATTATTATTATTACTCTTTTTATAATTACCATTATCATTAAATCGTTAATATCTTTATAAGTATCATTATTATCATAAATAATACAAATAGTATCATTATCATGAATAAAATTTATGATTATCAATTTTATAGTTAATAACATTATTATTACATAATATTATTATAAATACTATAAAAATAATTACTATTAATATTATTATTATTATGATTATCAATAATAATACTATTATCATCAAGTACACTAAAACTTATTATTATGATTTATTTTTACTTTTACTCTTATTATTATTATTATTATTATTATTATTATTATTATTATTATTATTATTATTATTATTATTATTATTATTATTATTATTATTATTATTATTATTATTATTTGTAATACAATTATAATTCATAATTATTAATAATAAATATATAAAAATCAAGAATATAGGATTTGATTTAGTTCACATACATCATCTGTAGTGATTTTTGTTTCTGCCTAATAGATCGTACCAATTAAGAGTTTAATCAAAGACATAAATCCAAAATCTGTTAGAAGTCATTGTCCACTTTTATTTTTTTTCTTCATCTTGGATAAAAAAAGCCGTACTTCTGTCTGAAGGTGGTTACCAGTCAAATTCACTAATCAATTAAGATCAACTTCACTGTTAAATCACGTATGTACTCACATTATATAGATACATAGCTGCCATTAGAGAATTAAACAGAAAAAATACAGAAAACAAACATCACGACCTCTGTTCTTACACTTTTCCACCATTTTTCGAATTCGAATGAATTTGGAAATTGTAATAATGCAATTGCGTTAGGAATCTTCCGTTCAATCTTTCTGTAAAATCACAACTTCCAATTATTTCAAACGACTTCGAATTTAAGAGTCAAAATTTTTGAGTCAAAAGTCAAACCTGGGTTCATCAATCAAATTGAAGTTTTATAGATCATTTTTGTTGAAATTAATGATTTAAAACGTTTTTATGAATCATTTGAAACACGTTTTGTTTTATAAATTTTGTCCAAAACACTTTCTATTTCGAAATCATTTTTTTTTGTGTATTCAGCGACGGCCCAGCAAGGGGTGTTCTTTTATATATATATTTTTTTCAATCTATTTAATCACATAATATTGGTTTTTAAATTGTTTAAGGTCTGAGATTGGCTAGATAACTGATTATTAAGTATGATAAATCATGGTTGAATTGATTAAGATGTAGAAGAAGATGAAGGAACAAGAAAGAGGAGGATATGAGTTAAATAAATTTGATTTACAGATTATATCAGATAAAATAGTACAGACGAATGGTTAAGTGGTGTTAGCGGGTTTCGAGAGGTCGGGGGTTCGAGTCCCTGTTGGGACAGTTTATTCTTTTTGGGCCAATTTTCTCTTGAAGGTAGTTTTAATATTCATTATTATTATTATTATTATTATTATTATTATTATTATTATTATTATTATTATTATTATTATTATTATTATTATTATTATTATTATCATGATATTTACTATTGTTGTAGTTATTATTATTGTTATTATAAGAATTGATAATAATAAGTACTACATCTATTATTAATATTATTACATGTATTAAAAATGATATTACTATTAAATGTAAAACTATAATATTATTAGCAAGAATATGTTTATTATCATTATTATTAAGAAAGTAATATAAATTGTTATCATCTTTGTAAACATTAATATTAATATCTTTTTGTATATAATAGAAGTGGTAATATTGACATAAGTAATATTATTGTCACGAATATTATTAGTAGGTAAGTACTAAAATTAATATCATGACTATCATAACAGTAAAACCAATATTGCTACAAATATTATTATAAATGTCACTACTATTATTACTATGATTCTTATTATAATTATTATTATAAGTAATGTTATTATTAATATTATCATTATATTCATTTACAACTTTTAATTACTATATTATTAAATATATAAAAATATACTTGTAAGTAATATTACATATATGTATGAATATTTTATATTAACAATTTTTTTACATAAATATTCATATAAAACAAATTAGATATGTTTAATATATATATATATATATATATATATATATATATATATATATATATATACATATAACTATATAAATAATAATCATTTTCAAATATATATACAAATTAAATAAATGATATACAAAGTTATAACATATGGAATTGTTCGATTATGATTATAAGTTTTAATATATATATATATACGAATGATAGAGGTTCATGAATTCGAGGCCAACCTTGCATTGTTCTGTTGTTTAATGTCGTCATATGTATTTTTACTACAAAATACATTAGGTGAGTTTCATTTGCTCCCTTTTTACTCATTACATTTTTGGGCTGAGAATACATGAAAATGCTTTATTAACTATTTTACAATATTTATATGCGTGAGTTTCATTTGCCCCCTTTTTAAATGCTTTTGCAATATATATTTTTGGGACTGAGAATACATGCGCTGCTTTTATAAATGTTTTACGAAATAGACACAAGTAATCGAAACTACATTCTATGGTGGATTATCGAATCGAATATCACCCTTTTTTTTAGTCTGGTAATCTAAGAATTAGGGAACAGACACCCTAATTGACGCGAATCCTAAAGATAGATCTATCGGGCCCAACAAGCCCCATCCAAATTACCGTATGCTTTAGTACTTCGAAATTTATATCATGTCCGAAGGAGGATCTCGGAATGATGGGGATATTCTTATATGCATATTGTGAATGTCGGTTACCAGGTGTTCAATCCATATGAATGATATTTTTGTCTCTATGCATGGGACGTATGTTTATGAGAAATGGAAATATGAAATCTTGAGGTCTATTAAAATTATGAAATGATTATTTATGTTAAACTAGTGAACTCACCAACCTTTTGGTTGACACTTTAAAGCATGTTTATTCTCAGGTACGAAAGAAATCTTCTGTGCATCCACTCATCTTAGAGATATTACTTGGAGTCATTCATGACATATTTCAAAAGACGTTGCATTCGAGTCATTGAGTTCATCAAGATTATTATTAAGTCAATTATAGTAAGATATATTACGAAATGGTATGCATGTTGTCAACTTTCGATGTAATGAAAGATTGTCTTTTCAAAAACGAATGCAATATTTGTAAAATTTATCATATAGAGGTCAAGTACCTCGCGATGTAATCAACTGTTGTGAATCGTTTATAATCGATATGGACTTCGTCCGGATGGATTAGGATGGGTCGTTACAATGGTTATGGTGGCTGTAGGGTGGCGAGGTGGGTTCATCCGTGATTTTAGAGAGAGATAGGTGGTTCTATGGTTACCGATGGTTGTGGTAGTGGTGTTTTAGATGATGATGTTTATCAACGAAAGTAGTGGTACTCGATTTATCATGTCTATAAAGAGTAGCAGCTTGCATCACGATGATAGTGTAGCGAAGTATGGGTCTGTAGTTCGATGGTGTTTGTAGGGTGATCAGAGTGTTGTTCGATAGATAGTAATTCGGTTTAGTTGTGTTGTGATCATCGAGAAATCGCAAGAAGCAAATGGTTTCAGTTTTTGTGTATTCATGGTTATGAAACAAGAAACGAAGATAGGAGTACACAAACATATAGAAAAGAAGGAATAATTAGTGTGGGTCTTGTTGTGATTGGAATAGAAAACAGAATGCAGTTTAAAGTTGATGATTTGTGGTGATTGTATAACATGTTGTGTATGTGTTATATATTTAAATATTCTCAGTGGAATGTTATGACTTTCATAGTAAACGAACAACGAACAAACACAGTTAATTACATTGAATTCAAAAAGCAAACAGTGAAACAGTAATTGAATTATGTTCTCGTGATATATATTTGTATGTATTATATAAGATTAAAAAGATACTGTGGCAATAACAATTGGTGACAGTTGTGTGGGTCGAATAAAAGGAGAACAAGACACTAGTGATGGTTTACTTTTTAGTCATGTAATCAACAATTGAGTGTAAATATATTTATTATGATATATCATATGACTAAAGAATTAAAACGTGTAATAACAGTATGGCGGCCAATGTTTTAACTTCATCAACCGACAGTTTTATTAGGAATATTATATCGTGGTCCGTTGATTTTTAGTGACGGATAAAAGTGTTCAGAAAAATCCCAAATTTTTACGTTAATTATCTTTATTTATTTTAATCATTATGGTATAAAATTGATCATTAATTATAAATAAAAATTAATTTTATTATTAGCTCTCAACCCCAAGTAAAAATACTAATTGTTAAAATTTAACAAATAGCTCCTAAATTAATAAGCCTATAAATTATATAACTCATTTTCGGATCACCGTTTATCTTAAAATTATATAAGTTCGAATTAAACTTTTCTAAATAATAATCGAAACGTCCAATGACTATTACAATCATTTAATATTTATTTTTAATATATTTTATTTATATATAGTTATGTTTTAAATAATAATTATTATAATATTTTATTTTATTTTCCATAGTAAATTCTAAAAATTGAATCATATAACATTTCAAATTAATATATATGTATATATTTAAATATGTACATATCCATTTACAAATAGTTGTTCGTGAATCGTCGAGAACAGTCGAAGGGTAAATGAATACATGAACACAGTTCAAAGTTTTTGAGATTTCAACATTACAGACTTTGCTTATCGTGTCGGAAACATTAAATCATATAAAGTTAAAGTTTAAATTTGGTCAGAAATTTCCGGGTCGTCACTGTACCTACCCGTTAAAGAAATTTCGTCCCGAAATTTGATTGGGATGGTCATGGCTAACAATAAAAATGTTTTAATGACGAATATGAGTTGATAAATAGAATAATATGGATAAAACGATTCGATTATTCGAAGAGTACGAATGAAGCTATCATAAAAGAATGAAATGAGAAAAGTAAAGCTTCGTCATAACTTTTGGCTAGTCATGGTTGAATTTAGGAAAATAAGGTTCGTCTTAACTTTTGACGTTGTCTCAATTGAATTCCAGAATTCAAGGGATTTAAAAGAAAATCTTGGAAATCTATAAGATCTGATTCTTAAGGATTTATGGAAATTACGATTTCTTTAATTAAATGCGATCATCTGCCTCGATTGCTTTGTCTGGTATTTCCACTATAAATGAACTTCTTCCGTTCCATTATTTCCCACCACTCCCATTTTCTATTCTTTAATTCATACTTCCAAATCATCAGTCAATATGCTTCATCAAGTTTTAATTTTGGATATATTCCTGACTTTCTTATCGATCATTCTCCTTTTTCATCTACCACCTGAGGAATCTATTCATTTCTACTATTACCTTGGGGCTATAGTATTTTTCATTCTCCCGTGTCTTTATATTGCTATACGCATTGATATACACGGTTTGTAATTTCTGAGTTGTTGTTGGACTTTATATCTTCCCTTATATTTCGATGTCTCTGCTTCTGTCTTTCTATAATCATTGACATTCACAGTTAATACTCTCTCCAATTTACTGTGATTTATACTCCTCTTTATACTTCGAAGCTTCATTTTTTGTTTTCTCTTCTCGACCTTAAGTACAGTAAGTAATTGTCTAGAATTCGTGGGTATAGATTTCGAAATGAACATAGTTAATGTTCTAAGAAGAAAATTGTAATGGCACGATCTTGATTGGTTAAATTATCAGAATTACAAAAGATAGAACAATCAAGAATATATTTTTCTTGATATGTTCGGAGGTTAAATAGAATGAAAGAGTTATGTAACATGACACATGATGATGGTATGATCTACTGTAAATCATCATCACTTTTCATTAGAAACTCAGCATGACTTACTGTAATATAATCACGTTGGCCGGGCGTCATTATATTATACTAACACATGGTTCAATTCTCGACATTTCTCCACAATTCATTCATAATTTATGCTTAGATTTTACAGAAGTTTCCAATATAATGGAATACATATAGCACGACGAAGTATATTTTTTCGGATGAGAATATTTATGAATATATCTTCAGAAATATCGAAGATATTTGTGATGATATTTTGGAATTTCTAAGTTCGAAAGTTGATGAAGAATTTTTTTTCGCAAGATTTTAACATGACTTCGGAACAAGATATTCTCTAAAGATTTCGGCGGATCCAGAATTACCTGGATTCTTTGAATATAGGGTTTGGTCCTTGTATTTGTTCGCAGTCTCCTTCGGGGTTTGCTCAAACCGTTTTTCAGTACCAAATTTTCTATCGAGCGTTCTCAACATTCCATTCTTTATTATCAAAATTTTGGCCGTTTAGACCATCTACGATTTTGCTGTTTCCTCTGCATTTAAAGATACCATATCTGAATCATCAGTTATCAAACCGAGGTAGTTTCAAGAGAATTGTGTTTTTAGATGATTTAACGCTACTGGTAATATGGTGGAATAAAAAAGGTTACCCGGTAACAATAAAAGAGCATGCATACATATCAAGGTTATAATAAGGTTGTTTCGAACGAAAAGTCGAAGTTGACTTGCTGGAGCTGTAACAAAATTTGCTACCTTGAGAAGGGATTGTAAAGTTATTTTGGGTAATAATAATGCCAAAGAAGCTAGCACAGATACGTGTTAAACGTTTACTCAGGTTCATAGAGTTTTCAGGTGCATAACTATATGCATCAATCTTTTCTTCTGTAGATGAAGTGCGGTTGGTTCATCCTCTCGATTGAGGTGCTTTCAAGAATCATGAAAGGTTTGAATGCAGATTGGAATCGTCAAGAAACAAATGAGGTTTAAGATGAGATCAAGTGGCAAACTTGAAGAATTGTTTAGTTTCATATGTTATAATCAATATTTTAATTCATTTTAATTGTTCAATGTTGGTAGACCTCAATTGATAGTCCACAGTTAACAATTCAATAATTCATATATAGTTTAATATGTAATATTTGAATTAATTAATTAATATATATCGTGACCCGTGTACCTGTCTTAGGCTCGATCACAACTCAAAGTATATATATTATTTAAGAATAAACCTCAACCCTGTATAGCTAACTCCAGCATTACTGCATATAGAGTGTCTATGGTTATTCCAAATAATATATATAGATGCGTCGATATGATATGTCAAAACCTTGTATACGTGTCCCGATATTTAAAGTGCGTAAAATAAATAATAGAAATTAAATGACGATAAATAAAATTGCGAGAATAAAAAATTGTGATAATTAAATGTAATCAGTTAGCTAGGAACAGTTAGCGTGGATTCTTAACAAAATTTCTCATAGTTAATTTGTTTGTTTCTAATAAATTTTATTTTGTCAAATGTTTTCTTCATTATGCCACTTGTTGGATTCTGATAGGTCAAAATCCAAATATGAAATTTGAATGAAAATGGTTATTCTGTGGTGAACAGATACGTATATCGGTGGTTGTAAGTAGGATAGTAAATGACTGTTGAATCAGATTCGAAGAATGTATAGTGTAACTTATTAATGTGAAATCTAAATATTCCTCGGGTATTACCTACCCGTTAAAATATTTTCACCATTAACAGTTTGTACAAAAGAACTTTTAATTACAATCTTTATGAATATATATATATATATATATATATATATATATATATATATATATATATATATATATATATATATATATATTCTAGATGTAATCATGGATTTAATGAGTCAATATAATATTAAACTCATTTGATTTACCATTAGAACTAGAATATATAATCTCTAAAACATTAGAGATTACATAATCGCCATGTAGAACGAAGATAAATGATGTAGAACGATACGTAGAACGATGATTATGCTCGAGGTACAGAATGAGATGTTGAGGTGCGTGATATCGAAACTTGGGTTGTTGGTGGTACTGGTATTGATGTTGGTGGTACTGTTGGTGCCGATGATGTTGCTGAAGCTGGTACATTTTGTACCATATTTTTCAAGGCTATAACTTAGGCGCGAAGCTCGTTGACTTTTTCGATTACTCCAGAATGATTGTCGGTCGGAACAAGCGGATGAATAAAGTTTAGAATTTTAGATAGAATATAATTGTGTCGCGCTACACTGGAAATGAGGCTAAAAATGGTGTTTCGGGTAGGTTTGCCGGTAAGTGCTTCAGGTTCTTCGCCAAGAGGTGAATTCGATTGGTGGAAAGGATCGCCTTCTTCGCGTCTCCATTGATTAAGTTAACTACGAATCCATAAGATGAATTGGGGATGGCTGATTGGTAGATTCATTCTGGTGACGCTGCTTCCAGAGCTTATGTGAACATCCATGTCGGAATAGCTGTCGGGTTCCGAAGAACTTGAACTAGCTGCGAGTTCCATCTTGTAAGGTTAGATAAAGGGTTTTCGATATGAAATGATTTTTGGATATCAGATGATATTCTAATTACATAGAATACCTAAATATTGTACAGAAGATCCCGTAGGTTACAGAGAGAATTAAGGAAATATGTCAGCCAAAGTTTACAGTAACCGATACGCTAAGATATGAATTTTGTCTATACACTATTCATGCAATCAATGCAGTAAGATGTGTCTAGACTAAGAATGATAAGCAAGTGATTCCCTAAGAATGATAAGCAGTTACTTTTTGACACGAAATGATAAGCAAAACTTTTAACATGCAGACACAGTCGAAGTCCAGACTCACTAATGCATCTAAACAACTATCAGTTAGACACACTAATGCAAGACCTGGTTCGCTAAGACCACCACTCTAATACCAACTGAAAGGACCCGTTCATACCGATTATAAACGATTCATATCAATTGATTTCATCACGAGGTATTTGACCTCTAAATGATACATTTTACAAACATTGCATTTGTTTTTAAAAGACAAACTTTCATCACATCGAAAGTTGACGACATGCATACCATTTCATAATACATCCAACTATAAATGACTTAATAATAATCTTGATGAACTCAACGAATCGAATGCAACGTCTTTTGAAATATGTCATGAATGACTCCAAGTAATATCTCTAGAATGAGTAAATGCACAGCGGAAGATTTCTTTCATGCCTGAGAATAAACATGCTTTAAAGTGTCAACCAAAAGGTTGGTGAGTTCATTAGTTTAACATAAATAATCATTTCCATCATTTTAATAGACCACAAGATTTTCATTTCTCATAAATATACGTCCCATACATAGAGACAAAAATAATCATTCATATGGATTGAACACCTAGTAACCGACATTAACAAGATGCATATAGAATATCCCCATCATTCCGGGACACCCATCGAACATGATAAACTCGAAGTACTAAAGCATTCCAAATTCTAGAATGGAGCTTGTTGGGCCCGATAGATCTATCTTTAGGATTCGCATCAATTAGGGGGTCTGTTCCCTAATTCTTAGGCTACCAAGCTAAAAGGGGCATATTCGGCTTCGATCATTCAACCATATAATGTAGTTTCGATTACTTGTGTCTATTTCGTAAAACATTTATAAAAATTGAGCATGTATTCTCAGCCCAAAAATATAAAGGGTAAAAAGGCAAATGAAACTCACCGTACTGTATTTTGTAGTAAAAATACATATGACATCATTGAACAAGTGTAGGGTTGGTCTCGGATTCACGAACCTATATCATTTATATATATATTAACCCATATAATTGAAGTCGAATAAATTTATATATTATTAGTGATTTAATTATTATTTTAATTATGTGTTTCATTAATAACCTAATTAATTATATTTATTCATTTTTATTATAAAAGTTTTACTATGGTTATGTTACATGTAGTAAATATGGTTTTATATAACTAACACTTATTTGATAAAATAATATTGATAATAATAATAAATAAAAAGTTATTTCATTTTACAATAATAATAGTAATAGTAGTTATTATGATAATAATAGTGATGCTAGTATTAATAATAATAATTTTGATAAAAATGAAGATTTTCTAATAATGATAATAATAATAAAAATGATAGTTTTAATACAAATGATAGTTTTTAATAAAAATGATACTAATAATAATAATAATAATAATAATAATAATAATAATAATAATAATAATAATAATAATAATAATAATAATAATAATAATAATAATAATAATAATAATAATAATAATAATAATAATAATAAATAAATAAATAAATAAATAAATAAGTAACTACCTCAAAGAAGTATCCCTTAAAAAAAATACCCAAGTCCGGGTTTGAACCCGTGACGTCCCGCTAACCCAATAACAAACCAAACCACCCCTTCGTTCCAGTTTTTCTGAAATTATGTGAACCAAATATCTATTTAACCCATATTTTTGTTTCCTTCTTCTTCTATATCATTTATTACTCCTATAACATTTACCGTTCTACATTTTCAAGTTACTATCATCATTTTCATTCGTCCTCATCAACCGAAATGGAAGATGGATTACGGCCCAAGACTCCAATCCATATAGTAAGTCTAATTAGATCATAAACGGTCCACAACATATACACAGCCCAAGTAATATTAGCTAAGCCCAACTGGTAATTTAATAATCCCAAATTTGTAATTCATTTAGCAAGCCTAATCTATCAGCCCAATTCCAAAACCTCTTGGATCAGTAAAAACGTTTTCCATTTGTACTTTCCATCGGCCCAACCTAGTCCAATTAAACCACATGCCCTTTATCAACTAAAAGTATCTGCGAGATTTATATAGATACGCAATTGTTATCTCATTTTGTCGACCATAAATAATAATGCTTTTTGTTGTTTTATATCAATTGAGCGGTTTTAAAGGAAATAATATAGAGTGAACTCGAAAACATGATTTCTTGTATACCCCATGATATTACAAGTCTCAATTAATAAAGGCTTTAATGGACCCATCAATTGATCATTTAATTACCAACTCTATCGATTATTCAATATTCAACTTGTATCTTCAATCATTATCTATAATTCTCTAAACCCCACCATGCTTTGAGAAATTCCATTATACCTCATATCACTCGTTTAAATCCCACAGAACCATAATCCTATTAATTGATTATTAGCAAGTAGGTTTAGGCAATAAAAGTAACTAGAAGTGGTGGTTACCAAGAAAAGAAAACGTTGGTGTTTTAGTTTTCTGGATTACATCTGAACAGGAGCCGGATAGCTGCTACAGACGAGTAGCAAGTGTAGTGATGTTGTTCGGTGGTGCTTGTGGCTGACGAGCAAAAGAAACAAAAGAGGACAGCAGAAATCGAGTAACAAGTGAGTTGGTTTAGGGTGGCGGATGGGTGTGTTTCACAGCGAAAAAATAACAGAAAACGTATAGCAGAAAGTCCGATGGGTTTTCTTGTCTTGGTTTTGAACAGAATTTGTGAAACCTAACAAATAGTAGCTGTAGTTGGCGAAAGTGAAAATGATGGAGGTGGTGGTTTCTTGATGGTTTGTGGTGTTTGAAGATGATGAAGATGTTAGTATTAGAGTGGGTATCGATGGTAGATTGTAGCCGTTGGAAGGTGGTGTGGGGTGAGGGTGATCAAGCTAGATGGATTAGTTGAAGGTGGAGACTAGAGGATAGTTTGATGGTTGTTTTCGAGTAACAATAAGAGAGAGATGGTTATGGTGGCTGTAGGGTGGCGAGGTGGGTTCATCCGTGATTTTAGAGAGAAATAGGTGGTTCTATGGTTACCGATGATTGTGGTAGTGGTGTTTTAGATGATGATGTTTATCAACGTAAGTAGTGGTACTCGATTTATCATGTCTATACAGAGTAGCAGCTTGCATCACGATGAAAGTGTAGCGAAGTATGGGTCTGTAGTTCGATGGTGTTTGTAGGGTGATCAGAGTGTTGTTCGATAGATAGTAATTCAGTTTAGTTATGTTGTGATCATCGAGAAACCGCAAGAAGCAAATGGTTTCAGTTTTTGTGTATTCATGGTTATGAAACAAGAAACGAAGATAGGAGTACACAAACATATAGAAAAGAAGGAATAATTAGTGTGGGTCTTGTTGTGATTGGAATAGAAAATAGAATGCAGTTTAAAGTTGATGATTTGTGGTGATTGTATAACATGTTGTGTATGTGTTATATATTTAAATATTCTCAGTGGAATGTTATGACTTTCATAGTAAACGAACAACGAAAAAACACAGTTAATTACATTGAATTCAAAAAGCAAACAGTGAAACAGTAATTGAATTATGTTCTCGTGATATATATTTGTATGTATTATATAAGATTAAAAAGATACTGTGGCAATAACAATTGGTGACAGTTGTGTGGGTAGAATAAAAGGAGAACAAGACACTAGTGATGGTTTACTTTTTAGTCATGCAATCAACAATTGAGTGTAAATATATTTATTATGATATATCATATGACTAAAGAATTAAAACGTGTAATAACAGTATGGCGGCCAATGTTTTAACTTCATCAACCGACAGTTTTATTAGGAATATTATATCGTGGTCCGTTGATTTTTAGTGACGGATAAAAGTGTTCAGAAAAATCCCAAATTTTTACGTTAATTATCTTTATTTATTTTAATCATTATGGTATAAAATTGATCATTAATTATAAATAAAAATTAATTTTATTATTAGCTCTCAACCCCAAGTAAAAATACTAATTGTCAAAATTTAACAAATAGCTCCTAAATTAATAAGCCTATAAATTATATAACTCATTTTCGGATCACCGTTTATCTTAAAATTGTATAAGTTCGAATTAAACTTTTCTAAATAATAATCGAAACGTCCAACGACTATTACAATCATTTAATATTTATTTTTAATATATTTTATTTATATATAGTTATGTTTTAAATAATAATTATTATAATATTTTATTTTATTTTCCATAGTAAATTCTAAAAATTGAATCATATAACATTTCAAATTAATATATATGTATATATTTAAATATGTACATATCTATTTGCAAATAGTTGTTCGTGAATCGTCGAGAACAGTCGAAGGGTAAATGAATACATGAACACAGTTCAATGTTTTTGAGATTTCAACATTACAGACTTTGTTTATCGTGTCGGAAACATTAAATCATATAAAGTTAAAGTTTAAATTTGGTCGGAAATTTCCGGGTCATCACACGTTAATCCACTTAAGCCCACAAATTATACGATCAAGTCAAATAATCAGAGTCAAACATGTTTGTACGCCATTCTGTATCATAAATTTCACAATTTGTCATCCAATTCAGTTCTTTATACAGTCCACTTTTCACAATTATCCCAAGCTTAGGCAATTGAATTAGTCATCATGCTAAAATCTATACCTATGTCTACGAAATTGTCTCTTAAGTCAACAGAACTTCACAGGTTATTCGTCTCATGTCCAGTCACATCACAATCCAATATAGCACAGGCCACCTAATTTTCCTCCAGCTTCCCAGAAATTCAGTATGATTTATCATAATATACTTCTGTTGTGTATTAACCCGAACTTTTCCATGTTTATATATATTAAATAAATTTGATATTTATATGATTAAGTGTTTCCAACATGTTAAGCAATCAAACTTGTTAAGACTTGATTAATTGAAATAGGTTTCATATAGACAATTGACCACCCAAGTTGACCGGTGATTCACGAACGTTAAAACTTGTAAAAACTATATGATGACATATATATGGATATATATATATAGTTAACATGATATTATGATAAGTTAGTATCTCATTAGGTATGTTAAAAATGAGTGATATACACAAAAATGAGTTTATTGAATTAATAAACTCGAAACGATATATATAACGATTATCGTTATAACAACGTCTTACTAAATACATATGAATCATATTAAGATATTGTTACACTATGTTTAAATATGATAAATTATAAGTAAACATAGCATTAAGTGTATTAACAATGAACTACATATGTAAAAACAAGACTACTAACTTTAGGATTTCGAAACGAGTCATATATGTAACGATTATCGTTGTAACGACATTTAAATGTATATATATATATCATATTAAGATATATTAATACATCATAATATAATGATAATGTAATAATTTAACATCTCATTAGATATTATAAACAATGGATTAACAAAATTTAACAAGATTGTTAACTTAAAGGTTTCAAAACAACACTTACATGTAACGACTAACGATGACTTAATGACTCAGTTAAATGTATATACATGTAGTGTATTATGTTGTAATAATACACTTTTGGAAGACTTCAAGACACATATCAAAGTACTTCTATTTAACAAAATGCTTACAATTACATTCTCGTTCAATTTCATCAGCAATTCTACTCGTATGAAACCGTATTCGTACTCGTACAATACCCAGCTCCTAGACGTATATACTATTGGTATATACACATAATAATTCAGCTCTTAGCAGCCCTAGATAGTCAAAAAACATGTGGAACCAACAATTAGACAACTAGCATGACTTATGAGCAAGGAAACAAAAACAAGAACTCCTTTTAACCCCACTCACCTTCACCACTCACCACCTACTCCATTTCACTTCCAATTTTTTCCCAATTCTCTCTCAAAACACACACACTCTTCCATGAATGTCTA